>NW_026562381.1:15377893-15517893 GCF_027474105.1 Poeciliopsis prolifica
CCAGGCTGCCAGATCATTCTGTTTTTCGTGACTATTTCACTTTTTTCCTCCACAATCCTGAACCAAGAAAGTGAGATTATAAAGCATCTTGAAACTGATGCAAGGAAAATTTTATTTTACCTCAAAAAGTTTACTTTTCAATCCAAATACATCTTTGCAAATATAAATTTAAATGTGAAATGTTACAGAAAAAAAATATTTTACTTGTCTAAAAAGGTTATTTGAAATCACATCAAAATTGAAGGTCCACAAACAACAATATTTATTTGTACTCTTTACTACAAGAAAAAACACAAGAAAAAACAGTTACAAAGCAGAAATCCAACTTTTAGAAAAAATGTCTCGAAGGAGGAGAAGATTAAGAACCGTGTGACTCATCCAGAAAGGATGTTAGCTAACAAAGAAGTCCTGATTTTAATCAGAATATTTTTTGTCACAAAGCAGGCTCTTGGGCTTTACAGACTCTGCTTTTTTCAGGTTGTGTCAGCCCTGAAGTTCAGCAGCAGAGTCCAACAGCACTGGGGAGAGGGGAAGATGACAGCCCCCATCACAGTAATCTCTGACATCCTGGACTGCAGAGGCAACCACTCCACTCCCCTCCCTTCCAAGTCTGGGATCATTTCAGCTGTCAATTTAAATGAGTGTGTTATCAGACAACTTAGCAAGTGGACATCCATTATCAGGACGTCCCTACTCCAGAAAACTGAAGATAGCTGCAGTTTTCCTGCAGCTATCTTCAAATCTTTCTCTTCTTAAATTCCCAGATTCTTATCTACAGGCCTGCTTTAATTTTTCTGTTGAATAAATTATCTGTAAACAACTCAAATTTGTACAATTTTAAGTCAAGTTTTCCAGTTTGATGATGTAACCTTAGCGAGAGAAAGATCTTAGAAAAACAGATTTTCTAAGCATCTTTTCTTCACATTTTTGGTCTTTTGGGACCAAAAATGTTTAAAAGCAAATGTAACACAAAACAAAACAACTGTTTTCATAGTTGCTGCCGAATTAAACAATTACTAGAACAGTATTCATTATCGTATTAAACAAGTTATTTCAAAAATATATACATTATTACAATTTTAATGCGTCATGAAGCAGACATACTTTTTTATTTAATTAAAAATGTTTTCTAAAATAAGATTTAAATAAATAGATTTCACAAATGCATTTTTCTAATTTATATTATGACTTATATTATCATAAACACAACGTGTATATGTATTTAAAGAAGAGTTTATTTGGATATGTATCAAGTAAAATAGTTTTTGTCCCTCAATAGTGCTGCACAAATTGACTTGACTATATACTGAATGCAAACTATAAATTATTGTCCTAATTTGATGCTGCCTTTAATTTGACTCATTCGCATGACTCAAAAGCCTGTTGACCAGTTGCTTTCCGGTGATCCACTCAGTCCAAAAGCTGCTTTCTTTGCGACCCACGCGCAAAGTTTTGCATAATGCAGAAAAATACCCCAGCAAAAGGTCACCTGGAAATGAATAATGTGGTTATTTTCAGACACATATATTTGTTTAGGCCCGGCAGGCGGCGTTATTTTAAGATAAAAATAAATGAACCTCCTCCAAAAGCCTCAGCCCGGCGTATCCAGGTTTGCATAACTTTATCCTTTTGCTTCGTTCATTTTAATTTGGTGTGCGCACCTCCCTTCCCCCCCAGCCCTCCAAAATAAACCAAATGAAAGCTAAATCTGCCGGTAGGTCACTAATATATCGGGGGTGAAAAAGAGGGGGCGCAACTGTGACAAATTCCTTTTGTCTCCGCTTTGCTGGTACTTTATTACCCAGGCGAGCAGCATCGCCTGGAGATAACGATTCATCACGCACAGCCGGCAACCATAGACAACGCCTTTGGGCAAAGTCAGCAAAGGGCTTTCATTTTAAGAGAGATCGGGAGCGCACGCGCGGCCGTTAGTGCACGAGCCTGAACTAAATGTGGTGGGGAGGGATATCTTAATTGGCTACTAGGTTTTATTGCATTAGTAAAATCGCAGCAACAGTCCTGCATGTTTGAAATCATATTTGCATTTCAAATATCAGCCACTGAATGCTCAAAAGTAATACAAAACCCTTAAAACGTAAGAAGTTTTTTTTTTTTTTTTTTTTTTTTAAACAAAGTGACGCAAAGCCCCTTCATGGTTATGGATTATTTAGTGCGGTTTTAATCATGATGTTAAAACTCCACTAAACAATCTGTGGGTTGAGTTTGGACGTTAGATTTGGAGAGTTCTCCCTAATCAGTGTGATGTTGTTGAGGTCCAGTGGTTCCTTAGCAGTGAGATGTAGGTCACAGGCCAAAGATGACCAGGATGGAAGTAAAGATCCAACGTCATCCTATTTTTTTTTGTTGATATTCTTTGAATTCTGTATTGAAAATAACTTGTTTTGCTGCTATTATATTAAGTCACTAAAAAATTACGATTAACAGAATGCATTTCCTGACTCATCAGTCACGTTTCCCTGTGGGATAAAATGCTAATGAAAAAAAAAAGGCTGTGTTGCTTTATATTTTTTTAGTTATTATTTAATGTTTAAAGCTGTAACTTAAAGTTTCATGCAGGTTATTTGTTTAAAAATATCTTAAAAAGTAACCATTCATTTCAGCCATGCACTGAAAAGAAATGAATTCTATTAAATTTTATTTTATTGGATTTTATTTTCAGACATTGACACAGTGTGGCGGTTGTTTGGCTCAACGACTACGTTAACGTCAAAGTGAAATGAAATTAACATAGTTTAATATCACTTAAACCATTTCCAGAATCTGAAGCCTAATTTGTAAAGGAAAAAAATGATGAGGAAAAATAGAGTATGTTACATCATGATTTGCTAATAGACAACCTGTATCTGGAACAAAAGGTCAAGATGTTGTTGAATTCTCAGAAAAAAAAACTTGATCTGTTTACAGGCTCTGACAGAGTGCATGGAATATTTGATCAAATCAGCTATAAATTATGACCCTGATAACATATGAATGTTTTTCTGCAACTGGTAAATATTTCATGTGAGAATTCAAGAGCCCTAAGCCACCGCAAACTTCACTTATACCTCAGGCCAGCCCTGGTCATCGGTGCATGTGGAAACAGCTATAAACAGACCATAATATGAATTATTTTCTAAGATGTGTCCTTAAAAATATGTGTGTTCTGGTGCTTTTAAAATGATTGAATAAAATCCTTTCATCACAATCCCAAAATACCCCAATCAATACAAACACATTCACACACATCCAGAAAGAGTCCCAGACTGCACATTAGAAATGAGATAACTTTAAAACAAATCTCTGTCATCCCCTGGTGCTTCCCTCCAACAGCAGACGCGGGAGCTAATCACGGCCAACAGCCTGAACTGGTGAGAATAATGAAAAGAGACACTTGGTGTCCTGATGAGGACGGATCAGCTTGTCAGTCTCAATAAAGAGATCTGTGATATTGCTCCTGATGGTTACAGGTTTTACAGCTGCGCTCAGCATGCAAATAGGCAAACACCAAATGAAGAACTGACTCATAAAATTGCTTATATAAGAACTTTTTTTATTCTTCAACAGTATATTTTTCCATAAACATGGGCTTATCAACAGAGCCTGTCCAAGCTTTGATGGGGCCTGAACAAGAATGTAATGGGGGCCCTACTTTTGCTGTTTAATCTGATTTAGTTGCTGAAGTGGAAATGGAAATTTCCACAATCTTCTTTGAATTGTTTTCAATCTGCAATGTTATGTTTTTAAGTACTAAAATTATCATCAAAATATGAAAAAACCTACAATTTATCAAAGCTTGACCTTTCCTCTTCAAGTCATTAATAATGCAAAATATGGATATGACAATGATATTTTAAATTTAAAGGTGTAGCCATTACCAACAACACTTGTAATAAAGAACATCGCAGCTCTGGGAGTAATGTAGCTATAAACAATGTTAAACTCACTGCTCAGATATTACAGCAAAACCACATTCATATTGATGTTTGCTATCTTAATAACAAACATCAATATGTTCAGAGAAAGAATGTAACCTGTGGTTTACCCCAACTTCCAAATAGGTTCTAAAACATTTTTTTTTTTTTTTGCAATACATACATGGTATATGATTTGTAAATTCAAAATTCACTTAATTTGCTGAAGATACAAAAAAATATATCAGTCTAATAAAATTTTGGGATACTTTATGATTGCAATGGAGAGATAAATGAAATGTTTAAAGAAATTATTTTAGATAAATTATTCATAATTATAGCAATACTGAACTTGGAACATATGATGATAGGCAAAAATTAAACAAGGGCACAATGAATGCAGTTCATATTGACTGTATTTGTATGACATCTGATTATCTTGAAGTGATAGTTGATTATAAATTGTGCTGAAATGTAACCATTTGCTAAGACATTTTACTTATCTAACAAACATGAGCTATGACCATAATAAAATGTGATTATTTTTCAAACGTCCCTAATTAATGCACATCTTCAAGAATATATCTCTATTTGTTTTTTTGTTGTTGTTGTTGTTTTGTCAAAGAATATTCAATGTTAATGAATTCAAAAATTCATATCTTTATTGTTTGTGTTTTTCTTTGCTCCCTGGGACCTGATGTTGGTTCGCTTGTTCTTTGGGCCGGCTGGTCTTTGTGATGAAGCTTAATTAGAAAAGTACGAAATATTATTATAAAACTGCATTAAGTGCAATTCGTAAGATGTGGAGGCGCCTTATTTTGGAGTTTTTGACTGATTCAGTTGATAGGGCTGTCATGGCAAGCCCAGCTCCAACATTTGGGAGCTGCACAATACTCAGCCAAACGTCACATTTCTGCAGCTGCGTTACAAAAAGAGAGAGATGTCTTACAGTCTATCCGACATTATTTTCCCTCCTCCTGCCCATAGATCCTCCTGGTTTTGCATAAACGCCCAATTACCTCGTCGGTAAACTGATCTGAGGCTCGTTGCATCCTCTCCTCCCTGTTCAATTCATTTCCCAGTGACGCGCAAACATAAACAGGCCGAACTGCAGCGGTGTTTTCCTTCGCGCCCGTTCATCGTCCGCGCACCGCGTTATTGATATGGCCCCGCATTCACGCAATTGATTTTTATGCTTCCCTCTAGCCACCTTGTGCAGTTGAGAGATATCTTTATTCGCACGGAAAGTGAAATAAGTGCGTAATAAAACGGTGATATATTAAATCCGTTTTTCCCCGTGTCGCGCTTTTATTATGAACCATTTTTCATCTTTATTGAATTGAGACCCAAGCGATCAACCTCGTCGCTTCGGGCGGAGAAAGGTTAAATAATTTGTGCAAATCAGATGCGCCACATTTCACAACAGAATTTTTCTATCTATCTATCTATCTATCTATCTATCTATCTATCTATCTATCTATCTATCTATCTATCTATCTATCTATCTATCTATCTATCTATCTATCTATCTATCTATCTATCTATCTATCTATCTATCTATCTATCTATCTATCTATCTATCTATATCTATCTATCTATCTATCTATCTATCTATCTATCTATCTATCTATCTATCTATCTATCTATCTATCTATCTATCTATCTATCTATCTATCTATCTATCTATCTATCTATCTATCTATCTATCTCTATCCCTCTCTCTCTCACCGGGTTTACATTTCATTACTTTGTGGTGAAATGGACCCATCAGTGCCTTTTAACCAGGCCTGTATGCGCTGTGTACTTCCCGACATCATCTAATTTATGGCTTCATTCTCCTTCAAAGTGCAACAAATTATTGCTTCAACCCGCCTCACGCGCATAAATCTGCTCGCTGTGCATCGCGTTCTGCAAAATGCATTGATGTAAACATCCAACACTTCGGATCTGTATGATATGATGCCATTTTAGTCTTGTTGGCCATTTGATATTTCTTGTTGGCGTTTTTTGACCAGCTTCGATGGTTCATGTGTTTTCCTTTTAATTGCATGAGCATTGAGGACCAGTAATACCATCATGAACTCAATGTCCTCTGCTAGGAAGTTCCGAAACAAATTCAACAACAGACGCCTTCCCAAGAGTCCAAGATGGGTCCCCTCTGCACCCTTTAGTCTTTGGCCCAAAAACATGTGAAGGAAACCTTGCAGATCAATTATCCCAATTGGATAAACATGTAATGCTATCTGATATTAATGAAAACAAGTGAATTTGTTGTATTAGTTTTTTGAAAAAGCCATTATGGAACTCCAGCAGTGCCACAATTCAACACATATATTGACATTTAAACAACAGCTGAAAGCATACAATTTAACAAATGTTTTTCATGTAGTTTTTATTAACAAATCTTATAGTTTTGACCATGCTGCAGAAGAGCAAATAATTTTTTGACAAGTGAAGCCTTTCCTCAAAATTAAAGGGCGGGGCTTACAGTGCTCTAGTCAAGATAATTGGATGTGGATTTATTAGGCAGGTTACAGTAACAGTGACAATAAAAGAGCTGAAAGTCAAAATCCTCAAATTGTAATAATCAGTCACATTAAACTATTAAATTAACACTTTTAGCCCTTATAATATGATTATTTATTTTATTTGAAGGATTATGTTTATTTTTATTTGCTTATTAATAATATTTTATCACTACATAGGTTACAGTTACAAGAAAGACAATCAAATGTCTCAAAACATTTTATTTCAGAACAGTTTTCATTAGAGATGGATCAGTCAGAAATTTTGTCGTCCATACCCACTTCTGCTTTTTTTTGGGCTGGAATCAGAATTGGTTTGGCCGAATCTTTTTTTTTTTTTTTTTTTTTTCCTGATGACTTTACCATGGTGTATAAAAGAGAGGAAATGCGCTGCAAGCTGTGATACAGATAGCAGGTTTGACTCAAATAGAAAGTTCCTGAACCTTAATCCAAAGTTCAATAAGTAAATAAGCATCCTTTTGGAAGATACATTTATAGCAAAAACATTGTGTGAGTCATTTATTGTGAAGAAATCTATGCTTGATCCACTTAAGAGAGATCGATTGATTGTTGCACATTTGGCTTCAATTTAAACTAAAGATGGATTAAAACGCACAAATCCTAGATCACCAGAAAAGCTGTGCACAACAAATGCTGCGGCCTCTTTAAGACATCCGAGCAAAACAACTGTCCTGATGGAGGGAGGAGGAGGAGAGGGAGGGCTGGCTGGCTGGAGGACCGAATGGCTGCTTTTTACGCTGTTACGCAGAGGGCAGGCTCACCTGCTGAAACGCTTGCAAGTGCACTTCGCCATTCAGCACAACAGAGCCCTCTTTCAGCGCTCACCTCCAATTAATATCCGAACCTACGAGGTCAGCGCTTTATTATTATATTGTTGTTTTTCTTTTTTTTCCGCTTCGGGTTTGTCCCGGTTTTTCTTGCTTTGTTTTTGATCCGAGGAGCTCGGTTATTTTGCCATGTTTCCTGCGTATGGATTGCCTCTGCGATAGTGGGCGAACAAAGCGCATCAAGTCTCTCCAGAGAGCTGCTTCAACCCAGAATCACGGATTTTGGTCAGTGAGTAAACTTCTTTGGATAAACCACACGCACCGTCGACGGGTTTTCCTCGTTGATCAGCTCCTCGTTGCTAATTCACTTGGAAAGAGAGCTCTGTTAAAGATGGATAGGCTACGCCAGACGGATTGGCATTTAATTTAGGAAACACCCGATCCCAATGCTGGACAGAAATAATGGCATGATTTTGGATCGCACCGGACGCGTTATTGGTTTCCTGGGAGTTGATGCTTAAATTCAGCAGAACAGTCTTGTAAGAGCAAGTGCTTATTTCCCCCAGACTCGAAAATACTACAAATCTAAAATAGTGAGACCATCACTGAAATAAACTATGGAGCACACTGGGATCGAGGAGGTGAATCAGACGCACCAGCAGCAGCATGAGCCCATCAGCTTCGGAATCGACCAAATCCTCAACAGCTCGGACCAGTCCAGCGGCTGCATGCTGCCCAACCGGACCGGCGACCCGGATTACGCGCTGGCCCCCAACGTCTACAGCAACGGCTACAACAGCGTCTACAACCCGGCCTGCTCCTACAACGTCAACATGAACATGAACGTCAGCATGAACATGAACATGAACGTAAATGTGAACTCCGGGAACTCTGGCGGGGTGATCCGGGTGCCGGCCCACAGACCGATGCCGCCTCCGCCTCCACCGTCGGCGGCTGCCGCGCCGCATCCGCCCCCCGGGATTCCCGCTGTGCCTGGCATGGGGATGGGCAACCCTGGCAACTTCACCTTCCCATGGATGGAGAGCAGTAGAAGGTTTGCCAAGGACAGACTAACAGGTAAAAAGAAAAAAAATCTCATGTTTTCTTTCATTTTTTTCTTTCCAGGTGGATTAATTTACTGTGAAATTAAATTCAGACAATTTAGTCACGAATTGATACAAATAGAAAACGAGGGATGGATGTGCAGGCAAAGCGAAGTTTTAATTTTTAGGTTGTAATCTGTAAGGAATCACGGGAGATCACAGAGTCACTTTTATTATGCTGGAAGGGCAGCTTGATGAACGACAACTGAAATTGACACAGACGTGCTGATGAATCAGTATTGGACAATCACTCTCCATTTACAGCGGATGACGGATAACGACTCTTCGCGCTTTTATGAGAATGAATGATTTTTTTCTTCTTTGAGACAATGGAGAAAAAGATACGTCACATATATTACATTATTATTATATTATTATTATTATTATTATTATTATTATTATTATTATTATTATTATTATTATTATATTATTAACATACAATAAAATTTAAATGAGTTTTTATGAGTTCATACAATAACATTTTAGTAAACTGGTAAACTCCAGTTTATTCTGCTTATTTTGCTACTGCTTAAAATATATTTTTTTGACAGAATAATATATCAAATGTTACAGTTAACTGTATGAGCTTTGTAATTTCTATTCCTAATTTATTTGTTTAATAGAAACGTAAATAATAAAAGTAATCGTAATATTTAACAAATTAAAATAAAACCCACTTTCTTATTTTAAAAACGAAAATGGACTATTTTTAGTGATATTTGTCAATTTATTTTAGTCTCAATATCTATTGCATATGGTTTGATATATTTTTATATGTGACCAACATTCACAGATGGTTAAAAATAAAATAGAAAATGAACTGAATCCTTATTTGCCTTTTGAGTGGAATTTCCAAAGACTTTTGCTTTTGTGAGTTTTCAATAAATTGAGTTATAAAAACGAGCAGATGTACATTTTATAGATTTTATTTCTGCTGATTATCCTATAAAACGGGCTATTCCCAAAATAAACGTTTTAATGCATTGATGCAGATTTTTCCGTTTTCATTAAGTGCTTAGATTTAAGAATAAAAATGGTAAGCTTCCCGGAAATGCTCGTGCGCGTCTTCCTCGCCACGCATTAAATATTCATATTTCAGCGCCTTCTGCGTAATTAATTATTCAATACTAGTGGACGATATGTCATCTGCAAAAAGATACAGTGTAAATAGACTTATCAATTTTACTCATAGTCACAGAGGGCCCTTCGTTTAACTTCTCTCGGCTTTGTGTAATTATTTTGCTGCTGATTTTCGTTCCTCTGTATTGATCAGCCAAAGATCCGCAGCAGGAGCGCCTGCGTGATTCTTTCCCTGATCAGGACGCAGAAACAATCCAGATTTCGTTTCATTTTCTATAAAAACATGAAGATCACTTCTCCTTCTCGCAAGTTTGAATGTTTCTCCGCGTTTCTTTTTCTCCTCCTCGCCTCTCCAGGATGAAACCAGAGGAGGAAAAATGTCCTCCAGTGCAGCTCAAATCAGCTCAACGTTTTGCCAAAAGGCTTTCGGGCTGTGTAACTCTGGCGCTCATTGGAGCTCGATTAGTGCGGATGTAAACAAAACCCGGTGTACATCTCTCGTTTTTCACGTAATATGGGGCAGAAATTCACCACCATTCATCACGGCGGCCAATGCAAAACCAGACAGGTGGGAAAAAAAAAGAAAAGAAAAATGAAGATGCATAGGGACGTTATGAGCCTCAATCTGCAAACGGACTGAGAATCATAATCTCATCACTCAGAGCTGATTCATGTCATATTTTAGGTTCATTTTGCATAAATATGATCAATTCATCTCGTAATCAATTCTAGTTGATGTGTGATAATATCTTGTTAAAATAGATTATAAGTTGAAAGTTTTACTATTTGAGTTTCTAATTTGGTGGGGGAAGTATATATATATATATATATATATATATATATATATATATATATATATATATATATATATAATATATATATATATATATATATATATATATATATATATATATATATATATATATATATATATATATATATATATATATATATAGTGTTTGACGTTAAAACTCGTCAAAACAACCAACTAAATATGCAATAAAGAAATAGTAAATGTAAACAATGTGTTGGATGAAATATCACAGTATCAATTCACAGTCAAATCTGAGCAGCACTTATTTAAATGAATAAATCCGAGCAAAATCTCAGTAATCCAGGTGATAAATGACCAATTTCAGCATTTACACTTCCGCCAATAATAAGAATAAAGATGATCATGATTATCATGCATCAATAATGTGGATTGTTGAAGCATTTCAGTGTCATGATACAGATGAACTGCTCCATAATTCACCTAGCAGCAATAAAGCATAATTAGTGTTTTGTCTCTGCAGTAAATGTGTGTGAGAGCAGCGGAACTCCTCCCCGCGCTGCTTGCTTTTATTTCAGGGTGACGGAAAACAGAGTCCTCTCCTTTTTGTCCCGTGTTGTGTAATAAATAGCAATGTATGTTCACGTTATATTTCAATATCCCCCCTTAGAATCCTTCGCGGATATATTTATTAGATTGCTGCGGAGGTAATATCCGCAGTGGGGAAGGGAGGCGCTGTCACTGAGAAGTGTTATTAAGTATAAGTGGTTTTATTATGGGAAACATATTCTCCACGGTGGCATTTTATTTTTTCGATAATGCGTATGCTAAATTGTGTTACCGAGGAAAAAGATTTTGTATTTCTACCCGTTTCATTCTTCTTTTTCGCTTCATCATTTTAATAAAGAAGGAGTAAAAGTCCAATTATTTTGTAGAATTTCTGCTTTTATTTTCTTCCCCCTTCATGTTGGAAGAGTTTCATGTGACTCCATAAATGATCGACACCACACAAAATTACATCTTTTTATGTCAACAGCATTAAATTGATAATTATGATATAAAATTACTAACACTGTTATTTTGTTAATAAATATTATTATATAAAGTAGCTCCTTGAATAATATCATGCAATGTTATTTATGATCATTTGTTACCACTGTAAAGATAAAAATTTAAATATTTAATATTCTCAAGAAAAAGTCACAGAATATGTTCATATTCTACAAGCAATTGAATTGTGCTTTGGCAATTTTAGATATAAACTATAAAGCTTATCATTTTTCTGCCATTTCCGTGTATTGCACAGTTTCTACTACCTCAGGTCATGAAAGCTTTTACAGCTGGCTCATGCATTACAGCAGCACACATGTGATACAAGTTCAGCTGCATTTCAGAGTCTGTAAGGCAATGCCTTGCTGCAGTTGGCATCTCCAAAAGAGCCTGCAGCTCATTTGGTTGAACGTGCTCGTATGTGCCTGGGCCATTATTTAGGCCACAGATGGCTTGAAATAGCCTCCTAATGTAGGATTATTTGGCCAGACCTGCGGCTGGGAGCAACAACAGGCCTCCTCCTTGTTCTCCCTCTGTGACCTGGAAGGCTCCAAGCTGATTTAAGCAACAATTTCTCTAAAAATCAAGGATAATGGCTATAAAGGTGTTGCAGTCCACTTATAGTGAAGTTATAGAAATAGAACTGAGCTTTTGTTTGTATAAAGTCTTGATTAAATACCAGAGAGGGTTATCCATGTCCCAAAAGGTGCATCAGTTAGGTGCAATTGCCGTTTTATTGTTATTGAGCGATTATCAAAGTGAACACATAATGTTAAGTTGTGTTATGATCCAATAAAAATATCACAGAAGATTAAAAATAACAATAAGAGGAGGAAACGGAGAGGTCAAGATTAGGCCTGCTTTGTGTGTCAGACTCTAAATGTGTGCTGCTAATTCACACAGCGCCGATGTAAACTTTATGTGACCCACTGTTACAGCAGAATCTAGTAGCTCATCTGTTCTTTACAAATCATTTGCTCGTGTGCGCCTCAATTTGCCAATCGTGTTCAGCACCACCAGGGGACTCTCACAGCTCCTTGGAAATGACTGCAGCATGGATAATAGCTACATGTTCCATTTCCCATCCAAATTGTCATCGTGTGTGCGGGCAAATGAATTTTCAGCTTGCTGAAACTCTGATAGCAGCAGCAGCCCTGGGGGGGACACCTATGCAGATGTTTTCATATTCATTTTGGCTCCTGGTGAGCTTCTCTGACAAAACAAAAACAAATAAACAGCCTGTAAGACAGCAGACAAACAGCTTGCTGGGAAAGAACGACACAAACACACACTGTATTTTTTCTTGTTTTTTTTTTCTTTTCTCTTTTTTTAGCATTTGATTTCCATTCAGCTTCAGAAGGAGAATGTGGGCTGCAGAGTGGATCTATGGCCGACGATCTCATTACATTTATTGATCACCTGTTTACCCACGGCTGACAAAATAGACAGGATTCATAGATATTTTATGATGCAGAGGATAAGTTGTCATCAATACCCTGCATGTGAGTTTCGGAAAACACTAACTGTGTGCATGTTAGCTTTAGCTCAGCCCTGAACAAATCAGATTTAACATGTAGTGGTTTTTATGCTTCTCTTGATTGAGAGTAATCCACTTTTTTGTGCTTTTACAAACCAATCAGATATATACTATCAAGTTGTAACAGTAATAGTCAAGAATTCTTAAAATCAAAAAGAATAAAACATCCCTTTAATTAGTGCTATGCAGAATAGCTGCAGTCCACAACAATGCATTCTTAGGTTTTCACCTTGCTAACCTCAAAGTGGAATCCACCTGTCATTTACCAGAAATGCATAAAAGCAATTTGTGGTTTTGGCTGTAACTGAGAAAGTGTTTTTGTTTTTTGTTTTTTTCTGTCATTTTTGACAGAATGGCATCCCGTTAGCCACACAATAGATTTCCAAAGACTTGTGCAGAGAAAAACAGTGTTTATTTACAAACTATTTCACTTGACTGCTGTCACAATTTAAAGCTTCAGAGACAGAATTTAACGCTGTTTGTGCAAATATCTATTTAGCTTAAATCCGATTTAAGCTAAATAGATATTCTTGTTTAAACAGAATTTGCTCCTAGCTTCTGTGTTTCTATGTTCCAGCTCATTCAAACTTTGTCTGGATGGCCTGTTTGTGCTTGATTTATCTTTATAACCCTGCAAGTCTGCTCTCATTTTCTCTGAATGAGACATATCTCATTTTGTGGTAAAAATGACCAATTTTAAGAGAACAGCAGTAAATGTCATTAAAATAGAGTCTGTTCATCATTCAGGCCCTCTTCATATGATTAGCTGCTATTGTCGGTGCCAGCCCGACTGCTGCTGCTGTACTCCAGATGTGGGACCTGACTGTGTCTCCCTTTCCTTTAGGGGAGGAGGCAGAGGAGAGCCGAGCTGGGGAGGCAACAGGGGGGCCGGAGGCTGCCGGGTCCCTCTGTCCTCTCCCCAAGGGAGACATCGGCAGAGTCCCTGTCTGGAGCACTGTGGAGACATTAGCAAAATGCTATTACCCAGAACTCGCTCACCTGCGAGACAGCAATGGTCTTCTGGCAGACTATCCTTTTCCAAAGGGGGCTTGCCCAGGTGAGTCTCCCCTAACAATTAACTAATTATATTTGATCAAATCAGATCTCTTTTAAAGCACTGTGTTTAAAATCAGTGCTGCGTATTCATCTATGATTTGCATTTTCTAGATTGTGTCCTGATGAGTCTTCAAAAAAACGATAAAATATTTTGAAAAAGAAAAACAAGTTATTTCTTCCCACTCAATTTTCCAGCCGCCCTCTCACCCTTCTCGGTGACCAGACGCATCGGCCACCCTTACCAGAACCGGACGCCACCCAAGAGAAAAAAGCCTCGCACGTCCTTCAGCCGGGTGCAGATCTGTGAGCTGGAGAAACGCTTCCATCGGCAGAAGTACCTGGCGTCGGCTGAGCGTGCAACTCTGGCGAAGGCCCTCAAGATGACAGATGCACAAGTCAAGACCTGGTTTCAGAACAGGCGGACAAAATGGCGGTAAGACGGCAGAAAGGGGAAGGGGTGTTCATTTCTGTTTTCTTCACTTCAAATCGGATCCCTTAAAGCAAAACAAAGAGATTTAAGTCATTTTATCTGACAAGGATGTCAGCTTTTACTTCTGACATAAACTGACAGCTCTGGATATCACTTCTTTCTTAAACTGCTCACCTACATCTTACCTTAAGCACAATGGCCTGAAGCTGAAGCATTGAAGAGCTTGTAAAACTCAACACCTATTCTGCTTAGCTTAGCTGCCTGTCGAGGCCAGTTCGCTTGACCAAGCACAATTACTGGTGAGGCTCCTGAAAGGCCTTTTAGAAACCTGCTGTCCAAAGCAATACTGAAACACTCACAGGAGGAGCCATCTGCCAAATCCATACACACACATACACACACACACATGCTCTTTCACTTCATTCTAACTGTTGTTTATAGTCATTTGGAGGTAAACGAGTAGAAAATCAAATTATAATGCCCTGCCCATTGTTAAAGGAGCAGGACGTATATTTCAAAAGCAAATTACAGAGAGCTAAATTACCTTAAGTCATTACCTTAAGGGTTTTTATGTTTAAATTACCCTAATGCTTTTTAAATGACTTTTTTTTTTTTTATAATCATTGCAGTTAGAAAACAGGTAAAAAATTTTTGCAGGTTGGAGTAAATTTACTGATACAGTGATTTACAAATTTAATACCACCTCTTTTCTTAAATGACAACCACAAACTTGATTGCACATTTTTGGGATTCTGTGTGGGAGAGAAACACAACATAATGTTTAATTTTGACATGAAAAGAAAATGATGAATAAGGGATGAATTTGTGTTGTGAATTAAAATATAAAAAGTGTGTACATTTATTCATATTGTAGAGAGAAAATTACAATTTGCAAGTGTTTTGTGGCTTTGCAGCTTTACATGTTTAGAAACAAGTTTTTCTTCTCATTTTAATTTTCTTTTTTTAAAAAAGAAGAGTTGCTATGAATGTAAATTTGTAAGTATTGGCACAAACTCTCAGTTTTGTGTCAAACAATTAGAGAAATGTCTCAGCAATTTCCTTTCAGCTCTGGCTTTATGTTTGGAGTTTCCTGCTGTCTTCAATCATTTTTCCCATTAACTTTGGAAAGCTTCCCCACATCATGATGCTGTCATCACCAAGTTTCATAGAATGAATAGTGTGTATAGTGTGTAAGATCATATCACACACAAGCAAAATTCCTGATGATGAAGCAATATCTGCAGATAATTGAATTTTATTTGGTGTTAACAAAGAGAAATGGCCTGAATGCAAAATTTAAAAAAAGGTTTTTCCACCTCATAGTTATGCATTATTTTATGGTGGACTGTCATAAGAAATTCCAACACAAAATATTTTTAAGTTTGTTGCTTTTACATAAATTATTGTAAAAAAGGCTAGAATGGCATAAATACTTTTGTCAGGTTCTGTAATTTGTTGTAATTTGCTGTAGAAAAAAAAGCTGCTTTTGCATGAAAATCCTCCAATTACATCATCCAGTCTCAGTCTGCACCACAGGCTGTAATAAAATGAGTCTGCTCACAATAAAACACCAGCAAAGCGTATCCTGACTGAGCGCCATGTCACAAGCGCAACGGGGGAATTGGCTTAACTCATTTTTCTGATTCCTACTTTTGCTGAGATTTATGCCACACTCCCCCTGTTAGTCTTGCATCTGATCGGATGAGCGTGAGGGATGTCTTTGCGTGACGACCACGCTGGTAACAAGACGATGATCGAATCAACAGCCGGGGAATCGGATTATGATAATGCTGTTAACAATAATGTGTGGCTAATGGATGGAGGTTGGTGTGCGTGAAAGAGGGGGTGTTCAGAGGTGTGCTCCTGACTCCTACCTACCATTCAGATTTCACTGTTGAGCAGCTATTTTTGTTCACTACTCTCCTTTTTGAAGATTTATTGCTACAATTTGCACAAACATCAGGAACAGAGTCCTAAATTACCTACTTTTCAAACACATGATTGATCTGAATGCTAAATTTAGTTCATTAATCATATTGGTTCTAAATAAAATCAATATTTCACCTACATCTAAGGAGAAACGGAGGTACATTTAGAAACTCAAATATCCCCATGTCAGTATAAGCTCCTCACTTAACGGATGTACAGGATGTGCATAACTGGTGTTGCTTTGAAATGAACAGAAGAGCAGATGTAAGTTTTCACCTTGAGGCACACCCTTCCTCCGCTTCTCCCCAGCTCTTGTGACTCATGTCAATCAGCAGCCATCTGGGCCTGCAGGAGCTAATCCTGCAATACAGGAGCTGAATAAATATTCAGGTGCAGCAACCAGTTTGCAGATAAGCGGCTTTTCACATGCAACGTGTTTCCCTTTGTTTTTATAGCCTTGCTCTCTGCATAACATTAGATTCAGCAGAAAAAAATATTAATGATCTTTCTAGGAAATTAGGGAATTAATGTTAATAAAAGCTCCACCATTTCTGCAATTTTAGAAGGGAATTTTAATTTGTTGTGAAGTACTGTTTTAATTAAATGCCAGCAGTGGCTGATTTTAGCATTTTTGTTTATGACTTCTTAGAATGAGCATTTACTGTAAAAATTTGTTTTTCTTTTTTATTTACAAAAAATATATAAACAAATAAAAAAAACTAAGGAATTGGTGAAAATAAATTTATTTTAATTATTATTTTTTTTCCTTTTCTCATGGAACTATAATTAAGATCTTCTCCCTTTATAGTATTTTAGCTGTAAAAAAATAATTGATTAGTTATTTTATCAGAATTTACATTTTCATAATGCAGTTATTTTTATATTTTAATTCACTTTTTGTATTAGTTTAAAAAAAAATTAATAGTGTAGTCAAGACGTTATTTTTTACTTATTAAATAAAAATACAAAAATAACAGCAAAAAAGGAATTCCTAAAAAATAGATATTTGATATAAGATATAAGATATAGCAATAAAGTTTGCTTCATTTCACAATAAATATGAAATTTATTGTGAATTTTATATTTTGTCAGATTTTTATTTTTACCAATTCATATGCTGAACCTGAATTGGCTCATTCATGTGCAGCATGTACTGTTTTCCCTTATTCTATTTTTAATTAATTTGTTTCAGATTTGTTTTTTTTAAGGTCACAAAATTGTTTATGCATATTTAAATGTCTATATTTGTTTTGTCCTATGTTTTTGTTTTAGAAAAAAAAATAAACAGTCGAAATTAATTACTGGCTTCGATACCCTGCTCAAAATGCAATTATGTAAAGAGCTTTTTTTTTTCTGTACATACCTAATAGAACAGAGCATAATTTTAGTTTGAAAGGATTCTCCGCTCACCGTCTCTCTGCTCCTTCCAACAGGAGACAAACTGCAGAGGAAAGGGAGGCTGAGAGGCAGCAAGCCAACCGACTGATGCTGCAGCTTCAGCAGGAAGCTTTCCAGAAGACATTGAGCCAGCCGCTGCAGCCAGATCCCCTCTGCCTGCATAACTCCTCCCTCTACGCCCTGCAGAACTTGCAGCCTTGGGCAGAAGACAATAAGGTGACCTCCGTCACCTCTGTGGCTTCTGTGGTGTGACCGTGTGGGTGTGAATGTGTGTCTGGAAGAGAAAAGGGAGGGAGGGGAAAGGGACAAAGTTTGGAATAACATGCCTATATCCAAGTGCCGTCAGAAATAAAAAGGACAAACGTGAGGAAATTCCTCATTTTCTCCTAAAATCTTCTCACTAATGTGGGAGATCATAGACAAAGGAAAATGGTGCTTGCTTTGCAGGGAAAGACTGAGTGGACATTGTGCTTCCTCACTCACTGATCATTACCAGCAACATGGTGGGGGAGCAAACGTAGAAAGAGACAGATATATGTTACTGTCAGGATCTACAGAAAAACATGTGCGGACCTCAGAGCACAGGAGCCGCACTTAGATGCTGTTTGTCAAAATTAAGCAAGTCCACAAGTGTTATCTAAGAAATCTATAGTCTGTTGAGTCATACCCTGCCTTACACCAAGTTTCCGCTTTTCCTTCAGCTGTCGGTCTAAAAGAGAAGAAGGCACTTTCCCCACTAAGTGCCAGGAAACAAATGGACACCTCTGTACATGCCCAACTACTGAGACTGCCCCTCATTTGCCTCCGGATCCACCCTGCAAGGCAGCAGGAGGCTTATTGCCAGTGACGGAAAATATACAGCCTCCAGTTTTTCGCTTATGACTTTGTACAATGTAGTAAAATGCATGTTTCAATCCTTTTCTGTGTGCACTCGGAGGACCCACTGAAGTCAGCTGCGGTCGAGGTGGATCTCCTCCCCAGCTGCAGAGCTCAAGTGGTAGTGGATTGGTCCTGATGATGGATTCCTCATTATGTTAAAAAGTGTTTTATATTAAAAGATATTGTGACTTTTTGAAACGATGACCAACTTCTCTGCTTTTCTTGCCTCTTTCTGTTGTTTGTTGGTTCTTTTACCAACTGACTTTGTGTTTTTTTTATCTCCATTATGAAAAAGACGCAATAATGCTTTATGATTTTAGGAAGCAGTCAGCCTCGTGAGATTTACTTGTGATTACGCATTAAAGTCTCAAACCACCCAAAGGTAAGATGCCAACAGACCTGTATCTGTAAAAGAGCACGGTAGCTATTTTTTAATCCATAAAAACTGATGACTACAGCTCCCATGTGTGCATGTGGAGCAGGGCGGTGCCAAACGACAGTATGAAAAACCCTCCATGGATAAATTAAAGTTTGAAATCAATACCAGCACAAGCTAAATCGTGGGGACAGAGAAAAGTATGAGTTCTGCGTACTGCATAGGTTTAAAATGAAGAAACCTGGATTTGTTTGTTCGTTTTCTGCAATTTACTGTTGCAATTTAAAAGGAACATTTGTTCAGCGGATCAAGAAGAAAACTAAATTACATTACATTTGTGTCACACTTTCTCGTCTTCCTGTTTGCCTTGTCTCATTTTGGCTGTAAATTAAGACGAATACTTGCATTAATAAGGCTATTTGTTGTCTAAAAATATATTATTTTGTGCAACGTAAACCTACCTTGCACAAATAATCAATAACTCAGTGTTGGGGAAAAGGATTGTTGATTTTAGAGATGTTTTGGTTCATTTACACACAATATTATGCAAAAACAAACAGTGATAATCAGATTTTCTTCATTTAGCAAAACAGCTATTCAAACCAACCTGGCTCTAATTTGTTAAATTATAGATTAACTATGAACAACAACCATTTTGAATCTGACAAATATATATATATATATATATATATATATATATATATATATATATATATATATATATATATATATATATATATATATATATATATATATATATATATATATATATATATATATATATATATATATATATATATATATATATATATATATATATATATATATATATATATATATATATATATATATATATATATATATATATATGGGGCCCCCAGGAAACCCAAGTGAAGGAACTTTACCCAGAAATGGAGAAAATACGAAACACTAGTAAATCTCAGTGCCTTTGCTGCCTAACTAACTCCCAGAATGCCTCAGCAACACACACAGAAGGTAAAAAAACTGGAAAAAAAAACCCTAACATCTAAAACTCTGAGAGCATCAATTGTCTCACTTAAGGTCAGAGGTCAATATCTGCAAAGACCTGTGTAAAAATTATATCCATAGGCGAGTTCCCTGGTCAAAACCACAGCTGATCATGAAGAAAACAAGATCCTGGCACAAGAGATTCTGGGGAAAATATTCTGTGTACTGACAAGGTGAATGTAAAGCATTCTGGAAATTGTGCTTCTTGTTACATTATGAAACAAATGTATCATTTGAAAAACATTAGCCCAGAAGTCAAACATAGTGGTGGCAGAGTGGTGGTCTGGGGCAACATTGCTGCTTCAGCACCTACACAGCTGCTGCAACTGATGAACGCATGAATTCTGCTCCATCCATCCATTTTCTTACACCGTTGTCCCTTGTGGCGTCGCGAGGTGCTGGTGTCTCTCCCCAGCTAACGTTCCGGGCGAGAAATCTGCTTCCTGAAGGGAAATGCCCAGCTGTCAGATCAAGAACACATTGCTTATGCTCGTGGACAATTATCAAAAGCACTCCAGCAAGTCTGACTTATGATGGCTATAAAAAGTAAAAAGTGACACAAGTAAAAAAAAAATAATAAAATAGTAAAAGTAAAGAAAGTGAAAGAGTTAAATCAGGAGTCTTCTGACAGGCTGTTCAGGTTGACAAACCTGCACTGAATTTAACCAGTTGAAGAGTGATGTCAAAGACTTTTTTTCTCTTCAGTTAATGAAAACATTAAAAAGTTTTTTTATCTTATTTTATTATTCATTCTGGTTATGTTTGTCAAATGTGGTAATTTGTTTTATTTTCTGAAAGTGGGACAGAAGGAATCACTTTCAGAAGACTTCATTTGAATAGTTCCAGCATTACTTGTCCAACCTCAAGTGAACCTGATTCCATGCTGACATGAATTATCAACTAAATATAATGCTAGAATGGAAAAGCTGTGTTTGGAAACTAAGTACCTCTAAATATGGAGGAGGTGAGTTGGTAAGTTGCTCTGTAGCAAACAGATGTGTGTTAACACAATTTCTTTCCCTTTGAGTAATAAGGTCATTTTCATGCTCTTTGTAACACAGATCAGATCATCCGGTACTTTCAGTTCCTTCTGTATATAACGTGAGATTTCTAGAGTTATGTTTTCCTTGAATAATAAGAGCAAATAGTGATGTTTAGTGTAATAAACACAGAACATCAGTAGAATTATCTCATAATGTCTGCCAAGCACGGCAGGGTGAATCTTTGTGATTGTAGTTTCTGAATTTCTCTGAATCGGCCTTCTCTCCAACAGCTCATGTTTGGCTAAAGCTGGTTCTCACTAACAATAGAGCAATATTGTATAAAAAAAAAAAATATAATAATAATTCTTCCCCCAGCGATATGTGCGAATGATAAAGTCATGAAGATACCATCGGGCGCTTGCTGCTAAACATGGATTTGCAACCATCTTGCATCACTTGGTACCTCCACAGTTTTTGCTTCGACAGTAGTGACAGTGTGAATCTCTTGTGTGTTTTTAAACTCTAAGAGTTTGATTTTGATCATTCTAGAACCTGGGTGAGTTCAAATCATTAATATTCCTCATAAACATGGAAAATTACAAGAGGGTGCACTTTTTTTTTACTGTAACTGTGTGTGTGTATATACTGCTGGCATGACAATAATGTTTTAAACTGAGCGGCGTTTGTTTTGGGAAAAGAATCATTCCTGTTTTGGAGCGTTGCTCCTCCACCCTTTTGTTTGGTCTGATTGTTGTCTTTAAGAATCCTCGCCACCCCCCACAGACAGTCATAAACATCTCGCTATCAATGCATCCGGTTTATCGTGGAAGTGTTTATCATTTCAGTCATAACATATAACAGCCTGTTTAGAAGAATAGTGAACACATCATTCATGTTCCGTGTTTGTAAATGAGCCATCACTGCCACAAATGTCCCAAAAACACTCCCTGCTGTACTTTATCTTTTCTTCATGGCACGAAATCGCTCATTTTCATTGGACTGTGAGCACAACACCGGCCTCTTGTTAGCCTTGGCTGTACCTGCTGATGACAAATACCACATTTCACAAGGAGTGTGTGTTTTGTTTAAGCCTCATATTTGCTTTGAGCAGTTTGATGATGTGGTTTGAAACAGCTGTCTGCATGTGCACCCACCCCCAACAACCTGACACAGTGCCGGAGTAAGTCAGGTTTCAGGATGTCTTGCCTGGTTAGGATCCTGTCAGTAGCAGGCAGATCTCCAGGTGACGCCTCCTCAACCCCCATTTCCTCCTCTCCATCCTGCTTTCATCTCTCACCCCCAGAGACCTTGAAGACGTGACTTGGCCCATTTCAGAAAAATTCCTGCTCTTGCTGTTTTTATACCTGTGCTTTGTGTTTTCCTACAGGTGCTTTTAAATATTTTGTTATGTTTTTCTTTTTTTTTGTTGTTGTTGCTTTCTCACTGTCTTTCTTCTGCCACCAAACACTGTGTCTTTATCCAATAAAATGTCACCACACGAGAAGAGCAAGCACACAAGGCTCACACTCTATCAGGCTTCCTATCAAGCACTTTGTTTTGAACAGAGGCACCTAAAAGCTATTCACTGCACAGAGCTATGTGTCACGCTCTGTCTATACTCATCCATTGTTTCCTTTCTTGAGCAATAGAGTAAACATTTAAGGCAGCTGTTGCAATTTCTTCTGCTGTATCACTGAAATGCTTAAAATCTGAGTTTTAATTTAAAACTAAATTGATTTGCAGAACTATTCAGTTTTGTTCCTATGAGATGAAATTGTTTTGCATTAGCATTAAAATCCATTTACCATTTTATGAAAACTGATTGATACCATAAGGAATAATTAGGTGACTTTAACTTTCTAACTACCAGTTGTAATAATATCACTCCATTGTGAATATAACCAGTTTTATGCTTTCACAGCTGCTTGATTTCAGAAAAAAGCAAACACTATGAGAAAGTGCCAAGGTGTATTAGTTCACTTCTAATGTGCTGACATGCAAAGCTTTGTTGACAAAAGCCTTCATGATCCTTGACGATGAAATCCTGCCACAATCTGTTAACTGGAGTCACTTGAAAAATTAAAAACAAAACAACGGATATTTTAAAGGAATTATGTTGAAGACGAACATGTGCACTGTGTATGTTGTAGTACTTATGTATGCATGAAAGAATCCTGTATTCTCATATTTGATCAGTAACAGCATAATGGATTCTTCAAAGGCAAATTTAATGACAGAACAAACATGAACAAAATGAAACACTTTTAAGCTCTGGTGAAAAGTGGAAAGCAAAACAAATAGATTCTTTTTCTAATGAAATTTCTGGAGAAGTGTCTTTTGTTTGATTTGGTTTTTGAACAGTTAAATGTGTTGTTTATAATTTGGGAGTAGAAAATGCTTGCAGTTGTCACTGGTCCAAACAGATAAACTGACTTCTTATTCTCTACATATATCTATATATATTTGTATAGGTATGCTCACAGTTAAACTGATACAGTAACTAACATCAACATATAAACATAGCATCATTTCAGAATCTTCTCCTATCTCTATCCTATCAACAATAATAAAGCAAAATGTGTTTCAGAAATACATTATAGTATAGTGGGAGATGCACAATGCAAATTTTTTAACATAAGTTCTTCATCAAGGAGTAAAAATAATGACACGGTAATCAGGAGAATATATTGTGAAATATTATGAAAAGTTTTTGTAATTTATTGCTTTATAAGGTAAGTGCATACAGCTTTAAATTTCAGCACAAGTATGTCATAAAGTTATAAAGTTTAATTCCAAAAAGTTGTGTCAAACAAATATAATTTTCTAGTATTCAGCATTAAAAAGTCTTTAAAAATGGTTAATATTAGCTAAAGTTTTTTTTTTATACTGTGCTGTTCACATAAACAGATGTAACAAGACGGGCAAAAAATGTACTGAAAACACAAAAAAGATGGATAATGAATCAATAAATAAATAAATCAAAAATGAAGAAATGAGAAAGAAATAGCCTATAGAAAATGTATTTGTCATCTAAATTATTGGTAAATGCAATATTATCCAACATATATATAAGCAAAAAAACAACTTGTTTAAATGTGTTTAATAAACTAATTTTAAATAATATAAAAAAGACTAAAAGAAATTTACATAATTTTGTTGTTTAACTGCACAGACAAGATATTTCTAAATTTACATTTTAGAGTCATCAACGGTTAGCAGCAGCAGCAGCAGGAAACTGCAGTCTCTGACTAACCGCCAGCTGTTTTAGGTGAAGAATGATGAGCTCTTTCAATAAGCTGACAGCTCAACGATAAGATAACCTGCTAGCACAAAACACTGTTACACATTTCAGTTCTATATGCACACATTTGCATACACAAACAGAAATACAAATACAGACTTCAGTACTGGATTAAACCCTACCATCCACATTTCAACAGGAACAAAGCAAATCATCATATTATTAATACTGCAAAGTACAATATTGACTTTTACTGTTATGGTTTGTTAAATATGTAAATATAAGAAACAACACTAATTTAGATGAGTAGTTTGAAAATGCAGCGCAAATATAATCAATATTTTTGTCAACATCATGCTCCTTCTGTTTAATCTCTGAACATGTCCTGACAGTACGATAATGTTTTTTCAAGCCTCTGTGCAAACAGGATGTGGACTCCTTTATTCATCAGCAGCTGCTGCTTTGATTGCTCAATAGAGTTCAGCTACGAGTGCATTAGTTATCAAAGAGGAACTTAAAAATAATATTTTACAATCACAAAGTTTGAGCTGTTTGCTCTGTGGTACTACACATTCTCTTTAGGTTTTTGAACCAGGAATATAAAGGGAAGAGAGTAGATTTATTACACGTCTGTGCATTAATAAAGTGATAAAAAGACAGGGGATGTGTCAAACTCATTGCAACGCCTCGAAGTGTAACAGTAAATCAGGCTTGTGGAAGTTTTACAAAGACTAAAAAATGCTTTGGAAAACAATAAAAAAGTAAAAGTTATACTTAATTGTAGTATTTTAATAATAAGCACTGTGATGTTTGAAGCTTTTCACTATTGTGTGCTGCACACATACAAAAACATTTGCTACACCCATTTTTTTAATTATTTCTTTTTTATTTCCTACGTAACACAAACAAAACTCATTGAATCAAACCAGACTTCACTAAACTATTACTGTATTTCTATATACCCATATAAAACAGCAGAGGTTGATCTGTATGCAAAACAAAGCAAGTTGACAACATTTATAGAGTTCTTCTTCTGTTCAAAGTGCTGAATTTAGAGGCACATTCACTCAATCACATTCACATTCTTACAGCGATACACAGGTAAGCAGGCAGCTTGGGATTAAGTAGGCATGTTTGGATCACATGATGACTCTACCCACTAATCCAAATTTAAACCTAATAGTGACACAATGGTAAATCTTTCAGTGAAGAAATAAAAATTTTAACAAAAAAAAGCAATAAAAGTAAGATGCGAACTATCTAAAAGACATATTGATTGATGTGAGTTAAAATTGGTGCATCAACACCTAACTCATCCAATGACTCGTTTCAAATAGCATCTTTTCACATGAAATAATATTTTTGCACCATTAAGATGATTCCCAAAAAAGCTATTAGCATAAGACTTGGCACACAGGGGAAGTGTTAACAGAAGAGTGTTTTAAGTGAAGTGCCAGGTGCATCGGCTGTTTTAAGCTTCTCACTTCTCCGTTTCTCCATCCACTAACTTTATTTTTTATAGTTCCCTCATTGTACACCAGACAACGACATGCAACGTGTTGTTACTTATTGCTCTTTGGGAATCCCCATGTAGGTGTTATGTTTGGCATCCGTCTTAGATTCCACTACTGTCTTGATGACAGGCTGGTAACAAAGTGCTTCAAGCCTGCAGTGCATAAACTGGTTCTTGTTGCAATCCTGCTTCATTAAATGTGTGGGCTTGACCTTTTTTTTCTTTTTGTTCTTACAGATGTATTTACGGCAATGAATTTTCTGAATTTTTATGTAAGAAACATTACGTGGAGAATAAATTTGAAGTAGAAGAAACATTATACCTAATTCTCAAAATGTTCATACTCTTATCCCAAATAATAATAATATTTAGGAGATATTGGGAGAAGGTGCTGTGGTCAGATGAGACCAAAATGTAACTTTTTCGCTAACAAATAAAAATGTGGTGGAGAAAAAAAAAACACTGCAGATCAGCCCGACAACGCCATATACACAATAAAACATGGATGTGGCAAAAACAGGGAGTTAAAATTTGACTTGAAAGTTGATGTTCACTTGGTTGCCTTCCAGTATGATTAAACAGGAGGTGTTTTGAATGGTAGAAGATGGTATTTGCATCTTATCATCTCTCTAGTAGAACGGCAGCGCCATCTACTGTTCACCTTGTAACACCACCTTTCTCCCGCCTATCCCGCCAGTTCGATTGGCTCCGTTTTTTCAGTACGCAGCCGACGTTTTGCTTTCCTATTGGCTCGCTGAGGTGTACGTTACTCTGGATCTCATTCTCTCCACCCACTACAAAGATGGAGGACGACATGTCAGATTTTAGCAGACCTCAAATGTATTTGTTTGGTGAGCTTGTTCCTTCTGATAAATATTAAATTGATAGTCAGGATTAGTGTAACATTATCTCTTACGCTTGAATGACTTAAACGCTCATTCAAGCGTAAAGTTACCGTGATAAGTTGCTATTCTGTTGCCCCTTCTCCCGCCAATCAGCTCTTTGTTAGCTAGCTCTGCAGGGCTTGTAGAATAGAAACACCCCCACAGCTGATGCAGCTTTTTGTATTGTGCGTGCGTATTAAATGCAACTGTAATTTAATGACAATAATATGTATTTACCCCCTCAGGTTGCACTCTGAGGTCGGATAAACGGGAGTTTAAAGTTGACCTGGATGACGAAGATACAGAACAACAGCTGTCACTCAAAGCAGTAAGACATTTTGTTATTGTTTTATAATCCCTGATATTTGAGATAGCCTCATGAAGAATATATTTGCTTAAACTGTGAAATACAACGAGATTATGAATAAATATATTGACATATTTATATTGACTAGTACTGAAAGAGTCTACTACAGGACTTTCATTTTATGGATTAATTGAACCGCCTGTTTGATTTTGATTGATACAAATAAACGTTGAATGTAGATTACAAATTAGACATCAACAGCGTTTAAAAGCTAAAATTCAGGGGACAGTTGGTTTCCCTTAAATTGCCTATGGGAAATTATGGGGGAAAAAAATGTAACAATGCCTCAAAAATATAAATATTTCTTTCAAACACTCAACAGATCTCTGATAAATTACCTTTGTTTTCAGCCATAAATTATGCCCCATCTTTTATGGAATCTGAATGTATCAAATCATTATATTTTTTGTAAACATAAATCCAAAGATGTTAACAGAATATTTGACTTCTAAATATTTTTTGTGTGCAGACTTTCTGGTTAATCAAACATGGTTTTGTTGGACCAAAAGTTAAACATTAATCCCAGCCTAAGTTGCTAACATAAATTTATGAAGTTGATACTAACTATACTTTTTGTTATGTTTGGTTCACAGAAAAAATATAGCTTCTCAAAATTGTGACCCAAAATAGCAAATAAAGAGCATTTTTGGTGGGACTGTGGGAAAAACAGCATTGATAGAACTACTGATGGTAACACGTCTATTTAATTTTTATTATGTTTATTACAAATATAATAAAAATAAGATAATTGCATTGCATTTAAGAACTGATATTTTAGCATAATTTATGTCCATCCCTATGAAACATTTGAAGAGTTATTGCTGAAAATGATGTGACTGGATGACAAATCTGTGTTCCTGGAGCAGTGTAATGATTGGACAGATTGTGATGTTTTAAAAAAAAGATTTTTTCTGTTAATCTGAAAGTTTTGGAGCATGCTGTAAATATTACTGCTTTTCTAATGAAACAAACTGTGTTAAAATATGTGATTTGAACTTTCAAGATACGAAAATAAAACAGAAATTTAGGTTTTCAGAAAAAAACTCAAAATGCTCATGTCATCTTGAATAATAACCACAATTACTACAGATGACGACACATAGCAATCTGGATCGTTGCTCATTTATCTGCTCAGTCACATCAAACATTCAGGTTTCATAACTCCTACACTGTCTCATGTTTCTAAGTGATCTCGTTTTCTCCCTGAAAAACATCCTCCAGGAGTTTTGCTGTACTCCTCCTCATGGGATACCTTTTAGTAAAAAGCCTCTAAAATGCCACATGAACAGAGGTGCTTTCCTCCTCTCGTTATGCTGCCCCCTGGTGGCGATCTGCAGCGAGATTTCAGCTACTTCTGTTTCCTTGTCACAGATTTTTAAAAGACCAGTGAAACAACTGTTTTAGCTAGTGTAAAAATTGTATTTTTACTCATGAAATATAAACAAAATATTCAAAGAGGTTTAGAGTGATGCCTTTAAGTTTGCTAGAGAGCTTATAAATGGTTTAGAGAAGATGTTGAGGTCAAATTCGACCAAAACTGAACACTTTTGCATCATCAACATTGTCAAAAATGGACATGGAAACATTTTGCTTTGGGGCTGTTTTTCCTACTAAATTTACTTCACTGAAGGTTCAATAGATGGCGTCATACATCTTAAAATCGTTTTATTCCTTCAGATGAAAGACACTGAGGATCAGTTGTAAATGGGTGTCCCAGAAAGACACTAACTCAAAGTAGACATATCAACATTATGGAGATCCCAAGCCAGCCTCAAAAACTCATTCCTGTCAAAAATCTGTAAAGGGAGCTAAGGGTTAAGGTTACTTTTAGTTATTTTATTTTTAGAGAGCATCTGTTGAGCATAGTAGACCTAAAAAATTGGTTACCAGCTGCATTTCTTTTAATTGCCTTTATTTAACCAGCTGATTGAGATCCAGATCTCATTTTCTTTAATCATCTGCTTAACAACAAATCCATTAAACCTAAAATAATTTGTGTCTTTAGGATTTTTAATTGACATTCTGCAATTTTGTATTGAAAAGAAACCACAATGAAAAGTACAAACTGTATTACTGGGTAAATAAGCCAAGGTACAAAGTTAGGAGGAAATCAAATATTTAATGACTCATAAAAACATCGCTTACTTAGAAAACCTTTAGACCACTTAGAAGAGGAAACATCAACCTAAACAGAAAACTAGATTTTTGGACCTTTATCTTCAAAGAAGATAATAAATCCACTGACCACGTTGCTGCTGTTCCAGGTGTGTCTGGGGGCTGAAGCGGAGGACAAATTCCACGTGGTGGAAGTCGAAGGGATCGCATATGATGCAAAAACCTCTAAAGTACCGATAGCTGTCCTGAAACCATCTGTCCTGCCGTCTGTGAGTACTCAACAATTTTGACTGAAGGAATAGTCAAAGAGCTGAAATATAACTGTTTTATTCTGTTTTGGTTAATTTTTTTTAAACCAAAATAACATAAGTAAAATTAAGTCAGTGTTAGAACATGTAAATACTGCTAATGGTGACTTTTGTTTGTCCAGATGAATTTAGGAGGGTTTGAGATCACTCCCCCTGTTACCTTTCGTCTTGTCTCTGGTTCTGGTCCAGTTCACATTAGTGGACAACATTTTGTCAGTAAGTATTATCACACAAACTCTGATAATGTCCCAGAAAATCCTTCAAAGTAAGACTAGTAGTTGAATCACAGAACTTTATGTTCTATAGAATCATAAATCAGTTTCAAGTCCACGTAATATATCAGCCATCACATCAGTTAGTTACAGAAATCACTCTTTGTAAAAAAAAAAAAAAAAAAAAAAATCCATATTCTAAAGTAGGAATAGAGAAATATTTTCTGAATTTTGGGACTTAAGTTAGTCATGAAAATGAGATTGTGTAAGTAGAGTTTTGTTAACTGTGTTGCACCAACCCAACTGCAGAGTATTTGTTTCATAGGTGTAAAAGGCTCAGAGGATGAGGAGGAGGAGAACAACACATCTCCAGTGAAACGGCCTGCAAACCAGCCCTTACTGAAGAAGACTCCGCAGGTGATCATGTTTATTTTTTTTTGCTGTTAATCCACCACAAAGCATTAAAAGTATTTTGATTTCTATAAAGCTTTCAAATGAAAAACTGAAAGTTGGCACGAGATGAGAAATGTGATCTAAAACTGGATCAGATCAATTCAAAGTAGATTTATTATTCGCATCAAATATTTTCAGCAAAAGCTAAAGAATATTTCATTTGTTGCAGAAAAAATTTAAAATAGATTCTGATGACGAGGATGATGATGATGACGATGAAGAGGACAGTGATGAAGATGAAGATGAGTAGGATTTTTCTTCAGTCTAATTTTACGTATTTGTCGTTTCATTTTTTTCTGCTTGCCAGATTAAGTTTTCAGGTAATTTTAGACGCTTTGCATTTTTCTAGTGATGATGAGAGTGATGAAGAGGATGTGAAGCCACAAAAGAATGTGGCAAAAGCACTTCAAAAAGTAAGTCTGGCCCATTTTCTGTTTATTCACAGGGACGCAACTTCAGCTTAATAATTCAACAAGAAATGTAGTAGAGTATGAAATAAATAAAGGCATAATGTTATTGTGAAATGTAAGGAAAGGGAAGATAATTTTATCAATATAGCACATTTTCAGCAACAAGGCAATTCAAAGTGGTTTTAATGTGAAAATGTTTAGCTATAAAAGAAACAACAAGTTAAATTAATTTATTAGTTGGTTGTTTATGTGTTTAATTTGGGTCATTGTCCTCCTAGAAGAACTTTTATTTTGTTCTCTGTTCATTTAAAATGAATTTATAGAATTTGCAATTGCACAATTTACCAGTATCACTAACATCTAAAACAGGACCACAGCATGATGCTACCAACACTTTGCTTTACAGTTGGTACAGTATTCTTAGGATAGAAAGACTTGTCACTTTGTTGTGAAACAGGATTTTTATGGGCTTGTTATATTAAAAGAAATCAGACTTTCTAATGTTATTTATGCTCATTGATGTTGGATAAAACAAATTGCAGTTGAATAAGAATGTCACTACAAAACTGCACTAAAGTACTTACAAAGTTAAGTTTCTATCCATAGTACATGAAATAAGTCAATCTTCTGAATACAGATTTCAGAAAACAAATATTTTTTCTCAAGCCTTTAAAATACTCTCAACTCTGAGCTTAACACAGGCTTTATTTCTGTCTAATACATTTGTAGACACCATATTAGCTCCACTACCTGGAAAAACCTTTTGTATTCTAGTCAGTCAGATTTATTCATGTCAAACAAATAATATCCATTTATGTTTTGCTCTCTATATACTTTCTCTGATCTTATTTTGAGTTGTAACTCATTTGTTAGTCTGCATGTGATGCTTTTTAAATCATCACCTTTACAGAAGCACAGATTCTGCTGCTCCATAGAAACGATAATTTAGAGCTCTGTTGTCCAAATAGAACAAGCGCCATGAATGAAATTCAGCTAATTTTCATGAGACATTTTTAAATACAATTATTATTAGTGAACTATATCTGCAAATCAAAATAAGATGCAACAACCAAATCCCATTTAACCCTTGGCTTGTCTCTTACATAATTTGCCTGAAAAAAAAAAAAAAGTCAAACATCTTAATTCAGTTTAGGATTAAGTGAAAATTATTATTATGTGTTTTGTTTTGTAAGACATGAATCCCTAAGAGATGAATGTGAAATCCTTTTTAATTCACTTTTTAGTTGTTGACTCTAATAAGAAAAATATTTTTATTGTTGTTATTATTCTTTAAATAAGATATTGTTTTTATAATAGAGATGAAGGAGAAATATTACAGATTTGACCCTGCCTTTAAGAAATAAGGGGTGAAAGAGGAATGAGAACATAGCATCTAATCACTGATATGCTTATTTATTGGGTTAATGTGTAAACTATTTTTCTCAAGCTGTGTGTAGTTTAGTATCTTAGCATTATTATTATTCATATGAAGGTTCTAGATCTGATATGCTAAAAGTCCTATATGAAACTACATTAAGACCTGTAGACTAGATGGACAAATTTGACAAGGTCCTTCTTTTATTGTTTAATTTATTTACTAACTAATTTAAAACAGAAGAGCCTCACAACTTGACCTTAAAACAAGAATCCCTGATGGAGCTTTTGGCAATTGTTTGCATCTGCCATTCACAATATGGTGGGAATGCTGCCATGCGGTCTGGACACTCATGGAACATCAATTCTTCAGTCTGTATTTTTGTAGTAGCATTTCTAATACCGGTGTTGTCCACTAGGTGTCAGAATAACCAACCGCTTATCGAGGTTACTTTATTAAAGTTTTTTTTTCTGAAGCTGCTGTCACTCCCCTCCCTTTTCTTCCACATCATTCAAACTTCTAGAAACTATACGCAACAGCATTTCATTTCAGCAAGCTCCACCCCCTCCTGCACCCACTGACCGTCCAGCTCTTTGCATGAGACAAAACGTGGAACTTTTTCATCCTGTGCGCTCACGTACCCACCTGTTTTCAGAGAGTAAAATACAGGGTTTGTGTGGTGTAATGATCAGATTTCTCCTCTGTAATCTGCACGGATTCTCACCAACAACACTGTGCTGCACACACAAAGACATACACATACACACACTCAGTCTTTCTTCAAGGTCCAAACTATAGAGCCGCACATTTAAAAGTGTGTTTATGCACAGACGCATGAATGCATTTCAAGAATACACTTGTAGTTTGCATAAGCTGAAAAGCACAAACTGTTTGCTTTTACACACACACTGCTCAGTTATGGGAAACATCCTTGACCTTTTTCTCTGAGCACTGCATATCTTTGTCCCTCTGTCATCCCACTGTTAATATGATTGCTCCTTTTTATCGTTTCTCATGCCATTTCAGCTTTGCACCTGGCTTTTGCCTTTGAACGCTTGTTTTGCGTGTTACCACAATCGCTTGCAAGTGTATGTGTGCTTGTGTGTGTATCTGCCTCATTTTTTACGTCGGTGTCTGTTTGTAATTTTTTTTTTCAAAGCACGCTATCCAAGTGCAAACTGTGCCAGGCAAAAGATCAAAGCAGGGCAGATGCACATACCTGCGACATGAGCGCCGATCCTTCCCTCCGGGTCAGATGACAGCTGAGCATTTCTGTCACCTGTTGATTTATTCTGTTGTCTTCTCATCCAAGTCCTCATGCATCCCTCCACTCGCCCCCTCTCTTCCCAGCATGACTCTAATCCTTAGCTCTATAGCTCTGCCATGCCTTTCTTTATTAATGAGTACAAAGTACAAAGCCCCAAGAAGCATGACTGGGAGCAATTATTCTTTTGACTGGAAATTCAGCTGTTTCAGAATAAATGTTTTCTTTTTGTTGTCAAACTTCAGTACTGTACAAGACATCCAAAATGGGGTTTCAGAAATTACACCAAATAACATTGTTCAAAAGAAATTGCATCCTGCTCAGATGACTTTAATCCAAATAATCTTTGATCAAATGTTTTGGTTTAGTGTGAATTGATGAAATGAGGTTTGGTTCAATTTGCTTATTATCAAAGGAAGGTATAAAAGCGCTTTGTGTGGTGACGGATGATTTTAGCTCAGCTGTAGAGTCAATGTTACTTAAGTAGACACATAGCTGACTTCAGGATAATTTGACATTTTGGGTGTTTATTCCATCCTTGGAAATAACCAGGGCTGCTGTTTTGTATTTAACAAAAAGTAAAAATAAGAGGTAAATACGCATTGGTACTTCAGATACTTATTACCATATTTTCCATAATATAAGTCGCAATTTATTGACCTATGTGACTTACACTCCAGAGCGACTTATAGTCTTATACATGTTCATCAAACAGCCTGAAGTTGTATTGATGACAAATAATCAATTTACAGAAAATTCTAAGTTTCTAAAGATTCCCTTTGTTTCCAAGGAAAAAGATGCTATGGTTTTTAGCTAATTTGAAATGATTTGGCAATGCAGAGTGAACACTTTGTTTGGAGCTTTTTGCTGTTGCTCTTTGGTTATGTTTCTACTTATAGCCAACTTTACACCCACATAAACAGATCCCTCCTTCTCTCTCCTATTATTCTTCTCAAAGTAGTTTAAGCTTCATCGGACAGAATAAAGACCATCTGTGTATCTTAGTTTTCAAGTGTTCCCTTAGATTAGTAGCTAGATTTAGATTTAGGTCTGGACTTTGACTGGGCCATTCTAGCACGTAAATTCGCTTTGATCTACACCACTCCATAGCAACAAAACAAGGGTTCTTGTTTTGCTGGATGGTGAACTTCCGTGTTCGTTGCAAGTCTTATGCTCATATTTCTTCTACGTGGTTTCTTGAATTTGGATTTTCTGTTGTTACTTTTCCAAAAGGAAAGGTTTGTGGAGTACTCAATTAATTATTAATTGTTTAAATGTTGCTGCAGCAGCCCAGAAAATACCTGGGACTCTTCCCTGCTTCCTTGATAGATTTTCTTTTTCCTCCATTTGCAAATTATGTGCTACTCTGTCTGGTTCACATTAAATACCAATAAAACTTGAGATTTCTGGTTGTAATTTGACAAAATGTCTAACAATCCAAGGCGTATGAATACCTTTTCAAGGTGCTGTTTGCAGCCTAAACTCAGCTCTTCCCTAGAGACCATAATCTTTTAGTGGCTCTTTGTGCTGCTTGGTGTGTGCAGATAATCTATCAGCTACTGTACAAGATTCAGCCTCACATTTACAGTAAATATTTGTACATAGACGTAAAAACATAAGACAAACAAGTTGTACCTTCTGCTACTCCGAGCGTGAGGTGTTGCCTTTAAATTATTTATGTAATTGCCTTGTAGCAGTTCAGTCACTGCAGGGAATTACACTCCTAGGCTGCTCTGAGGTGAATACATGTAATTGCCAGACAGCGGCCGGTGCTTAGGAAATGTAGGTACTTGCCTCAGCTATTACAAGGTAATTACACAGCAGTGTAAACCTGACTGGAAGGGCTGTATAGCAGAGAACAATGATGGGTTATTGGGTTACTAAGTAGCTGATCACAGAGAAAATGCCAAGCATGTTTAGCGTTTTCTGTTCTGTTTTAATCTGCTTCTGCAGGTTTTCTGTACTTACTAACTGAACTGTCTGAAAGCTTAGTTTGTGGAATGTTTGAATCTGTTGAGCTGACATTACTATAATCTTTCAAGTAAGGAATGACAAAAGATGCTGGGGTTTTAGTCTGATTAAAGGACACGACTGAGAAGATTTTTAGATGCATCAAACCTTTATGTTTGACTCTTTTTAAATTGTTTTACCTGTTTATTATAAGATTCTTTGGAATCAATGCAGAGAGATTCATATTTGTGTTTTTATACATAGCCATATATGTACATTCACGTACTCAGTGGTTCAGTGTCCTCAAGATATGTTACTTGAGCCGTTTGTTTTTCTAGAGCCCAGAGTTGATTCCTAAAAAGCCCAACAAGACACCTGTGAAACAAAATGGACCTGCAGAAAAATCCTCTGGACCAGCAGCGAAACCCCAGATTAAGGTATCAATCGTCTCTTTTGTTGAGTTTTGGATGTTAAGTTATTACAGTAATTATATTTCCCAAATTTTGTTACATGTAATCAAAATAGCGTTTGATTTTTAAAAAATCTTATTTATTTAATTAAAAAAAAAAAAGTATTACTTTTTTATGGTTTTTTTCCCCTCCAGGGGTTTTGTGGGCTCTAGTGTCCCTTATATGAAAGTAGGCTCACAGGAGAGGGGGGAAGACATGCGGCAAATATCGTCGGGTTCGTTGCGGGTTCGATTTCCGCGGCTGTTGCCCACGCTACCACCCCACACCCAAACTGCAAACGCTATTGCAGTTTGATTGCAGTTTGGTGTGTCCAGGTCGTGTCACACGTCCTGGACACACCTTGTAATATCAAACTGCAATATCATTTGATTTTAGAGACACAGAAAAGATTAGCTCTGCTTGGAAGAAGAACAAATAAGATGATACTTATTAGGGATTTGCAAATTTCTGTAATTGAGACATTAACATCTGTCAACAGACCTGCCACTCTGCTCTGAGAATTTTGGAATATTATTCTAATTTAATCTAGATTTGGGAAATGAAACAATTGAAGTAGGATTTAACCTTTACTCAAAACAAAAAAAATATATAATTACACAAGAGACATTTAAAACTGTCTATAACATTGCAACTTATAGCCTAGCATAATTAGCAAGGGTAGCATTACCAAGAGCAATCTCTGTATTTCCTGCAGAGTCTGGTATAACCAGACTAGTTGCGAGATTTTCTAAAGACTACCAACTTTTCCTAATCTAGCAGATAATAAAAAAAGAGATAGAGCTGTGATTTGGAGGTTATACTTTCAGCCGTCACTGCACCTGCTACCTGTTTAGCTTAAGTTGCAGCCTGAATGAGGAGCTGACATTACTCCATAAAAAGGTTTCTCTTCCATTTGTTCTTTTTCTAGCTTTTATCGAAACACGTAAAAATAAGTTGTATTGTCTCTGCCAACTTCCATGCCAAAGTGTGTTGTGATTAGGAAAACCCATCAGTACCTATGTATGGTGTGTTCGTTAGCAGATCAAAGATGTTTGTTTTTTAGTTTTTTGTCCATTTCTATCTCCAGCTGATTTCTTGGTTCATCTTTACAGAACAATACAGAGCTTTGATGGTATTCTAATCCGTTGTTCTACTAATTGTTGAATAAATAAATGAGCCTCATCTAAAATGTCAGAAAAGAAATTCTCTTGTGTATCATGTTGCTCCTTTTGCTTGGTTTGAAGTTGCCAGTGTTGTACCTTTGCAGCTTTCATTTTGTGCACTTTAAATGCACTTTAGGACCACAAAATCATTTGTGGTTAAAATACATAAATAAAATACCTTCTTGTTTTTTTATGTTTGCATCTGGTTGAAAATGACTCACATTCACAATTTAAAAAATGTGGAGGGAGAGAATAAAAAACTTGGCAAAACATTCCATTTGAAAGCAGAGGAATGTGATAAATGCGCATTGCAATTAGTCCAACCTGATAGTTAATTTCTTGGATAGAATGCCTCCTCCTAAAACAAAGAGCTTGAACTCTGTCTCTGTTTGAGCAAACACACATGACCTCTACACAAGTTTCCCGGGGCAGGATTTAAACCTGCGACCTCTTGGCTTGACCCCGCTGTGTTGGGTTGCAGCTACCTTTGATGCTCTTCACCCCTCAGCAGATCACGTGCACAGCAGAGAAAACAAATTAGGAAGCTTTTCCTGCTTGTTTAAACATTTCACAAATCATGTTTCTGTGGAGGAAAAGAAGGTCTTGGACAGAAACTGTTTAGATAAGGCTTTATGTGTTGGCATGGCGATGCCAGCACATAACACATCATAACACATAGCTGTGTCTGTGATGAAATATGCAGCATCCTTTACTCACATGCACATTTGTAGCACATGAGAAGGCTGTGATGTGTTTGTGGCAGAAGGCTTTGTGCCATGATAAATGCTTATCCACACTGTTGCTAAGCTCCTGAGCGCAGTTTTAGGGTGAGTCCAGCCAAGTCTGCACACCTTGATCTTTGCCTTGCTCATGGTGTTTAGCCGATTTGTGACCCAGCTTGCTCAAACTTTCCCAGCGCTTACTTTTTCTGGCCCTTTGTGCTTTTAGAGCTCCTATCCCCTCTCGACTATTTCACAAGTGTTCTCGCTCCACAACCTCTTCACACCCCTCACTTCCTGGACACACCTTCTCCCAATTGCTCTCATTACCAGTGTTTGATGTCTGGTGCAGCTTGCGCTTCCAGATGCCCCTGAGGAGTGAGGAAGCAGGCGTGGGTGTCTGTCCCCCCCGCACCTCCTTTCTAAGCGCAGGTGACTGGTCATTAGATTTGCTTGTCAGATCTGCTGCCAGCACCGCAGTTCTCACCTCTCGCAGCTCAGCACATAGCGGCACCTTTTCTGTGTAACCGGCTCGGCATGAGAACCAGCTAACTCGACTTGTGCTGATTTGAGGCACGCTAATCTCCCAGCTGGTGTTTTGTGGGTTTGGAGAAGTTGATGCCTTGAAGCACACGTCACGCTCATAAAACTGTTAATCACTTCACTTAGCCGTATCCCAGAAGGGAGTGAGTCATTGTTTCAGCGAATGATTGACATGCACTTGTAGCAGGTGCATTATTTATTTCTTTAAGGATGTGTTTCTCCTAGGTCTGAATGGTGAACCCAGACATTTACTAACACGGTGCCTTGCAAGCGTATGCACGCCCCTTGAAATCTTTATTGTCATTTGTTGGCAATGTATGTGACACAGCAGTTCTTACTTGTGAAGTTGTTCAAGAAATAAAACGCCTGCAGCCCCCTTCATTTACTCTGATACCTCTAAATAAAATCCAGGATTTATTTCAGAAGTTACCTGGTTAGTAAATAGAGGACACATGCATTCCTGTGAATTCAGTCCTCCTTAAACAATACTAAGCCTGAGTTTGGATCCATACCATCTTTCATGCCTAGAAAAAAATGTTGCTTCTTATTCTTTGCAAAATGGCTCAAACTCAGTCAGGTTGGATGTAGAGTGTCTGTAAAAGTTATATTTAAAGCCTTGCCATAGATTCTCAGTTGGATTTAAGTCTAACAGATGAATGCTCTCAGTCCATTAAAATTAATCTAGATCCTCAAATATCATATGACCTTTTGACCAAAAACGACTGAGAATCTTTGACAGTTATCTGAGAAATTTGTTGTAATCTTTAAAGAACTGACATGTTATTAATAGTTTTAGTCTGTGGAAGATGTAAAGTCTGTTGACTTTACACCAGGTAAACATAAATATCCCTCTATATGTGATTCATAGAAAGTTTTGTGTCCTAAATATTTTCTCAAATATGAGTCTCAAAGGATTACGCTTCCACAAAAAAAAAAAGACAATTAACCATATCTGGACAAACTTGATGAGCAAATGTGTCACAATCATGTGCTTGCAATGGATTGAAGATGAGCGATTGCATCAACTGATGGCATGCTTGTGATTAAGTTCCATGTTTTGTGCCATCTGTAATCAGCGTCTGGCCCAGATGAAAAAGCTTTGCCGACCGACTGTTTATCAGCTGTTTCAGGTCCACAGCTGTCCTTTGGAAGTAGAGAGCTGCCCGTAAATAATAAATATGTGGTGCATTTGTTTGGCCTGGAGCCAGCAACATATGTGTGCGTGCTTTTTTTTAGTGACGTTTTTAGTGAAGTGTGGTGCGTTTGTGTCAAAGGTTTGCTCATTTTACACCTTTGATCTCTGTTGTAAAAAAGGCAGATTTTTTAAGGGACAGATTGTTGCATTTTTTTAACTAGAGGGAGACTGTTTTTTTTTTTTTTTTTTTTTTTTTTATTATTGCACCTGTGTTTTATTTTAAATCCCAGCCCTAAGATTTTGCCTCAAGAACTAGTTTTTTTTAAAACAATTAGAATAAAATGAAAGGACATGCCCTGTCAATTAGGCATCAGGTGTTTGTTATTAAGACATGAAAAGCACCACGTCCCCTCCAGATCTTTCTAGAAACATAAATATGTTGTTTACTTGATTCTTTGAAGTGGCATTGTATTAGGAGGTTAGAATGCCACTTTTATTAGGTTATGACTAATAAAAGAGTGATAATGTCCTCAATCCAGAAGTTTACATACATCAAGTAAAAACACATCCACCTTCTTTCTCGCTGTCTGAAGTTAAATCAGACCAGACTTCTCTCAGTTTAAGTGAGTTGGAATTAGCAAAAATATTTCTTTTTGCTAAATCCACATTTAAATATTAATGTCTTCAAAATCTGAAGTTTACATACAGAATGATTATTGTTTCTAAACAATGAGAGAAAGCCCAGATGATGATGTCATGGCTTTGGCAACTTCTGATAGGTAACTACCACATGTGAGTTGTTGGAGGAGCATCTGTGGATGTATTTTAAAGCAACACTGCAAACACACTGCTTTTATGTTTGACATGATTACAAACTCAAAAAAATGCCAAAATACTATAAATAAGAATTTATTACTTCACAAGAAACATTAAAAAGTCAGATTGCAAAAGTACTTTGGGACAAAGGTTTTCATTTTTGGACCTGCTTTGACCAGTGACAAAGTCCTGATGTCAAGTCCTGGACATCAGGACTTGATGTCAGGACTTTACACATATGTCTGAAAGGTCATTTGCAAGCGAGGTGACCGACAAACCTGACTGTCAGGAGAAATGAATCAGAACTCCAGCTTGTGGAAGGAAAACCAAAATGTTTGACTCTAGTTATACAAAAGGCAATGCTGAAAAAATACTGAGAAAATCTTTACTTCTGATCTTGAAGACTTTATCAAATAAACATATTCTTTCTGTCATTATTGTGTGATTTAGAAAATATAAATAATTTTGATAATTCTAACTGACCTGAAGCATAAAGGTTTTGTCAAATTTAACTTCAGATGGTGTGAATAAAAACATGCATGTGTCTTTTAATCCAGTGGTTATGGTTTCAACTATAGTCATTTTCTGGATAGGAACTGGAATTCTGCGTGAAACACTAAAAGAGCTGTTGTTATAAACTGGATACATTTTTATGAACATAGAATCTTTGTCCTTGAAGTCTGAGCTGTTCTTCACTCACAAGCTGCCAAAACCACAATGTAGTAGGAATCAAGGGATTTATCTTCTAATTTCACAACATGGATGTTTTTTTTTTTTTTTTTTTAGTTGGCAGAGCTGAATAAGGGGCCATTGAGAACGCTGCATCCGTTGCCTTTTTAACTCTTAGAATCAACGAAACCCTGCAATTTCGTTGGATTCCTCGCTAGTTTTGCATGCACGGGCAAGCTCCGTGGCTTGTTTAGTGTACAGTCCCACCATATGGTGTGTGTGTCACAGTGAGACACTTCCTAATTGTGGACCTCTGGGCCTTTGGCTGTCCAGAACTTCACACACCCACAGGCCTTAAAGTGCTCGGCTCATGTCTGCTCTCATCCTCCCAAACACAGGGGAGTCATCAAGTTTGGAAGAGGCACTTTTAATGTCGCTGAAAAGATAAAGAATAGCTGCTGGGCTTTTAGTCAGTTGAACAGGAATAAGTGACTTGACATGAGCTGTAAATCCATATTTTAGTTTTATCTAAGTTACATTTTCCTTCAACAAAGTGAGCCTCCTGCTTGCAACCTAATACAAACTTAATTGTTACCTGATGTAAAATTATAAAAAAAGAGCATGTAGTTAGGCCAGAATGTGTTGTCCTTTTTAATGCTTTTATCGTTTCCCAGCTGCAAACCCACGCCAAGCCTATAAAAACAGACCCAGACTAATCAGGTCGCAAGGAGGCTCTTGGACAAACTATCTTATTGGTCAGAAAAAGTGATTGTTGAAAACATGTCAGACGCAGCAAAAAGCAACGTTGATATTGTTCTGATTAACTAAATGTTAAACGATTAGCTTAGACACCTACATTATTCCATACATATCCACACAGCTAATTAAAATGAGTTGTCAACTATAAATTTTAAATGAATTTCCTGGAGCACTTAAGTGTTGAAGATTTTTTTATGTTTTCATTAATCAAATTTTTATTCAATACGTGGTCTAAGAAAATGGATGGATGGATGGATGGATGGATGGATGGATGGATGGATGGATGGATGTTTTGCGGTGTCTGGAAAATGAGCCATTTCCAAAACCTTCTGATTGTTAAGTCACAGCACTGAGCCATTACCTAGCAGACCTTTGGCCTGCTTTTCAAAGATTTTCAGCCATTTTCCTGGGCGAGTACAAACATTGAGTTGGGAGGGCGAGGCCAGCAGCAGTTAAAGTGACAAGAGGACTTAAAACAACTCAAACTGAAAGTAGCTCGAAATCTTGTAACGTCAGAATTATTTGTTGCAAAACAATGTAATGAACATGTTGTGTACATCTCATAGACCTATCCTACCCTGTTCAAGAAAGGTCACATTTAAATTTAGCTGAAAAATATTTGTATTCAAGACCATTACAAATAACCAGCAAATGCAGCTTTATGAGCAAACTGATTGTATGATAATATGGTATGCAGCCCTTACTTGGAAGTCTAGATAATGGTGAAAACGCTGCAGTCTGTATCAGTCGCGCTTATTTAGCTTGTGCACAGACCAGGGCACTACTGTTGCCATCCAAACAGAGAAATTATTACATATAAATAAGGTGTATTTTCATTAACTATGTAATTAACATAATATGCATGTTAAATATTGGAGTTTTGTTTTTAACCTTATGACATTATGTGGCTCATTGTGGCAGAAAAATGCGCAGGCACACTTTAGCTAGTTGCTGTCTCAATTTTGAAAGATTTGGCATCAACTTTCTCTCCCTTTGTCTTGCCACTTTATTCACTTTATATGTTAATATCACTTCTTTATGTTCTCCCTGGTTAGTAAAGCTGAAACTAAAGAGTATTACACACACAACTTTATCTCAGTTTTAGTAAGATTGCAACTAAGTGCATCAAAGAAGAGGCTGTTTGTTTACATAAAAACAACATTTGAATTTGAACAGCTGATCCAGGAAAAACTTAGCCAGTTTGTTATCTAACTGCAATGTTTTTTTCTTGTTTGTTTTTTTCCAGACTCCTGGAAAACACAAATCACAAGCAGGGCCGCCTAAGACATTTACTCTGCCTGACATCAAGAACAAGTTATCATCAGCAGCCAAGGAGGTAAGGCCGTGTTTCCATTTTTTTTTTTTTTTGGAAATTATCACTCTTTTTGACTTTTTAAGTGATGACTTAACTAAATTCTTCTTTAGGGAAAACCACTCCCGAAGACGGAGCAGAAGTTTGAGAATTTTGTGAGGACGTCCTACAAAGTCACTGACAAGAAAGTAAGTAAAGGATATAAGTAGATTTGAGCTCCCTTATTGCCCAGAGTTTGAGACTCATTTTAATTAGAATTAGTATTTTTGTTTCTGACATCAGACCAACAGTTAATATTCATTTTCTGAAGCATTACTGTTGATACATTTTTCTGTCTGATTAAAAACAAAAACTGTTGTGTATCTCTGGAATGAGCACATTAGACAAAACTTGTTTTACTCTCAAAAGCTTTTTAACCTTATTAGATCCCCAGAAATAAGTTATCAATCCTCACATCGTTCAACAACATCAAAGTCTCTCTAATTCAGTGAGTTCTTCTGGGCATAGCTTCATGTTTGTGTGAGCTCTCATGAGACAGAAGGGAGTACACCTGTCAAGAGTCTAACTGCAGTGATTTACTGCGGTTAGACTTCTGCAGCCCCAATGAAGGGACTGGTGGTGTGTGTAAGGTACCATTCAAAGCCTTTGAACAAATACGAAACTTTTATCTTTATTAAAGTGACATTTCAGATGAACAAAACAATTCCCAGTACATTAACTTGAATTAATCTCTCAACACACTCAGTGACAGACTGTAAAGCTACACTGCAACATCATTTAAGTTGCCTTGCAAAGTCGTCTTCACCCCACAAACCTTTTCATATTTTGATGCATTATAACCACAAATGTCAATTTATTGTTTTGTGGGTATTGTGTGGCAGTCCAACATGAGATGCACAGTGCAACTCATTCTGCAGATTTTTCATTTAACCATTTTATACATTAGAAACACATAAAAAATACAAATAAACAATTCAAATCGTTTCTTAAATAAGAAAATTTATATTTTATTGCCTAAAATGCGAAACAGTTGTATTCTTCTAGTAAGCACTTGATCATTCATAGCTAAGAAAAAAATACTTCTGACATCAACAGGCTTAACATCAATACAGACTAGAATAGATATGTTGATTATTTTTTAGTTTAACCAATTAATCACAGGATTTTTTGAGTATTTGCATTTTCCTTTTGGATTTCTAATATTGCATAAAAGAAGCTCAAGTGGTCAAAAGAAAAATGTGCAGAATGTGCTATTTTTTAAATACTATCACAGAATAATCAGAATAATCAATACAAAACTTGGTTACTGAAATAATCCTTACCTGCAGCAGTAGTTTGGATATGTTCAGATTATATAATAGGTACCAGGACGCTGGGGTCGGAGACACAGGACAGGAAAGTGAGAGAACCATCAAGGAGACTTAAGACAGAAAGAAGATGAAGTTCGCTGGTGTGAGGGTAGAAGATGCAGAGGGAAGGACTATTATGAGATGGACTATTCATTGTGGTATTCCTGAAGGGAAGAAGAATGACCCAGTCAAAGTCCAGAGCTAAATCCAATTGAGAATTTGTGGCAAGATTTGCTCTCCATCCATTCTGACTGAGCTGGAGTTATTTTGCAGAATAGAAAAATGTCACTACATGGAAAACCTGGTAGATGGGAACTCCAAAACACTTCCTATCAGAGGTTGTTCTACCAAGATCAGACTCTGAAGCTTTTCACAAGGGTCTGAAAATATTAGATCACCAACCTTGTTCAGGCTCATGCATTTGTGTGACTATTCTGAAAAAAATCTCTATTCAGTAGTATTTCTCCTTTCACAATAAAATTGTTTGACCACCTGGAGCTTATTGTCCAGGAATGAGATGTGTGATGTTTGTGAGGACCTGGTGAAAGCTCCCGTTTTTATTTTTACAAGGTGCTGACAGATACATGGTGCTCAGTAGTAACATATCCCTTCAAACCACAATTACTCATTCTACATGCAACAGTCCAAACAAGTTGGTATGTTAAAATCACAAAATTATTTCTGAAGCAGCAACAAAAATCCTCCTTACACTCAGGATGTAGCAGGTTGTTAGATGTTAATCCAAACCTCTTAAACAAGTTAAGAATTTGATGTTTGATTTTAAAAAAATAAGATTTTGTTTGTTAAGAGACTGCATTTGTGTAAGGAATGCATTGTTAAACCACATCATCTGGTTTGGTTTTTATAGAGTTTTTCCTGTTTTTTTCCCCTTCATTTTCAATAAAAAGCACAATAAAAGTTCATTTGGACACGAATGTTGAGTCTCTGAAACTTTTGATCTTTAGACTGGCTCTTTGGTTGTGTTGGGTGGGTCGGGGAACCTCTGTCTTAGATACCAGTCACTCCAAACAGACTGCGTAAACGCTCGTTTGTTCTGAGTTGCTGTGTTAAAAAGGGAAAAGTCTAGTTCTGGGAGCAGGTGGACGCTCTTTGAGCGGCAGAGAGCTGGGTGGACGAGGCAGAAAGTGGGGGTGGAGTTGGGTCTGGGAGAGCTTGTTGTTCCCAGTGTGTGGAAACATCTGTGGAAGTGCTTTGGTTTCATCAGCCAAGGCTGAGATCTGTCAGACCTGGAGCACCTAGTCATATACTCTGGTATGTAGTGCTGCCCCCACCCAACCCCTCGTCGTTCCCCTGCAGCCCCATCCAAGCACGGCGTTCCCACAGGCAGGACGCACAAAAATCATGTTGCAGTCAAAGTGGGTCATGTGCCTCGTGCTGTTTAGCACTTCATTTGAATGCTTTCTAATTCTTTTCTTTGCTTCCCACATCACCTTCCTCAGGTGGTCAAGGATCTCTGGAGTTTTCTGCAAACACTGAAGACTGAGAAGAAGTAACGAGCTTTTATCAGGAAGAATTTCTAGGCTTTTCTAAAGGCACAGTCTGCAATGTTTCCTGCTTAACACAGATAAAGACTACAGTCATGAGGATTGCAGATATTTAGTTAAGGTTGCTGCAAAGATAAACAATTATGTTCTTTTTTTTGGGTTGCAAAGCACATACCATGTTTGTTCATGCATTCATTTGTTGGTTGACATTTTGCTGAAATCTTTTGATAGGTAAGCTGATCCAGAGCTCCTATCGAGATGCAAAGTGGATTTGGTTGAGCATCTCATCATGAAAAACGTACGTTTCTAACATTTAACAGGCAACAAATCCCACCTGCCCCGGGGATGAATTATGTAAAGCATAATCTAATTTCAAAGATGATGTTTAGAGAACATAAAGGCAACAACTAATTAATTTCATTCATTTCAGGACTCACTACGTCAAATACGCAGTAAATTAGTGCAGCATACAGTGCTAGAGCAATCAGCAGGTCCAGAACAGCTTGGTTTGGATCTCTGACACCATGTGTCCTTCCTTAGTAAATGATACAAATGGAAAAATTGCACATTGTGCCTTTTAAATGCTTCATTTGCAGCCAGAGCGACATCTCTGAGTCTTATTTTTGTGAATGAGTAGTTTTCATTCATGCTAAAGACATTTTCTATCAATTGTTCACTGACAGCTCATGTCTTTTGTTTTTTATCATGCTTATTTGATTTTATCGAGGAATATGTTTTTAGATCTTACAAACATATTGTAGTAGTTTTACTTTTTAAATGTATCCATCTAGCTAAAGCAAAGTCCACTGCTTTTTAAATGATCTCTCTACTAACCCAAAGGATTATCATTTGATCCATACTCAAAACGATCAAAAACTGTAATGTGAAAAATGAGTAATGCCAGAACTTATAAAATCTGTAGATCTGCAGTAATGTGTGCAGCTCATATCTAATAAACAGTTGAGAAGCTTGTTTCAAGATGTTTTCAGCAGAAGTCAATTTGACATTTCTTTGTTTATCCTTCATAATTTTTTGTACTTTAATATTAATCCTGAATACATGTCAAAACAATTGTTTTGGTTGATTATCATTTATTGCAAAAAAAATAAAAAATATGCTACCCAAGGCAGTAACCAGAAGTTCAGCCAGTGTTTAATGGATATCAGAATAAGCAAAATTTTTTAGATAATTTTATGAAGATATATTGAGGCAGTATAAATCCAGAATATTCTCCTGTCAAATATGCCAGTGTAATAATAATTCTGTGATCTTGTATAATTCAAATGTCTGTGAAAGGTTTTGGTTTCAGTTGAATATTTTGTAGTTAGTGATGTTTTCAACTGGTCAGTGTCATTTACATGACTTTGATAACTTACCCAAAGCCAGGATCAGATGTTTCCTTGTGCTTAGTTGGAAAACTCGTATTACTGTTTTTAATTAAGCTCATCAAATCTTTTCTGTACATAAATCTCTTACTTTTATTTGCATATTTGGCAGCTGAACAGTTTTGTTCTCCTATTTTCCCCAAAGCTTTCCAAAAAGATTCATAAATCTTGATAGTGTTCTTTATTTCAAGTTATGTTGCAGTTTCATTTGAAAGTGTTTAGTGTAAGCTCTTCTTTTTTTTTTTTTGGCTGTCCTTTTCACCTCTAATCTGTCACGTTTTGATTTTTATGATTATGATTATTTTTGAGTGATGCTGGAATATGTTCAAATAAACACAGAGGTTTTTCTCAATACTTGAGTGTTACTGTTATAAATTTGACCAAAAAGTACAATTTGCTGCTTTTTTGTTTAAACAGAGCTATGTTTTATGTGTTTTGATTTTTCGCAGCAAGTTATGAAATGATTGAAGAAAAATATTTTGGAATATATATCTGTATTTGGTCATTTCATCCTTTTTCATCTGGCACATATTTATTATTTTTAACATAGTTCTCTTAGAAAATAAATGTGACAGTCAGTATTTAGTTCAAAACTCCGTAGTATCCAATAAATTAGACTATGCATTTCAGTGAGACTGATTTGTCAAAGCGACTTTTGAAAATTGACAACCCTTAAGCAGGTATTAAACTTTCATTAAACTCGGGGAAAATTTGTTTTAAAACCTTTTCTAGACACTTTAAATATCTCAAAACATTAGGAAACAGATATTTTGCAGAGCTAGGATAATTTATCTTCTACTTTGCATATTTAATTTATTGCTGAGTATGAGCATGTACTCGATATGTAGTTTTCTCATTCTTTTAGGGTGACTTGCACCATCTGTTCAGAGACAGAGTGAAAAAAAGCTGTCTGGCTATCTCTAGCAATATTGACAGAAATATGCTTTCATTGTGAGCTGAAAACAGCTCACAATGAAAGAGCTGCTTTCATTGTGGCTCAAACATTAGAACAGTTAAATAATACTTAAAAATGCCCAAGACAGAAATTAAATGTGTTCAATACATTTGGAGGCTTCGGCACCTTTCAGGACGGATTCAGTGAACGACGGTTATCAAAGCTACAAGCGACAAAGGTCATTTTGTTCTCGAAAAATATCAGGTTAGCTTGTTACTCGAAAATGGATAAGGTTGTTTTCCTGAGTTATTGACCTTGCAGTTAATATGTACTGTCCCTGTGAGAAAAGAAGGGAAAAATAGACATTTTAATTTAAATAAAAATGTCCCCTGACTTCCTTCAATTCCAACAAAAGGCTTTCAAAATGTCATTAGCAAGATGATGAAAATCTCAAAATAGAGCCAAAGTCCTTTTTTTATGGTTTTGATGATGTTAAGTCATTAAAACCTGAAATTTAGTGATTTAAAACATTCATGAAGTGAAGTTATCTTTTTCTGCAAGACCATATTTTTTCACTTTCCATCCTTGTCACCAGTAGAAGGCACTAAAGTCCAGGTGTTAACCAGAACCTGTTATGAGTTAAATTTATATATTACCTGAACTCTGAGTCAACAATTACTTCACTCTCAGCTGAAAGCTTTTTTTTTTTTTTTGCCCCCTGGCCACAACGGAGCGAGCGGATGCATCCATGGCATGACGCACGACTTTATATTCCAGGCAGGACGACTGTGAGGCACGTGGAAATCCCCCTGCTGTGGCTGATTTGAATTCCAGTCCAGGGTTTGACTGAAGCAGCCTGGAGGTATTGGCACACACCAGAACTTGAACGCACATACACATTATCAAAGAATAGTGGGAATGCTGGTTGTACCAATGTTCCTGCATGTAATAGACAGATATTTACCAGAAAGTGTTCAGACTCACATTATTTGCCTTAAAATGTATTCATTGGCTAAATTTTCTTCTAGACCGGATCTCAAAGCAGGTGTGTCGTACATGTGAGAATGCAGGTATCAGTGCCCAGCTCACAGCAGCCCAGCATAAGACCGGCCCATTAGGGAAATACTGGCCTTTACTTTTATCCAGTTGTAACATGATATGGGACGGGACAGCGAGGGCAGTCTGTTCTTACATCGAGACGAGTCCACCTGCAGAACATGACAGGGTCCAGTGTGTTCATGTGTTTGGAGGAGAACCAGTGTCATTTGTTTGGGATCTGAAGATCACGTCTGGCTTGTGTGTGTGTGATCATACAGAGCCAACAGTTTGTGTAGGGTTTTGTTTCTTTCATCTGTATTTCTGGATTTGCTTTACTCAGAAGGGTTTTACCTCAAGCAAAACATAATTTGCATATTTTGTAAATTTGGAAGTATGGAAAGGTGAAGATTTATGAAGTGGTAAAAACAGCCCCATGTTCTACGTTTTGCTTTGTACAGAAGGTCAGAACTCTTGGCTATTGCGAAATGATTGCTTCCTGGAGGCATTGACTCTGATGAAGTCTTAAATTTTATCCAGTTGCTTGTGTTTGGCCATAACATACTGCAATGCAATGCAATGCACCAGTCCCATTGCCTGTGTCATTAACATCTTCCACTGTGAAGAGGGAAGGGCTGAGCTAAACAAAATGGCTCTTGATGTTCATTCAGTAATTGGAAGTGTGGTCAACACAGACTGAATGTTCATGAAACTGCCAGCAGACTACAATTCTAAAACAGCGCAAAAATCAAAGTCATCATTCACAACTTCTTCTGTTCGTTGATCGGCTCAGTTGAAATTATACCAGAGAAAATCCTAGTCAACCGGAGAAAACCCAGACGGAGAACTGAAGGAAGATTAGAATCAACCGGAATTGTGCAGAAAGGCAATTAGGCTGATATTCTTTCAGTGCCTCACTTTTTCTGTTCAAACTGCCTGTAGCAACTAGTATCAATTAAACTGCACATTTCCATTTGATTCAGACACTCATTTTGCTGCCAAGCGAATTCTCCTCCCATCTTGGAGGTGTCAGCGAACGGTTCTTAAACTTGACTCTGTTTTCCATGAATCCCAGGTACTGATTATGCAACCTCATCCTACTCTGTTCTTTAAACCACACTCAGTGTTGTCAGTGTGACTACTGTCACACTGACACTCCACTCATGAAGCTTGCCCTATTACACCTCAGAAAACATAGATGTATTTTATTTTAAAGTTACCTCAGTTGTTTTTTAGAGTAGCAGGAGGTTTTCTTTTTAGAGTGAAGGAAATATTTTGCCCCAGCAGGGTTTACCTGTAGGACTTATAATTGAGGACAAGATTTTCCCACTCCATCTCTAGTGGAAAGAAATGTAAGGTCATGTCTCTGCAGGCATGTACATTTCCGCCCTCTTTTCTTCTCACGACCCAAAGCAATAGTTGAATTTGGAGACAGCTGTATACCTAGGGTAGGATAAAAAAACTTACTCCACAGTTACAGATGTTTATATGCTCCAATTGTATTGCATAAATCTTCTTCTGGGATATGTCTTTGTAATGTAACAAGTGATGAATGTTGCATCTAGGGTGAGATTAAAATGCATTTCCTAAATAATTAGATATAAAACATTTTCCAAGATTACTGAGGAAACCCTCTCGTCATTTTTGCTCTTTGGCGGCCCCTTGTGGCAAACAAGTATAACAGATTGTCTCGTGAGAGTGTATTTTTTGTGATGTACTTTAGTTAATTAACAACGAGGCGTTCAATAGAGTAAAAATGGAACATTCACATGGCCTGGACACATCCTTTCTCATCAGTTTGCAGTTCAAAAGTTTTGATACCTCTTTAATTTCTCTATCATATATTGTGTTTGGATTTTATGTTGTAGACCACCAGAAATTATTTAATGAAATTTATTCCAATTTTAGAAATTTTGGGAAAGTCTAAATAAAGATCAAAATGAAATAAGAGTGATCTTTTTTCTGCAGTTACAGATGTTATAATCTGCATCCTTGTCAATTTTCCTTTGTGAAACAGCTACATCAGATTTTATGGAGCGGTTCTGTGAAACTCTTGCCACAGATTCCTAATTTGACTTGAGTCTAACCCCAGTCTCTGCTTAAGTTTTCTAACATTTTTGATTCAGGATTGTCCTGTATTAAGTCCCATAAACTCTGATCAGTTTCCCTTTCCCTGCTGAAGAAAAACATCCTCACTGCATGAAGGACCCACCATGTTTCACTATGGATGTGGGGTTTTCTGCCATGCATATAGTAACATTTTGTATTTTAATTTTTGTGAAAGTAAGATTTTAGTCTCACCTGACCAAATATCAGCGTTCACATATTAGATCTGTCCCCAATGTAGTGTTTTTGCCGGTCTTTTATAAAGCCTAGTTTTATGGAGTGTACTACTATTAATTGTCCCATCAACAAACTTTTTCTCCTGAACTTATACTGAGATTGAATTACTTATGAGTAATTTTCTAATTGCATGACTCCTGAAGGCTATTAGCCATACAGGATTGTATTTCAGGGTATCAGATTAAAGGGGGCTGAATAAAACTGTATTATTTTATCTTCATCTATCACATCAAAATCTATCAAATTTTATGGTTTAATGTGCTATAATGTGACAAAGATCAAGGGGTATTAATACTTTTAGACACGTACATCCAAACACCCACCCATTCCTCCTGCTGTGATGCTTTTGACCTTTGCTGTGAATAAATAAGTCTGTCTGTGCTTGATGTGACAGTTTGGCACATCACCTGGATACAGCCAAATAAATGAGAAGAGAGGGAAAAAATACCCAGCATCCACAGGGAGCTTTCAAACTGGAACAATGGCTTTACCCTGAGGGGAAAAAGTGATCAGGCTGGTATGTTTATATTAGAGAGAAAGGAAGCCATCATTGTCATCGCCAGCGATTTTCTCTTTCAGAGCTCAATTTTGACAGTCGAGTGTATCTTAATGACAATCCCTTCTATGTGTTAGTCAATTGTCAAGACTGATGTTCTTGTATAAACATTTTTTTCTTGCACAAAAAAGAAGAAAGAAACCAGTCAGAGCTATTTTTTTTCCTGTCAGCATTTGTGAACCTTTTGATATTATCACTAAAAACTAAACCAAGCTATTTTTAACTTATTCTGTTTGGCCCAACATATCTGTGTTATCATTCAGGAACACTGCACTTGGACTCACTTATTAAAAATAACATATTCACATTTTGAAACTTTGCTCTGTAATTGGCATTCGTGATTCTTGGGGCGACAGCAAGGTGGTGGATTTTCAAGTAGTGCTCTTCATTCACAGGTTGGAAATACTGCAGCAAAACAGACATCTGGGGAATTATTTGTGTAAATTAAAGGAAGAGGTGGAGGAGTTCATCATCTAACTTCCCGTAAGCTAAGCCAGGCCCTGTAAAACTCAGCCCAGTTGATACAGCAATAGGACATGCGGTTATTAATACAGAAGAGGGAGGTGCGCTCACCTCGACAAGCGCCGACATGCGAGTGCATTACCTCTATGGCTGCTATGGCAAGGATCTAAGCTGCATTCCTCTGCCCACAAACTAAGCTTTTTTTTCTTTCTAATGCAGCGGAAAGGTGTCTGGGACTTACTTGACTCAGGTGTGGAGGAATTTGAGAGCTCTGGATTTGTAAAATGGAAGCCACCAACGACCCGTGTTACGAGCTATTTAAAAAAATTCTAGTTTTCAGCAAATGATCGACATTTGAAGTATTAATTTTTATATAAATAAATCCTGTGAATGTGTGAATGCTTGTTGCTGTTTGGCGAATCCTAAATCCTAATTTTGGCAACATAACAGTATGGTTTTGCTAAAAGGAAAGAAAAATTCCAAAAAACTTCCATTGATTTCTATATGGCTCGTTGTTTTCTTTTAAAAAGTCTGGACATGTCACCCGATTGCAAAACTCATCACATCAGCGTAAGGTGTTTTGACAGGTGATATTTGAGCATAAGTGGATTCCATGTCTGCTGGGTCCGGACTCTGTGGAGCTGAGTTGAGTTGAAGTGTCCTGTATGTATCCTGATGAATCACCTTGTCAGGAGAATCTTATGAAATACAACTAATGGGGATGTTTGTTACAGTTAAACCTTTTTGCATTGTGAAAGTTATGAAGATCTTTAATACGCAGATCTTTAATTCAAAAAACCATATCTTTGTCATAACTGGTTAGAAATATAGATCTGTTAGGTATTCATTCCTACAAAATGTATTTTTTATTTCCTCGTACATTTCCCGAAAAGTCTTTCTGTCGACTGCCTCCAGCTAGCACTCAATCATCAACAGTTCTATCAACATTTGTTAGGTTCCTTCCCAATTGAGAGCGATCAATATAAAATCCTCATGTAATCTGCTCTGTAGGAAGGCTGGCATAAACATCTTGGAGTGAGACAGAAAGATTTGTTTAAAGGGAATTGTTTGGTTTTTGGAGTACCTCAAGGCCCTCTTTTTGGATTTGACTATCTGACAATGGCTCCCAGGATGATAAAAATATTTAGTTTTATTCTTTTTTTTATTATTAAGTATTTTTAAGCAGTCTAAGTTTATGGAAAATAAACCTAGACTGCTATGCACAGTGAAGACTTGGACTTAAACATGTGCAGGCTTACTGGTTAACCTGGATGTTGGGTGTTTTGCAACTTTGGTTAAAAGTTTGGTTAGCTGGTTGCTAGAAATTAAACCACTTTTCTGATGATTAAGCCAAAACAAATAAAACTGAAAAGAATTAAATGAAGTTCTAGTTTCAAACTAAAGGCTCCTTAAGAGGACACTTTCCAATGGAGATCAAGACACGTTTTCCATTCCTCTGTGTGTTATATAAGAAAATCAGTAGATAATAGGGGGTTGAAATTTATCCACTGCTCTAATGCTTCAAAACCACTGAGCCAGGAAGTCACAGAGCCGACTTAGTGTGCAGGTTGATTTGTTGAGGCTCAGGCAGCTCGTCTTTGAAGCCACATACCAGAATCATGTTACGATGTTTTATTATCGCGCGAATTACCTTTCCACTTTAGATTTCATGGTTTTTGAGTTAAATGGAGAATAAATGAGTAGCAGGATAATCTGAATTATTTAAGCAGTCTATAAGTCTTTCTGTTACACTTCCTGAAATAAATAGGCACCACTAACTAAATCTTTAGTTGTGCTAACCTTTAAGCATGTACCATAAACTTTACTTCCACTAATGCTAAAGAGCTGTACCAACATGTCATTTATTACAAGCTTAAGTGCTAAATTCAACTATGTTGAGACCTGCCATGCATCAGCGATAAAATATGTGTCATTGATGAAACAGAATTAATTTATTATGCACACCTGCACAGTCGCATGTCAGGAACAGACCTTCCACTCGTGATTTCTGTTTTATAGTTGTGTCTTGCTAACTCTGTTGCTGATTTTGCCTAATTGAGACCATAGAGCTTCGGTCAGAAAGTATGCAGCACATCAGCAGATTGAAAACGGCTCACAGGTACAGATTAAATGGAACATGGTACACCGCATCACCAGTGGAGAATGTGAGGAGAGGAAAAACAATGAAAAACAGGCGGTAATATTAAAATTCAACATGTAACAATCAGAACGCGGGGACAAATATGCTTTAACAGTTTTGGCTCACTTCAGAATTGTTTCCCTAAAGATATTAGGCCTTTAAGCTACTTTAAGAATACTTATATTCTTTAGCATAAAGAATTTAGTATTCTTAATATCAAGAATAATTTTAATGATAAAAAAAACTGTCAATGAAAAGGCTCAGGAGATATTGGCGTTTTAGGAGAGGTTTTCGGAGACGACTTTGACGATTTGGGTGTAGATTTTTCCTCTGTTAAATTAAGAATATTAATAGTTTAATATTCTTAATATTACGAATAATAGTCTTAATATTAAGAATACTTTAGTGACTGTTTCTCACTAATAACTTGTAGCTCCAGTTATTTGTCTACTTCTGAATCTCTTTCCGTAGCTATGCTGATGACAAACAGCCATATATTTCTGTCACAGCATGTCCATATTTATTTCCAGTCAATGAGTCAGCTGTTGTTACTTTTTTAAATGTGTTACTTTTGTATTCTAATGGCAAGATTAGAAATCCGCACAAATTTAAACGAAATGACAAAAAACAAACATAGCCTGCCCAAAACCTACAACAACTGCAGCTATAACTTCTGACCTAATGTTGAACATAAAGTTGGATATTAAACCAATTCACAACCATATTAAATTCAGGAATTGCAGAAGGAGTCAATATGGGAACAGCGGCTCATTCATAATGTTGAATAAATCCAAACCAAGATTAGGAAAATTAAACACCACAACATACCATGGATCACTCTCTGGCTCCCTGTTTGTAAAAGGTTAGATTTTAAAATGAATAAACTGAATGTTCTTGGGAAATCTCCAAGTTACTTGACAGGTATAAACCATGTAAACCTCTCAGGTTCTCAGAGGTCTGTTTGTGCAGTCTTCCCAGGACTAAAACTAAGCAAGGTGAAGCAGCATTTAGACGACGTTCACTTTGAAAGTCTGAAATGTGCAGAAAGTGGAAGTTTCTTTAAACCAAGACTGAAAATATTACCATTGCTATTATTACAGCTTTCCTGTTGAGCAAAAGCATTTTTTATCAGTTCATTTTATCAGTGCAATCTGTTTTCATTTTAACTAATACTTCAGTTTAACTAACAAAATGTATTTATTTTCTTTTTCTCCTTTCTAATGTTTTATTTGAATTTTGAATGACCTTCTGTATATACCTTATGATAGAAATGTTCTGGGTTTTAGTTACATGTGTACTAATATAAAACAAACATACTGAATACTTGGATGTCTCAGGTTGTTACTATTATCTATAACTGTCTTGGAAATGTGTTACGATTAAATTTCTAATTGAAGTTAAAAAAAAAAAGGTTAAGCATGTCGCTGCATTAATTTCCATGCATTTTCTTCACTATCAGTCCAAGATCAGCTCAACAGAAGCCTGGGGGGGCATTTTCATCAGATATTTGACAGATATGCCTCACTTAGAATATTGTGGTTCAACAAGGTAATTTGTCAGTCCCTTTTACATCAAAAGGCTGATATCTGTAATGACTTCTGCCCCGAGCTCTCTGAGGCTGCTATGCACCTTGCATGCCGTTTCACATGACACCTCTCCCAACTTCTCCAACATATTCTCAGTATCGCTCAAAAATAGCAAAGGTTTCTATTTTATCTTTAAGATGCAATGCTGAAGTAAAAATGCTCCCAAAGCCTCAGAAGAAAAGTCAAATAAAAATGCAGTGATGTGACTTATTTTGGTTCCTTTATGATGATTAAAGGTAAAAATTATTGGAAATATAATTTATCATCATAATTTAAGAGGAAGAAAAACATAACTTTTTTAAACTGTTCAATCTGGAATATATCTTGGTCCATTTTTCCATCAATGCCAATCATCTTTCCTTTTCATTCTATAGCATCCCCAGAGCATAATGCTGTAACTACCATGCTTTGACCATGCATTTAACTTACCCCACAATTTAAATGCATGGTGGTTCAGTGCCAGCTTATAGCAGAAAGGACCTGGGTTCAAATCTCTAATTGGCGTAGTTTCCATGTTCTCCCAATTCATTTGTGGGCATTCTCCTTGTACTACGGGTTCCTCTTTCAGTTCAAAACTACAGTACATCTGCCAAGTCAACACGGCTTTCTAAATTGTTATTAGCTTTGAGCTTTGAAGTAAAACCACTCTCATTGCTTTAATGTACAAATATAGTACATTAATTTCTCTTTTTTTTTTCAAATTAAATTGTCCAAAAGATTCTGAATTAAAAGCTCTAATTCCAACAACAAGAGTAATTTATTATCACCTTACAAACCTATTAAATTTCTGAGAGTCATTATTTTCCCGTCTGAAATGTTTAGCACATCCTGGGCTTATTTTGAGAGTGAGACTAGGCTACTTCTGTCAGATTCCATTTTATCTCTCATTTGGTTTTGAGGTGATGTAATACATGACATATTTATTTGACAGAAACCACGTGGGCAAAAGAAAAAACATCAGCCATATCAAACATGCCTGGGTGTGGAAGGGTCCAGCCTTTATTTTTATGTCAGTGGGTGGAGGTACCAGCCTGTCTTGCCTTTGTACATCTTACATCTGGAATGGGCACATTTTTTCCCCCTTTCCCAAATAACATCTGCAGCTAAAAAGCCAGACAGGTAGTTAGAGTTGATTGGTCATGGATGGATTTTCTCCCTCTCCTTTCTTTCTATGTAGCTCTCTCTTTCCCTCCCTTTTTTCTATTCTACAAAGCCCAGAGGCTAGTATTTCACTGATTACAGAGTGCCTCCATTTGAATGGTCGTTTGTGTATTGTCAGAACAAAGGAGCAAGTGGCCTCTGAAGAGGTGCTAGACAGGGGAATGGATTGGCCTCAACGATTAGGATGAGTGGAACTGCAGGTTCAGGCTAGCGTAGCAGCTCCTCCACTGCTCCAGGTTCTTTCTTGACCGGGAACAGACGCAAGGCTGCAACTGCACTTCAGTCAGTGTAGGATAGTGAGCAGTTTCAGCTTAAATGTGAAAGGCTCTGTCACTCATTTTTAAAATTGACACCTTAGGTTCTGATTAAAACCCATAATGCGTCATATTTTAAATAGACATCACAGCTACACTCATAAATAGTTTAAATCTGTAAATACTTGAGACAGCTCTAAAATAGATAACTTTTTTATTTTTTTATTAAAACGAAATATACTTTAATTTCTATTAATGCATGCAGTGGAAGATGTTTCAGCTCTATTCCAGAACCTATTATTCACACTTATCCTTATTTCCTATCTTAGGGGAACAGCCAATTAGCACCAAGGAAAATAATTACAGCTCTGGGATTGGCTGCTTACTTTCTTTAAGGTCAGCAGGTTATATACATTCCTCTAGTATTAGGCTTGACTGTCCTTAAATGATGAGATGATTATGGTCATTATCCATTTGGAAGACCCATTGTGAAATATTCTTTCCTTGTTATATCATCTGGTTTGTGAAGTCATTGGTCCATCTCACAGCAAAACACACAGCATAATGCCACCTCTCCTGTACGTTGCAGTTGGGATGTTTTTCCCAGGATCCCAAGCTTCTTATTTTTTCCTCCAAATGTACCAATAGACATTGTGGCTAAACACTTCAATTTTACTTTTGCCATACCTCCAGGCATGTCTCTCAAAATTAAGATATTTGTCCCCAAGTGCATTTGAAAAGAAAAATGTACTACAGTAAATCTGTAATAAGCATATTTTATAGCAATAGACATTCTTCTTTGAGACAGTGTAGTTGTCTCCGTCCTAAATGGTGAGATGATTAGACATCTCCAGATGAAAGTGACACCTTCAGGCATGGAGAAATTTTACTTGATGATAAATCTGAAATTTTACATTTCTTTTGATATTTTGCTGATTTCCTTTGGTTTTTCCAAAACATCACACATGGAAGGAAGTGTCTTTGATTTTCCAAATGAAATGTATGGAACAGATTGACTTCACTTTTTCTACTCAAGAACATGCTATATTATATAGTACATGCACTCACTTGAATTAAATTGACCTGCACGGTTCAATATTCACAAACTGCCTATTTTGTCACATAACTCCACATTATTTTCGAAGAATGTATCTATTAGTCGATTAGCTTTGGAAATTGAAATATCAACTTGATAAATTACGGGCTAGTGTTTGCAAAGCATCCAATCCAGGAGCTGCATTCATTTTCTTTGGCCCTATTTGTAGATGTTAGCTCCTGTGGTAATGCTAAGATGCTCATAAGGGCGCGTATTAACGTGTATTTGGTGTTTCAACTATTAAGATGGGGAGGGTCTTATGTTACTTCTCTCCTTACGCAATTCTGCTTAAATCAGATCTGAAATTTGAAAGACTGCACTGTAGTGGTCAGAAATTGTACTCCAGGTACCAGACAACTTGCAACATTAACTGATTTTTCCCGTAATATTGCATGTTCTTTCAAAAACAAGTTGGTTTGCAACACAGCACACAACAATGCAATAAAAAAAATTTATCTTTGTTTTTTTCAGTGTAAACCTTTGCAACCATGTGTTGCAAAGGTTTACACTGAAAAAAACAAAGATAAAAATGCTTATTTGTTGGATCAATTCAAGTGGCACATTAAAGACCTTCATTTTATTTAAAGTAAGCAATTAGACTGTAAGCTACCTCAGAACAATATTGTAATTAGCTATATTACCCACATTGTTTTATACAGAATTTCAGTGCCTTTCAATGCCTTGTCATGGAAGTCGCCAAATATCATTTGATAATTTAAATTGTTGGTTTTGGCCAAGAAGTGTCCTGTTCTTCACCTTGTTTTTAAAACCCATACCCTTTGAGTTTGCACCTGAGGAGCAGCTCTTCAGACAGCTCAGCAATCAGATGAAAGTTAGCCTGACAGGTTCCTGTTTTGAACACCCACTCAGTATTTCTCACCCCTAGCATGGAGGTAATGGCCTAGAAATCAAAGTCCTCATCAAATTCAATGGGTGGGCTCAGGTCACGCTCCTGGTGGGCTTCTTTTGATTCTGAAGCATCGCCTTTTCAAAGCTATTTTCTCGCTAATTTTTAATTTACTTTGAGCCTTCACCTCATTGATGGCGCCCATGAACATCCACCAAGAATCAAGCGTCTGAGTGTTTTCAATAACTGTCAAATAATAATAATGTTTTGTGTGAATGAGTCAAGTATTCTGGCCAGTTTGTGACTCTCACAGCAATTTCATGCCACATTACAAACAACAAGCCCCTTAATTTGGTAATCACGGTCATCCAAGAAAACAATTACAGGGTCATTCAAGTAAGGGGGAAAAAAGAGCTGACAAAAAACACTTACATCATTCCACTTCCCAAAATTTCACCACTAATCCACCCATTTCTGAAGGCTTATTATACTATTTAAGCACTTGTCTGGTTCGACACGTCTACACACAGCAACAGGACTTTTTTTTTCTTCGATTACCTCTTCTTGACCAAGGGAGTTGACATTTATCTGTCAGATGTGGGCCAGAATTTTGGAACACATGAGGTCTTTGGGCTGATTGTTATTCAGTTGTAACACTGTGACACATTTTGGCACCTTCTTTTGTGCTTAGCAACGGCCAGGGATTTTGTCCAAGAATGAATAGTTTTAGTGAGGTCTTCAAAACGCAAGCAGTCACATTAAGTTATTGCACATGTTTGCAACTAGCAACAAGGGAGCCGAAACTTTTGTTTATGTTTTCGGACAACTGTAGACTCCCTGTTGGACCGAGATGGAGCAGATCAGCATTAATGTCAAACAGGCAACTGGAGCTAATGGAAACATTAGTATGCTTGACGTGTACTCTGGTGTTCGGATGATTTGTTGAGGAGCAGGGCTTTAATTTTCATCCTCTGGTCTCCTCCCTTCAAGGCAAACTTAACTGAGCGCTAATGACTCCGTGCAAACAATGTGTGACAGGGGGGACAAATTAAAAACACTTCCTGCTTCTTTCCGCCTCCTCCCTCTTTCTTCAGGTGATCTTTGAAGGGTCCCTGAGGTAGCTCCCTCCCTTCCATCTCTGGCTCCTTTCTCCGTCACCCTCCATAAAGCCGAGGTGTTGCGACCCCATCACGACCTGGATCCATGTTAGCCGTTTGACTTCGGGTAGCTGGCAGAAGGACATGATCAGCGGTGTGAAAAAGGGGTGTCTGAGTGTGTGTTTGAAGCGGCGGGGTGGGGCCGGCCTTCACAAGTGGGGTGAGGCTGATTTTGAGGGAGATGAGAGGAAGAGGATCATTCCATTTAAGTCTCACATGCTTGTCGAGCTGTGACTTCTTGTTAAAAAAGAGAGGCTTCTGGGTGGTGACCCCTCCGCATCAGTCGCTTCACCTTGGGAATTGAATGGGACACACACCGCAGCCACCAAGCCTTCCCTCCCCGACCCTGACACCCCCTCCTCTTCTTTGAGTCAATATGTCCGTGTCAGAGATGAAAGTGCAAAGTGGGAGGGACGCAGAGGGGGTCCTGACACTAATGTAGTACATTGGGCTTCACTTACTGATCTGCCAAGTTCTTTTGTCAAGCCCTAAATGCCTGCTAGGGTCCTTTGAACTGCTGAGCGCTCGCCCGCCCTCAGATGCCTCCTCCTTTAGCTTCAATGAGATATCCCCGGTGACATTCCCACAGTCCCGCCGCTGCAGACAGACACGCATAAGTGCACGGAAGCGGTTCAAATTCAAAGGCTTGAAAGGGCTCTGGGAGTAACATCATTCGCCACGTTGCAGTTCTGGCTCAAATTTGCTTTTTGTAAGAGAAATTAAAAAGAATCATTGAAGGCAAATTGCTTTCAGGTCATTTAAAAGCACTTTCATAGGTTGGGTAGCAAAGTGAGCCAGGTAAACTAAGACTTCTAACTTTCTTGCTAGGTTTTCTCACTCCCTCACTCTTGTTGGCTAATCTGTGTGGGTAACCTTATCCCAATTCTTCTCCACATACCCAACCCCACCCTCCTCCAATCCTCAAGAACTGGACTGAAACAGCTCCTCATTCACAAAGCCCTTTCTTGTTATGCTTCTCCATCCAGGATTTGATTGATTCTCCCTGATTTATCAGGTTTCTTCATCTTTCTCTTTTGCCTCTGCTTCAATTAAATTCGGGAAGCAGCTTTGTTTCCAAACTGGCAGTGTGAAAATAAATATAACCAGGCTTTTTAAATTTAAAGGGTCATTTCTTCCAAATAAGACCAATTTCCTGAGGCCTCAACAAAAGTTGAGTTTTATTCGTACAGGTAAGTTAATTTAAAGTTCTTATCAAAGAAATACAACTTATTGTTTATGTGTGGCAACAAAAATTTCAAAATGACATGACTGATTCTATCAATTTGAATTATGGTTCTGTAAAATAATTCAAAAAGCAAAGTGTAGATTTCATAGATTTATTACACCCAAGGTTAATATTTTTAAAACATCACTTCTGTTAACTTTGATTGTTCTGTAGCCAAAATCTAAAATTCAGTTTCTCATAAAACGTGAAAATGTAGAATGAAAATTAAAAAAAATTCTAACATAGAAATGCTGTTTAAAACCATGTTAGTGATTTGTCCATCAGACAGTTTTTGATAACTTCCATAAGAAACATAAATCAGAAAAGGTCACCATCAAAGAAACAAAAATGTTTTCAAGCATATTAAGGAAAAAAAAATAGAGTGGAGGAAATATAAAATGTTGCATATGTAATGAGAATAATAGCACCTTTGAAAGGATCATGAAGCAAAACCCACTGATACCTGTGGAGCAGATTTATGGACTACAGTCAAAGCATTGAGAGCCATTAAACATAGAAGTGTCCAAAGACCCCTTTCCAAATAGAAGAACATTTTTCATTTCATTCAGAAATCAGTGCCCTCGTGGCTGGAGGACGAATAAAGAGGTGAAGTCCAAGATGCTTGAGGTAGAAAATTGCTGTTGTAACTTTCAGAGAAACTGAATATTGTGTTTCCTTTAGTATCACAATTAACAGAAAACTGAAAAGCTCAGTCTGTATTCAATAAATCTATATCATGTACTTTATTAAATGATTTAATTAAATATACTTCCTGATAATATAATTCATCAAGATACACCTGTGTTTTGAATTTGACCATAACTTCAGTCTCTCTTTGCCTAGTTTGGTTTTTTCAGACAGTCTTACAGGAAAAGACGAAAAACAAGTAAAATTTTGATCAGGAATCCAATGAATCAAATAAGGATCAGCAAGAAGGTCAGAAAAGTATTTACTTTGCTTCTTTTACTCTAAATCTTAGTTCATGTCTTTGGAATAAACCCCTAGCTCTGGCTCCTGATTGGTCAGCTGCCAAAGCAACTATTACAGCAGAGGAGTGAATGCCAGAACCATCAGACACTTGGCTTGTATCCAGCAGCTATTCCCCAATCTCTCAAGACTGAGAAAATGATAAAAGCAAGTCTTAAAAAGAATGGAAAAATCATGCTTCTCTTCTCTTCTTTAGCTTCACATTGGCACCACCAGAAAACATATGCAAAATACATGGATCTATTTTGGCAGTAGCATAGTTCTACACTGAAAAAATTAGTTTATGTTTCATCTGAGTATCTGAAAATTTAGCAGTTAAAAAAAGAAAAAATACAAGCAGAGTTATTGTTACCAATAAACAACCGACTATGATAAATGTAACTCAAGCATCTATTTCATGCTTACATTAGGGTTTTTGAAACAATTATTTATTTTTAGGAACTTCTAAATAGTAATTGAGAACTTTCTACAAAATAAGTGCAAGTATGACATGATAAAGAGACATTTTTCTCAGCCACTGGCCAGTAGGCTAAAAAATAAGAGGAGCATCTTAGTGTCATAAATTTTCCGTGACAACTGTAAATCCCAGCTGGTTGTTGGGGAGGGATGCCCAAAAAATCCCTTTAAGTCCTACAATAACAAACATTGCTCAGGTTTTTACCTGAACTGGGTGGTTTGGTCAGATGAAAGTATCTGGAGTATCTGCTACAAAACAACGGGTAAATATATGCAAAAGAACCTGATACCTACTGTCAAGCATTTAAATACAGTGGAGGAGCTGTGATGATGTGGGCTGTTTCTCTTTCAAAACCCACTGAGAACCTTGTTAGACTGCCAGAAAAATGTAAATAGATCACCATTGGACCTTTTAGGAGAGTCTAGCACAGGAGGACAGATTAATATTGACATGATTAAACAGACACAAAAAACAACCTTCTTCCATCCCCATCTGAGTCCACAGAAATCCTGTGGAAAAGCTTCGGGCTGAGCTGCACAGCAGAAAGTATATAAGGACTCTGGACAATCTAAAGATAGCATAAACAAGAATATTTCACCTTTCTCTCTATGTGTTCCAATTATGCAGACTAAAATTAGGAAACTATGCAGTTGTGATACTATTGCTAAATGTCACTAAAGTCTAATGTAATGATCCCAGCCTCTCCCAATACTTCTCTTTCGGCCTCCTTTTTGAGGCCTGTTAAACTAATTATAAATATATAATTAACAAGAAGACCTGACATGCATCCCACTTGATATAGCATCCTACAAAATATTTTAGGATGCCTACACGGCATACATTGGAATTACAAGTCTTAGAATTCTTAGAATTGCAAATTGCTGTTCATTCTCAAAAAGGTCTTTGAACAGATTGAACAGCAGGGGTACCAATACATTTAATTACCATCATTTTAGTGTGAGATTGTGGTAAAAGAAAATCTATTTTTATTTTAGGGCATCTTACACATTTTTACCAGGAGGGAAAACATTTGCCCCGCATCTGGGTCCCTCTTCTCCTTCCTCTGACTCACATGTGAGCAACTCATATACCTTCCGCAGTTCTCTCTAACTCTTCAGTTGTGGTTGGAGAAATTTGTCCCAAACATGCAGTGAAGACATGACTAGTAATTCAGACCCTCTGCTGATTGCTTCTAATCATCCTGTCTGTAAATCACTCTTCAGGTGTATTTTATAAGCAGAGAAATCTTTGTGAGGGGTGAGCAGCAACTAATGTAAGCTGGATTTGATCAAACACTAACAACCTCATATTTGTGCAACCATCATTCAAATAACCTTTTGAATAATTACTATTTACTGCACTTTCTGTGGTTTCCCTCCTAGGGGCAGAGAGACTAAATTAGCTGTGTTCAGTTGTGTTACAAGGATTATTACAGTGCATTGCAGACAGGATCACATTGAGAAAAAAAAATCTCAGATTCATTTTATAATCTCAGCTTGACTTTATCAGTAAGATTCATTAATTTTTTTCAAGTTTTTGTGATGTATTTTTTAACGTGTCATGTAAATCAGTAGCTGGGGCTTTTCTCTTAATTTCCCACCAAACCAGCAGAAGAAGACCCTATGAAAACCCCACGCATGGGAAGTATATGTAACCATTTAGAATCATTTTAAATGTCAATGCATAAGGAATCCCGGGGATCCAGTTTTAATGGGACAATAAAACCGAACCACAAAGTTGTTTCTCTCTCTCCCCCCCCCTCTCTGTCTCTTTTGTTTAAGTTGCAGCCTCACTTCAACGCTGCCAGCTCTGTAGCACTCGTAAACACATTCACACTTCTCTTTTATTTAAATATCGGTTACGTTATGGCACATAATTGAAGAGAGAAAAAAATGCATTTGAATGGTGTCTGGCGGAGCAGGTCCAATCCACAAACCCACACTGATTTAAAAAGCGCACAGAAAGGAGAGAGACAGGACCAGTTTCTGTTCCTGGAAGAGCAAAGGCACCTCAACAATCAAGTTAATTAAAACTACTGCGGGTGTCAGAAAAAAGGGAATTATATTCATAGCCATTAATTATTTAAAAAAGTACACAATTTGCATAATGAAGTAGATTAAGACTCATCTTTAAATTAGATTATCAGTGCTGACTCTGTTAAGGTCTAATTTCTTCTTCTTTTATTAAGTTTGTGAAGAAAAGGAAATCCTACTTAAAAAAAAAAAAAAGTTAAACTATCTCCTTGCGCTTTGCCCACCAGGAGAAAAAAAAATCTCTAAAGCTGATGGTCTCTCTGCGATTACCCTATCAGGTGCAAACCGCTGACATGTTTCCACCCACCAACAACAAAAAAGCCTCTCTGTGCCCAAATCTCCAGCCGCAGTCGCACAAACACCGCTGACAGGCAGGCAGCAGGCAGGCAGCGCTGCGCTATCACCAGCCTCTCCAGGGATCTACGACTTTTACTGTCACTGCGAGATTTTTTGAATTTTAATTTCACCTGGATAAGTTTATCTGCTTGCCTTGTTTTTTGAGGACCGCTTTATTTGATTTTCCCCCCTAACATTCCTACAATGTCAGAATAAAATGTGCCTTGCAAGGTGTAGAAATCCCCCACAGGTACGGACCAAGATGAAGAGCCTGTGATCTCTGGAGGAGCAGAAGCTCAAAGGATATTTTTTTAAGTAAGGGGAATTTTTTGAGACGTCGCAGCTTGGCTCCAGTTTAAGGTGAACTTTTGATACTCTGAGGACCTGATCTGAGAAGTTAATCTTTGGGATAGTTCCCCCAACAAGGAAGCGCCCAATGTTGTACTCCGTGCCTTTCCTGCTGCATATATCCTTACATTGGGATTCAGTCTCCTGCTTACCGCCGGAGTTGTGTGCGTAAAAAGACGCGCAGCGGAGCGAAAGCCAGAGAGAGACAGAGAAGGAGGCGATCCCGCCAACCTTTCCCGGGGCTCTGAGTGCGTGAAGCAGGTGTATTTGAGCCGTCTTTCTGAAAGCCAAGATGTCCGTGCTGCCTTCGAGGTTCCTCTACCTGTAAGCGCTCCACATCTCTCCTTGCTTTTTTATTATTTATTTATTTTTATTTTTTTGCATAAACTCATGCATTCTTACCAATAGAAGTCGCCAAAAACTTCATATTTGTGCATTGCTGTCATCCAGGTAGGCTGCGTTTATTTTCCATGTAATTGCCCGTGTGATTCACTCCCCTTTCTCTCCTCCTAGGTGTTTACACTTTCTGGTTTTCTACTTCCAGCTGCAGGTACGTTTACTCTCCTTTTATATTTTTTTGCATGTTCATGTGCAGCTTTTTTTATTTGAGTCATGATAGAAGAATGGCCATGTGCTGCTTTCATCCCGTTTACCGTAACATAAAACGCTACAAATTAGAATCAACACAGATGTGGAAAAAAAACTCACATTTTTTTAATTAAGTTAGTATATATCAATAACTTTACTAAATGTAATCTGTTTGCATTAAAAATCGCAAAAGCGAACCGTTTATAATAGGTTTAATTATAAAAGTCGTAAATATTTAACGTTCTTGTTTGCAGTTGGGGATTCAAGTAGCATTTTTCACTAATTCACAGCAACAGCTGGGTTGTAAACATGTAGGTGCCTGGGGTTGAAATTTGCAGTTTGAACAGATGACTCGTTTGGCGTTTGTTGCCTTGTTTTTACTAGTTTCGTCTTACTTTGAACCATAACGATTTGCAGACATCCACTCAGCTAATTGACTGCGTTGGCTTTGATTCAGCCGCAGCCCTTTTACCCCCCACCTCCACCTTTCCCGTATGAAACTATTTATCAGTTCATTGTGTGTCGTTTTTGATTGTTTTAAATAAAAATCCATGTTTTTCTCGTTTTAAAGATACCAAATTTATTAAATAAAACAAATAGCGTGGAACTCATAAAAACAGACATTTAACAACGTTTCAAATAAAAAACGCAGCAAATACTTGATGAATAACATTCTTGTCTGTTTGTTTCCTCTAAATTGTTTTATTGCATGTTCAAGTTTGGTTATTCTCTTAAAGAAAGAAAGAAGCACAAGAACTTATGCACAATTTGAGTCATTTTCAGGTTCTAACAGGACATCAGCATGCAATGTTATTGCTTCAACATATTGAATCATGGATAAAATAATAAGCAGTCTAGTTATTTTTTGGTATAGGAAAAAGGCAGAAGATTATTCTCATTGTTGAGCTCTCAGTAACATTCTGTAGGAAAACATAGGAGATGAACCACGGTTGGAAGTGAGGGCATCACCAGCATGAGTGTGTGCTTCAGTACCTGCCTGCATGCGTGTGTATGTGTGTGTGTGTTCTGTAGATAGCATGGCATATCTTAGATGGATGCAACAACTGAGCTTCCTCCGTGAAGGCGACGGCCAGACTTTTTGATGTGGAGACAATATCCGTTTTCATGCTGCATCTTTGCAGGAAGGAGACGGAGTGATAAAAACTATTGTCGCGAGCATTCACCTCAGCCATGTGCTTAGGCTTGCCTCTCCATTGAGATGAAATCCAACTGTCTACCGAGCACACCTTTGTATTTGTTTAGAGAGGGGAAGATTTGGGATAAATCCCTCAGCAGCTCAGCGAAGCTATGTTTTGTTGTGTGGTAGCTCTTTTTTCACTCCTCAGCTTTGAGGTTCATGTTTGACAACAGATCACGCTGATGAACAGCTTTGATTTGTGGAGACTTTGGCATGAAGTGCTTGCAGTTGGAAACATGTCTCAGTCGAAATTGGAATGCAACATCTTTGGCTGTTGCAGTAGTGACACCTTCTCCCCTCATTTGTCTAGCCGTTGTGGCTGTTAGCTTCACCAACATGCTGAGAGAAAGCAGCAAAGCAGGACTTTCTGTTTGGAAGCATATATATATATATTTATATCAAGATTTATTGTTTCGGTCCAAGTCCAAACATGTGCTTTACTCTGCAAAATGTGAATCTTTATGGCAAAGTTTGGGATTTTCTTGTGGAGGCTGTTGTTGTCACATTCTGTCCAATTGTTGTTTGTATCGAAGTGATTTCAAAGAATCTAAAATACAGAAGACAATGGTCGCTGTAAGAAGCAATTTTTATAATTGTCAAAATCAATATTATACTCTCAACTATGTTGTTTTTAAGTTTTAAGAATGGTTGTTCTTGAGGCTTTATTTGTGGTAGTTTGTGTATATCAAAGCTTAAACAAGGCATTTTAGAGATAAGAAAACATCTGAATGAGGATGAAGGACACCAGGAGCCTAAATCAGTTTGCATTTGGATTTGAAGAAGTTGTTTATGTTTCCTGTCTGATGTAAAGGATTTGTTCTCCGGAGGTTAATGTTTCACCTTGTGTTTTTGCTAAATGTCATCAATTCACTGAAGTTAAATCAACAGGCACTCTGAGTATGTAATCTGTATATAATTACCCACCTGAGATCCGCCACATAAAAAGCCATTACTGTGCAATTACCACACCATATACAGCTGGGGAGATGGGATCACGGCGTGATCCGAGATTCCAAGGCTTCTGAAAGTATACGTTTCCTCTCTCTCTTCCACATGTTGGGTCACAGTTGCTTTTCTGTCATGCTGCCAAATATTTTCCCACATCTTTATGTCAGGTCTTAGGTAACTCAGAAACATCAAGATGGTGAGAGGCAGAAGGGAGATTTTTGCAATTTGATTAAAACATCTCCAACAAGAGAGTCTTTGTGGTTTAAGGTACTTCTTTCTTCCTCGCTCATGTCCCCCGCCTGCTGCATTTTCTAATTTATGGACCCTATTTGGCCTCCAGGCAGATATTTGTTTGATGATAGTGCAACAGGTCTGGATGCTTCAGGTGTATAATTGCTAGTGGCTTGGTTGCTTGTGGAAATGAAGTACAGGTTTCTCAATACTGCCTGAGGCACACTATATACTGTGCCCCAGTGCTCACAAACAAGGCCTCTCTGCAGGCTTTGCACTTGTTCTGTTGGAGTTTCACTCAAATACACTCTCCACTTGAGTGTGTGCTAATGTGGTTAGCTTCTTGTAAATGCATTGCAAATAAAATGTGCCACCTTAAAGAGGAGAAACAATAAATCTCTGCAGCTACAAATTTCTATGTTGTTATCTTGGTTTTTACACCCTAAAGCACTTTTCTTTTGACATAGAGGCCATAAAACCAACAGCACATATTACTGTCAACATCTGTGTTTTGACAGTCTCGTTGTACATTTCCTCTTGTGCAGGAATCGCAGCAGAGCACTGCCGATTTCAGGTTTTACATTGAAAACCACACGAGGAACCCAGATGACCTGAGCCGAAAGCAGGTCCGGATCTACCAGCTCTACAGCAGGACCACAGGCAAACACGTCCAGATCCTGGGGAAGAAAATCAATGCCAACGGAGATGATGGGGGCAAGTATGGTATGGGAGAATTTCTGTGCATCTCACTTGACACTTTAGCTAGTCTGAGATCGCAAATCCAGCCAGAATAAAAGTTTTGGTGCTTCTAGAAACTCCTTGACTCTGACCCTTTAGGCTATTTGCTCTTCATTGTTCTGAGGTTGTTTTCTGTTTGCCTAGTGCAGGAGGAGTTGGTTTTGGAAGACAGTCAATAGTGAATGAGGATGGATGAAAACCTGCTGAAATTACCAGCCTTGCTGAGGATCTCTATGATGACAAATATCAAAGACACACCAAATCAATCAGACAGATATTGGCTCTGATCAGTGACTGGCAGATCTATGCTGAAAAAATCTTGATTTCTCTTAATGTTTATCAAATTAATCTAAACTAATATTCATAACTTTCAGTCCATATGTTCATCAAAAAACAGCCTGTACTTGATTCACCTCCTGGAGTTTCACAGAAAGAATCAGATAACGGATAAAGAAATTTGCTTTAATGCATAGATGTTAATGATCTTATGAAGCCATCATGCTATGTTGGATTCAAAAGCACTGAGTCTGTAAAGGAACATGTAGCATACATTTTGTCTTTTATCTGTTACTGACCTTGAAAAAATGGCTGATTGGACTTCCAATAAAACCAAGAAAAGTTGGTCAGTCGCATCTCTGGAAAATATCTGTTGTTTTTTTTCTTGATATCTCACCCAGAAGGTATTGATCTTTGTTCATTTTTTTTCCATCAACGTTTTGATGAATGTGATATTTCTTTCATGAGGAAAAGTTGCTCTTTGCCTCTTTCAGGTGAAGGTTCAGTATTGGTTATTTAAGCAGTAGAGATGATAGATCTTTTATACTTGAAACTGTTAAGCATTTAAACATAACAACCACAAAAAATGCTGCTGGAGGATTTTGGTCTGAAATGAATTATCCACCTTAAATCTCACCACTTAGCTCTGCACATGCTTTTTCATTACTGCAGATCAAATATGGCGGATGGCTAAATTGATGGTCAGTAAAGCACTCTTTGATGTAGCCTGTGCCGCGCTTCCCTGCAGATATTTTTTTCTCATAACAGCTGACTCACAGCTCCAAAATTGCCGGTCTTGAATGCCTCTGAGTCAGTGTGTTCAGTTGCAGATGCGCGCAGGCGAAGTTTCCTCACTGCTTGTTAGAGCTTGAGTGGAAGCAGATCCAATGTTTCCCATGAGCCTTTGCCAATTCTCTCCCCCTCTTCCCCGTCCCTCACCACCTCCTCCCCATCCAGCTGCAGTACCTGGCACCTGTGAACTCCTTTGCACTCACTAGTAATGTTCACTTTGAAAGATTGTAGTCTGGTGGCAAAAGGCCCAAAAAAAAGAAAAAAAAAAACAGACATACCAAACTTGGTTGCAGACCTTTGACTTCAGATCTCATATTTGTACATCTGAAGTACAAGAATTATAATCCATCACAGGTACTAGTATATCATATGTATTACTTTTAAAAAACCAAAACACACCTCTTCCACATCTGTCCATCGTAACTGATATCGGTTGTCCTCTAAAAGTGGGCAGTGTAATATAAAAACATAAGTCTAATTGATAAATGTTGCAACGTGGAAGAAAAACACAATTTCTGTTTAACTTTTTAGACAGACATCTATCTATTGAAGTCAACATAGGGCTGTAACTATCATTTTTCATATTGTCGCAATGCACCAAAAGCATAAAAAATAGTCCGAAAAGAGATTAATATTTTCTTTCACTCACTGGCATCCAGTCTGCTCAGCATTTGTCTCTCATGTTTTGATCACACCTCACTCAAATTTGTCTAATTTTAGCTTGACATCCTTAGGAAAATGGAACAAAACTCCCACTCAAACTGCAATTCAAAAATAAAAATAAAAGCAGATTCTTATGTTTTGCAATCTCTTAAATGGAGGATTTTAAGGGCAGTAGTACTTCACTGTTAAGTTGTGCAAATTTTAATTTTGTTTAGCCAAATAATTGATGTGCTCCTCTCATTTTATAAACATGTTTGGATTAAGATTGTGATTATGTAACACTTAGTTAGTGGTACTGATAACAATAAAGTTTATAAAAGGGGAAATGGCGATTGTAATAGGAGTTTGCCCCGCAATTGGGGGGGTTGATGGTTTGATCCCTACTTCACCCGCCTCATTCATTGTGTCCTTAGGCAAGACACTTACCCAGCTTGCCTGCTGGTGGGGGACAGACAGTCTAGTGGCACTGGTGCATGGCAGCCTCACTTCTGTTAGATCTGCCCCAGAGCAGCTGGGGCTACTATTCAGTAACTTGGAATGGGTGAATGATTGTTGTGTTAAGCCCTTTGGGGTCCTTTGGACTTGATAAGATGCTATACAAGTACAAAGCCAAAATATTTCAATTTTATTATGATGACACTGTCACTGATATGCTTAGAATCCAATCCAATACAAACTTGGATGGGTTACAGACATTGAATTTGCAAAATTCAATGTCTCAAGAGAGGAAAGAAAAAGTTGAAAACAGATTGGATTTAGCTTTTTTTAAGTGCAGCTCAAGAGGTCCAAACTAATCTATCTAATTATAAAACCAAGGTGGTACCACAGGAGAGGGAATTGCTATCCCCTCCCAAACTTTTCAGAGGTCACCTACTTCCCACCTTTTCTCTCAAGGTTTGATTTTAGGGTGGGAGTTACTTCTGCCCATCCCATTCCCTTCCACTATTCTTCCCCTGCTCCCTTGAGCGCTACTGAATGGCCCTGTGTGTTAAACAAATGGATCATCTTAACTTTTTGATTGAGTGAGCACAAACTAAAGGGAACTTGAAACCTAATCCTGAGGGGCACATGACTGTTCCACAAACGTTTGGCAGATTTCTTTGCTGGTCTGAGGGCGAGTGCAGACAAAGGTGACCTTGCAGGGGTGAGCATGTTGGATGGGAGCAGGAGCAGGGTGTCGGGGGCTTGGAAGAATAAAGGAGCCGTCAGGATACATCTTTAGAGCGCATTATTGCCATGTCAAGTCATGACAGAGACCTGTTGGTGGGACTGGTCATTATTTTTGCCAAAGCTTCTCAGTTCAAATAGCTTTGGTATTTTTTACCAAGAGTAGATTCCTACTAATGCCTGGAATCTTAGTGACTTTTTAATAATGAATGAAGAATTACCCGTTGTGCATTTTTAACTGAATCACTCAATATTTGGAAGTTACATTTAAGAAAAACCTACAATGCATGTAAAGTTGTTTTTTTGTCTTGCGAGAACAAATGTACAGGAAGAAAGTTTGTACTAGAAGATATTCAGTGACTCTTACTAAGTCTATTGTGTCTTTTCTTTTCCAGCCCTTCTTGTTGTGGAGACAGAAACATTCGGAAGTCACGTTCGAATAAAAGGAAAAGAAAGTGAACATTATATTTGCATGAACGACAAGGGCAAAATTGTCGGAAGGGTGAGTATGAGTGAGTTTAGTTATTTTGGAATATTTTCTAAAGATTAATTTGGCAACACCTTAATATTAGAACCTGTATTTTAGACCTAGCCTTTAACCCTATTTGAATTTAGTAGGAGCTCATATCGTTTTTCTCCTTGTGTTTTTGGACAACCGAACAAAACCCCTTTGATAGCTCAAAGCCATTCTTCCATTGCGTAATCGGCCAACTCCTTTGACACTCGATCAGTCAATTACTGACTGCAATCACCACAATGCATCCAGAGACTAATGGTCACTTAAGAGGAATTTTGTTGCAATTCTATCACTTAGTCACACCAGGTGGCCATTAGAACAAGATGACTGCATGTGACCACAGAGAACCATTTAGATTTGTAAAAATAGTTCAAAAAGTTTATCCTCAGAGACACATAGTTTGGTTCCTTTAATAACTCAGACTGCTTGTATATTTAGCTCATTTTTTCTATACATGTAAACGGGATGAGTTTTAGAAAATGTAAGTCAAATGAATTGCTTTTTCATAGTAATGAGGAGAGTGTCCACAGTTATATTTATTTACACATTTACTGCAGGATCTGCTGGAATGCAAACAATTATCCAGCATATCCTGCAGTAAATGTCATTTTCTGCCTATGTAAATATGTAACAACTTTTCTTAATTTTTATTATTCCATTAAACTAATATTTGATTTCATGACACATTTATAACTCACTATAAAACCTTTTCAGTACAAATAAGCATGAAGTGGATCTATCATTTTATGATGTAAAGCACTTTGAATGGCCTTGTTGCTGAAATGTGCTCTACAAATAAACTTGATTGATTCAAGTTTATTTGATTGATTGTCAATCAGTCAAATAAACTTGCATACAATAGGATTGCCCATAGAAATCTATTGGATTTACCAGTATTCAATTCAATTTCTGATTCTGAGTTTTTACACATCTTTTCAAATTATTAATATAAGAAGATGAAGAACCCTGCCATGAGCCGTTATTTATCATTTATATTGGGACGAGAAGGGAAGTCACTTCCCCTTCTCGACAGGAGAGCCAATGTGAAGCAGAGTTTTACTGTTAATCTCAAAAATAAAAATAGAGTGAATATGAAGTGGTTGGCATAGTTAGCATTACAAAAATAACATTCTCTCTGTGTATTTTCTGTAGAAAGAAGCAGAAACTTTCTTTAACTCTGAAACATATTGACTTGCAGACTGTTTTGTAACAGAACTTGAAAAACCCAAAAGGATAAAAAGAAACATCTTGTACTCCCTCCATCCTTCCTATTGTCTTCTTAAAGTTTTGCTCTCTCTCACTCTCTTGCAGGAAGAGAATAAATCACAATATGTTCCTGTATATTGTAGCAAATATGTTTTTATTTTAAATAGGTTTTCACAGATTATTTGGCTTTCTATTACCTATTACTAAAAATCTTTACTGATTTTGAAAATATTTATCTCTCTTGGAAACAATGTCCTGATATAAAAAAGTCATTAATAACAGATTGCTGACTGTTAGCATGTCACAGCTAATGTGCTTAAAGTGAATTTTAGATTGTTCTGATTATGAGATGATCTGCTTTAACAGTTGAAATACAAATTAAATATAATTTAGCATTTTTCTGTCAAGTCTCAATATCAGAATAACTTACCTGAGACATTTAAAATGATAATAATAGCCTTATAATGCTATACTGACTCTGGCCTCAGTGCATAATTACCTATTTTCTAGAGCAGCATCTCATGAAGAAAATACTACAGTTGAAATTCTGCGCAGTGTCACAAAACAGTGTTTTTTATATTACACTATGTAGCACAGCTTGTCCAGAGTTTAAACCTGAATTAATTCATGCTCATAATCCGCCACCCAGATATTCTAAGTTAAATTCTTCCTCCCAACATAAACTTTTAAACTGTCATTAATAGATTCCTAACAACATTAACAAAAAAACAAATTGTCAAATGCAGTGATTCTTATATAATATTGCAATCTGCTGTCTGCCAGGTAATCTTTGTATCTGTAATCTTCTTGTGTTTGCATTTCTGTACTTTTTAAAATGACCTGATAGTTTCATCAATAACGGTCTTCCACAAAAGCATATGTGTCTGTGTAACAATGTGACCTTGAGCAAGCTTTTGCACTCTCAAGGAAATTTTGATTTTTAATTTTTTTTTTTACATAAAGTTTGCCCAAATGTTTATTAGTATCTGTGTTTATTGTCAAAACTAATTTAAATGTATTTTAATTAAGGTTCAATAAAGGTTTTGTTGGTGCCATCTGGCTGATTTCTATTCGATGACATTACGTCCAATAAAACCTCAGAAAACTTTTTGTAGGTCCAACAAATGGCAAACAAATAAGGTCACAGATCCAAACATGGTTGTTGACATTTAAACTAAACTGTTAGTTATTTTCAGCTGCTATCTTGGGGAAACAGAAATTTTGTTTTTTATACTGTAAATGTGGTTAAAAGAAAAAAAACTATGACAAAAGCACAAAATGATTCCATTTTAGCTCAAACTTACGCATATATAGAGTAAGATTCTTGTCATCAGTGGTCCTAATCAATTGTCACAGTAATATTTAGAGATGAACCAATCGAGAAAGGCAAGAAGTTAGCAATTTAAGCCAATTGCAGTTCTCTTTAAAAAGTTATTTCTTTTACTTTATGCCATTTAAAGAATTAAATGTAAGAAACCTTTTAGATGAAACCAAACTGAGAGTTTTCTCATAGATGTATTTCAGAGCCTGACAGAAAACAACAGATAGATTTCATCAAAGCATTTCCTCTAATTTTTATCTAAGTGTATTCCTGTTTTCCAGAAATCTTTAGTTGTGGAAAAAGAGTTTTTAGTTTTGAAGTATATTTTTAGTGTTGTGTCTGGTGATTACTGGCCATATCAATTATGGAAACGTGTTTAATTTTCACATTTCATTGTTTCAAGGTTACCTTCTCAAATGCAGGAATATAGCTACCTCAAGTAATAAAATTAGTTACAGATGAAGCTAACTAGTATGGCTAACCATTCACCACAAGTTTATATAGAGAAGAGATATTTATTCAACACACCCAAAAATATCATTGGAAATGTTATGCCAAATAAAGAATAAAAAAAAACACTGTCAAAGCCAGCATCTTCACCTGATTAACTTTGTGCTCACAAAATTAATAACACACTCATGCTAAAATAGGCATAACTGAAAAATATTTGGTGTTTCTGTGTTATTGATGTTGTCCATTTTCTGTTCTTCAGCCTGATGGAAGGAGGCAAGAGTGTGTCTTTGTCGAGGAATTCCTGGAGAACAACTACACGGCTCTTGTATCGGCCAAGTACAAAGGATGGTACCTTGGCTTCAACCGGAAGGGCCGGCCCAAGAAAGGCTCACGCACCACGCAGAGGCAACAGGAAGTCCACTTCATGAAGCGCCAGCCGAAGGGTCGAGTGGACCCGTTGGAGGAGTTCCGTTTCACCACAGTAACTAAGCGGACACGAAGGGCTCGGCGGTTAAAAACCAACCCCAAGAGGAACTGACGGGACCGTTGGGAAAGCACTAGATGTCCTCACAGGAGGAAACAGAAACTGAAAATCTCAAGCTTCTTAAAAGAATCACCTTAAAGACTCTGCTTCTGTAACAGAAAGACAAACTAAAAGAACAAAAAGTCAAAGATGTTTTATTTTTGTATTTCAGGATGACTGAATATTTCCTGACTCTTGGATTCTCCTGGGTTGATGTCTTTGTGCTAATGTTTCTGTCATGTTATTTATACCGGATAAACTCAAGGACCTCTGAGAGAACTCGTGTCGCTGCTGTCCTCAGCCACGTTTGAACTGCAAGCTGAAGGCATACTTTCTTTTTGACAATGGGAGCTGAAGCAGGAGCTGACGCAATGTTATAAAAATCAGCCAACTAGAGATTTATTGGAATACCTGTCGGTTTTTGTTTGTGTTACCCCTGACAACGCGGATCCCATACTTTCCACTGGAATTAGACACCATGGAGATGAAACGGAGAGAGGCGGCAGGTGACACCGCGCTGCCGGGATAACTGTGTAGCTTTGAGTGCAATATTTTACAAGTCTCTTGTCCTCTACGTTCTTTCCATATGTCTTTCATCCCTAAAAGTCACTTGTGGCTCCTGGAATGCGCTGAAACCTCGCAGTCCCCAGTGAGATCTTCATGACATTTCCATGCAGCCTGCGATTCAGCTGAAACGCAACGTGCTTTGACGAGTCCAACACCCGTTGTGATTTTAGTCTTGTTTAAACACTGAAAGGACACAGTACAAACAGAAAAAACAGCGTAATTCCACACTGTCTTCCAGCTTCAACACACGTGGGGAAGGTTGTTAATCCCTTTTGTCTGTTTCTATTAACTCTTCATCACATGTGTTAAAACTGTTTCAAATATGGATTCCTTTTATTCCTAAACTGAGAGCTTGCCAGCCTTTTGGGGCTGACAATGACTTCCTCTACCTCTTTTGTTTGTGTTCAGTTAATCTCAACTTTGACCTTAAACTCAGCTCTTCTTCTTTTCTTTCGCTCACTTGAAGATGCTTTTGGAAAAAAAGCATACCAATCATCCACAGACAGAAAATCTGTGCATTATCCTACATTATTCTATAAACCTCCATCTGATGATTAAAGCTTCTTCTCAAATACTGAGATGACAGGATTCAGAGAATCCTTTCAGCCAGATGTCATGTCTGAATCATAAAAAGGGAAAACACTTTGCTTCTCACCGACAACAAACTCCAGGTTTTTTCACCAGTAGTTTGTATTTACCTGACCCCTGGCAGGTCTTTTTGTATGAGTTGCTACTAACAACATGACACATTTATGTTTTTTTTAAACAAATCTAAGCAAAAAATAATTTTATGACTATTATTAAGATATTTATTGTCTCCTTTTGTAAATAAAATGTGAGTTTTATTTGGCCTCTTTTAATAAAATGAGGACTGTATTTAAAAAAAGTTTGTGTTTATTAAATATAAATACTTTCATGTCTCAGTTTAAGAATATTTTTGACTATGTACCCACTGAGTATGACAGTCTTTGAAAGATGAATGCTGCAGGTAGAAGGTGGTTCAACATAGCGTACATTCCCTTCTCCACATACTGCCAAGGTATGCATTTTTATATACAAACTCAGGAGTGTGAGGTCTGCTTTTAAGGTCATCTCTTTAAAAAAAATATTGCAACATCTCTCAGAGCTTTTTATATCACCACAAAGGCCTCTGAGAGTTCACAAATCTGGTGATTTTACTGCAATGTTGATAGGGTTACATCTGCAAAAGTCATCATTGGATGAGAAGGTAGTATTTCAGTGTCTAGTTTCTGTTAAAATGACAAAAACGGAATGAAACACAAACAGGATATTTTTTTGCAATAAAAGAAAAAGTTCCTTAGACAAATAGCATGTAAGATATAACTTTTTATGCAAGTGCAATGCTCTTTGAATGCAAAAACTGACACTATTGTGGAGTCTTTTGGATGTTTTTTAAAGTGCTGAAGGAATGCAGAGTAGCACATCTCATAATGCTGTGTGCAGGAATGATGTTTACAGTTACTGTCAGACTGAAAGATGGAGGCTTTGAAGGGGGAAAAATACTCGTGTTTAAATTCCTTGCGATCTTATCAGGGCCCCCCTTCTTCGCTCCACTCTGGTAGTCACCTCCAGCAGATCCAGAGATTCCCCATTCTGTCATGGGATTTCAAATGTCTGACCTGCTTTTAAAGGTGGAAACAGAGTGCTCGACGTGTGACCCGGTGATGCACCATTAACGTAATGGATCCACGCTGAACACTCTTTGTCTTCAGGGGTTTGCTGTAAGAGGACTGGGGGATTTTGTAGAATACTTCATGTGGTTTAAACTTGACTGGATGTCGTGTTATTTTTTTGTTTTTCTTTTTGTACTTTGCGTGAGAAATGATAATAATAAAAACGGCAGGAGGGGGCTTCCAGAATAGTTTGTTGTGAGTGGCCAGATCTGGGTCACTCATTAGCTTCAAGTGGGATGCTTCTGAATTAAATAAAAAAAATATTGGTCCTCTTTGACATTGTTTCAGGCAAATAGTTTGTTAAAATAGGTTTTTAGGTACATGTGTACCTGATTCAACATTGCAACAGTTACAATGTTATTTTTGACATAAATACCATAAATGCCATTGTATGACGATCATATAACACCAGGGCCAAGATGGAGTGACAAGTACACCTGTTCTTGATTCACTATGTGCAGATATTTCTGTGAATCGTGTCATGAAAGATCGACTCATTCATGGATTTTTCTGTAGAGCAGACTTCAGATATTCTAAAGATCAGGTTACTACAAAGTAACCTGATCGTTACTGACTAGTGTTTGCAGACCAACCAATCTTGGAGCCATCACTTATTTTCTTTGGTACTGGTTTGACGTAACTTCAAGGGCTGAACTAAGAAAGACGAAGGATGTTTGCTTCTACAGTAGTGCCAATATACTTTCCACTGAGTGTATTAATGCATATTTGGTGTTTGAACACAAATACTCGGTGTCAATATGAGGCTCTTCGAAGGAACAAAAGGAAAGCTTGGTAATATAAATAATTAATTGTAAATTATCAAAGTTTTTTCTTTGCTCTCTTAAATTCATGATAAACAATATTTATGTACATATTGTAATATAATATAATACTATATAATATATTATTATGTAGTATAATACAATAATAATCTATACTTACCATCTTTGCTCCCCTGTAAATAAAAATATATCCTATTTGTTTGGGCAATACAAATAAGTACTTTTAATTTATTTCTAGCTACTGAAAATCTCTACAGTTTATGACTTTTGCGTCTGATGTTTAGTTAAAACACCGTTTAACAAGTTGAGGAATCTAATTAATCCAACTTTACAAACTCTAGTTATGTGAGAATGAGGCTTTTCTTTCTTTTTACCCCTCGTACTGCATACTTCAAACTTGACCAAGCACAACCAAACAGCATCTGGGTATATTGACATTTAAACGAGTGCCAATGGTTTAAAACATGTCACCCCATCCGCAATAAGGAGATGGCATTTTTGCATAAGCCTCCCGCTAGGCTTTTCTCTGATTCAACCTTTGATCATTGGAGGCTGGATGGTCTTGGAAGTGGACCAATAACTTCAAAACGAAACATAGAATTCCCTTTTACAAAGCTTAGCCTCCTTCTGAAAGGAGGTGGAATCTTTAAAAGCAGTCCTGCTTGCCAAGTAGGTTTTATTCTATTATTAGAAAGATCGCTGCATGCTGAAACTTTGCACAATGGGTACAGTATGACCAGGGCTGTGTCAATATGGAGAGAAAAAAAAAACTTGTGGTTCTGAATAAGTTCTACAAGTTTTAGTGCAACAACAACAAAGTGGTTTCTTTGGCCTGGAGCTCAGCAGCCACACACTTAACAATTAGCCCTGTCAACAGAAAAGTACATACTTTGAGACATAAAACAAGCTTTGTCTCTGTGAACGTAACTGGAATTGTCTGTAAAGAAAAAATTAAAAATATGAAGCCAAACAAAACAAAGTTCTAGCTACTCTATACCTCGTGCTGCTGAATGTAGTCTCAAGTCACGTCATTGACTGTCTAAACAACATTGCTGCTACCACCCGTCTAACTTACCCTAAATGCTGACCACAGCTGACTGGTTGCCTTTTATGACTGGATTCCACATGAGAAACACTCTGTGATGCTCAAAGTATTTTTTTACATAAATGGCTGAGTTGTGTTTTTCCAGGATTACAAATGTGCTTACTGTACGTACACTTTATGCAAAGCCAGACCTCTTCTGTTTTCCTCTGAACAACATGCAAAGTCAAAGTCAAGCAAAGCGACAACAACAAAACTTTTCGTAGATTTTTATTTTTACAGAATCAGAAGATAATTTGGTATCTTTCCAACAACAATGATATAATGACGTAAAACAAACTATTGTTTTAAAGAAGAACAAATACTGGATTTAAACTGAAAAAAACAACAACTACTTTTTACAATTAAATTTTAAACTAAATGAAATGCCACAAAATACAAGGTAACATAACTGTAACCCCATTAAGCAGACACTTCAATTAAATACTAATTTTACGTAGTAATTATTTTATTTATATCTTTGTACATGTCACTAAAATGTTTTTACAAAGATGCAAACACAAAACAATTTTAAGTCTTTTAATTGAATTTAACTGGACTTGTTTTCTGTTTCAACTTTTGCAACAATTTCTTTCTCTGTCTCTCTAGAGAGTTTCCACTATTATTGAAGTTTCAACAATATTATATATATATATATATATATATATATATATATATATATATATATATATATATATATATATATATATATATATATATATATATATATATAGGGATTTTATGAAACAGACCAACACAAAGCAGTGCATGTGCATGGTTTTCTCTATCTGTCATTAAAATCTGATTTTTTTACCTACGTCTATTCCTATTGAAGGAATTCATCCCCACAGCTTGGTGCTGAGGTCATCATGTTTCACTGTTTTCAGGTTACGCTGACCAGAGCACCTCCTTTCACATGTTTATTATGTATCCTGCATGACCTGTTACCACATGCAAATGGCTTTCTTCTGGCTATTCTTCCAGAAAGACCAGAAATGTAGATGGAGTTTGTCTAATTGACAATTTCTTTTTATTGTTTTAATCTTCTTTTGACTTTCTCCTTTACCTTTCTGCTGTGATATTTGGTTTTATGATGCTCTTTCGACATTAATGTTCCCTAACAAACCTCTAAGCTCTTCTTAAAACAGGCGCGTGTATTTATAATTTTACTTTTAAAAACAGAATGTTCTTTTTCTTCCAGCAATGCACGTTATGTTGTGGTCTATCTCATAAAATCTCAATAGAATATAATAGCTGCAACGTGAAAGAAACTGAAAAAACTTCAATATCATAGCTTTTGTATGGCACCATATTTATTTTCATAGTTCCATTCATCTTATCATTACATTAATATATTTTGTACAAATCTGTGGTTAAAGTAAAAAAAAAAAAAAATAGAATAATAACAACAAATGGAGCTTGATTAACAAGTGACCTGGAAAGTTGTCTGCCTTTATATTAAATTAAACAAGACAATGGATAATTAATTTAAAGGAGTGCACCCTTTAAATATTTTATTAAATTTATTCAGACTCCTATTTTCTTGCCCCAGCTTCAGCTTTAAAACAAGTTTGATAGCATTTTAAATATTTGATGTATTTAAAAGTCAGAGACACATAGAGAGGAAGAGATAAAAAAAAAAAAAAAAAAAAAACTTATAAGACATGCATCACTACAATATTCAATAACATGAACCTCTTCACTAATGTGATATGGGGGAAAAATCATAGGTCTTTTATTCCTTCATCTGTCTGTAATATAAACATAATAAATATAATAATTTATAATAAAGGGAAAACCATAAAATGACACATAAACACAAACGCAAAAAGATTGTCTCTTTCACAAACACTCATACGTCAGCCCTGGTCCCAGCATCAACAGATGCCAGGTGACACAGCTCATTAACTTCTCCTTTCTCCTATTCTTTTGGCCCCTCATTGTCTTGAGATATGAGATGAGTCTTTGTTGAGAGTTTTGTCCCCTTTTCTCTCAGCCAGGCAGGGCCCATAATTAGTGCTTTGCGCTGGGCGTACTTTCTCACAGGGCTACGACACAATTAATCAGCACTTTCCCACCAATAGGCAGAAGCTGCTTGATTCTATCAAGGCCACATTTTTAGGTTCTGACGCCTTTTTCCAGTAATGGTAAAACTAGCACACAATAGAAGTTTTTTTTTTCTTTAAATAATAAATGGTGCAATCAAAGAATGGAAAATTAATAGAAGCATTAAGCTCTCCTAAACGTTCAGTAGTCAGACATTCAAATGGCAGTTTTCATTGTTTAGGTCAGTGCATGAGTCAGAATTCAGAGCTATGTTACATAAAATGAAAAAAGTGAGAGACTGAACAAAAATGACATCAGCATGTTGCAACTCAACAGGAGCTCCACCTCGTTTTCTTGCATGCTCCACAATTTTATTCTTTCTCTTCAGTCATGCATCCTACTTATAATCAGAACAACTCCACTTTTTGTCAAAATTTGTAATAGTTTTGCATAAAGAAAAGCATAAAGTGAGAAGAACCTGGCGTAAAGGAAATAGCACACAAGGATTTCCAAATAAAAACACACCTTTTCCTCTTTTTCTGAAATATGACAAATCATGGCAACAGAAATAAATCCCACAAGCAAACAGTCAAGTTAGATAAATTACATTGAAACAAAATACAGTTATCAAAATAGGCAGAAATGTATTCAATTTGAGCTTTCATTAGTTAGTTTGGAGCCGTCTTGTACCAGAATGGAATGATTATGCAACAAACAACAATAAAATTAAGTGTACAAGTTTGAATTTGTTCTGCACTTTCTGATTGCAAAACTTCTCAACTTCCTCTTGGTGTTTTTGAATGACTACTGCTGGCAGTTTCTTTGCCAACATAAACGGGATTGCTTGATTGACCTTTACTCTGATGCAGGGGTCAACAACTCCAGTACCTGAGTGTCACTGTCCTGCAAGTCTTGGATGCATCCCTTCTACAACATACCTGAAAAAATGAATGGTTTATGTCTAGGACTTTGCAAAACTTGGCGACATGCCTTAAAGTTAACACCTTGGAGCCCGACTGCAAGCTGCAGATGGAAAACCACATGGGAAACTGTATGCCTTCTTGTTGGTCAAAAGGGACAAAGATTGAGTTGCTTGGCCACAATAACAACACATTTTGTATGTAGGGCAATCAATGTGAGGCTTTCAAACTTAATAACGTCAGCTGTCAGGCATGTTCAAGGGTTTACAACCAGTGGAATTAGAGTACTACAACATAATTGGCAGTAGGTTCTATGATGCATCATTGGCAAACCAAAGAGTCTCAATGGGCAAAGTGACTAAATGAATAACCTCAAAGCAAACAAAGCAAAACCAAGGCTTTTCTCAAATATTTTACCAAATGTAATTCTCATTTGGTTAAATGCTTTGAATGCAAATAAAAAATTGCTTTCAAGACGTATCTATCATGGCTACACATCCAGTGATTGTAAGGCTTTTGGAGAGTGTTTTTTGATGCACAAAGTTAGGACATTCCTAATTTTGATGGTTTGGCAAATTACCAAAGGGAAACAGTGGCAGTTCTTCAAGAATGTCTTTTTTTTTCTGCACCAGTACAGGACATGTTGACTGAGATTACACTGAGCTAGAAACACCAGTTCCAGAGTGCCAAATTTTGAAGCACAACTTTTCTCCTCAGTCTGCAGTGTATGAATTCAGGCTTTGATAAACATGGGCTGTAATTAAACCAAAATGATTTACTTTGATCTCAGAAATGACCCACAGGGTAATCCAAAATTGTAAGAGTCTATAAATAGCCTCTGTGAGTGCGATAATCAGTCTCAGCAAGAAAAACAAGGACCCGTCCCAGGACACTGCAAGACGTTCTCTCTGACTGAAACAGTTCATTAAAGCGTTTGCATTCATTGATGTTGCCATCCTAAACCTTTCATTTTCATTTGTAAGATTAATTAAGATTTTAAATATTTCTTGAGACATTACAACACGGACATTTTTGATGATCTTGTCCAGGGCAAGTGGCAAAAGAAGAGTTTGTTAAGTTAAGTTAAAATGGCTCTTGCCATACCATGAACACATTTTTATGGGTACCACAATAGAGATAAAAAGCTGCTGTTTGTACAGATTAAACTTGAAGACAGAATAATCAGCTGCTAATAACCAATAATGGAGAAGAGAGGAAGAAGAGCATTAAACCAAAGTGAAATAACAAAAAGAAAACAGTGCAGACCTTTCACCTGAGGTCAAAAAACAAGTCCTCTGCTGCTAATCTGACATATGTTTTCATGAGCCAAGACAAGCAACCCTGCCATGGTGGCCACTCTCCAAAACTAATGATGTCAAGTGATTCCCTCAAACAAAATCTCATTTAAAACAGAATGAAAGAGCCAGAAAGGGTGGGAAGTACAGGGGATCCGGGGGTCCAGCGAGGGGATTGCGCTGAGAAGAAGGAACAGCTTCAATGTAAGAAAAAGATTGAGATGACACCCAGTGACTGGATCCAACCAAAGGACCCTACCAGCTACTGTCTGTGCCAAATCTTGCCCCTCGCCACTATAATATCACTGGACAGAGAGAAAAGAGCTCACTTTGTATTTATGCCATCTTTATTGCTGGAATATTGCTTTTAATTGCTGTCCTGGATTCTCCCGCTGGGGTATAGGATGAGCCTGAGACGATTGCTCAAAGTAATGGAGCATAATGATGTCTCTGAACGGCCCCTGAAGCCCAGGTCAGGGGTTAGACAATGTGAACATTCAGCTACTTAGCTTCCTTTGCAACTTTGTGACAAAATCTGTTTGCCCAACACCAATTAAGATGCCTCTCTGTGCGCTCTGGTTAATGGGTTTGACGGAGGGGGTCGTCCAATGAGTTGACATGTCCTTGAGCACGAACAAGCCGGTCTGTGTCCTCGCCTTGATAATTGGTGTCCCTTGCAACGTGCCGCTTCCCAGGGCTGTCCTTTGTGTCCCGATGGCAGTCCTAAATGAGGGGAGTCAGGGCTTTAATGGGACTCCTGTTAGTTTTAAACAAACACAGGGCGACCCCCTACTGTTCAGCATGTTGCATAAAACAGCTGGGAGTCTACAGCGCTCTCACTTGGGAGCCCACATCCCCAACGGGGGCCTGAAGGCCCAATGCCCACTAACTATTGTGCCTCTCTAAACACATCAAAAATTCAATGTCCACGTTGCTTCTAGACATGTTGCTGTTCCGCTTTTCAGATGAATGATTGACACAGCGGTTGAAAGTCAGAAAGGACAGGTTCGTTGTTGCCTTTCAGAAAAATCCAAAACTTTACTTCCTCACAACAAAGAGGGATGTTTGAAGCCTTAATAAGCTGGTCTCAGGGGAAAACCCAGGTTTTCTCTGTTCTCTTGCCTGTGTCAGATACGCCAGAAAAGTCAATTATTGAAGACGTCAACATTTTTCACTTAAAATGCATTTGAATGGTACTGTTGAAAATAAGTGTAAACAAGATGATGAAAACAACGTAAGTAATTGACACAAAGAAATCAAAGTAAATTAAGTCCAAGGATTAAATGACATGCAGCAAAGTGTGGTGATCTCCAACCTCTTGGCCTAAGACATTTAGTAACTTCAGAGGTATGAAGGAGAGAAGCAAGTGGCTGTTTTTACTTGGAAAAACTCAGAACTGCCAATCTGCTTCCATTGATTATGCTTGAGAAATTTTAAGATACGTAGTAAAAATTATCAGGAAAGCTGACAGTGAGAGTTGGGAAGGTGTCTGGTCTGGTCCCGTTCAATGTCTTTATTTTTTTGGTGGTGTATGCTGGAAAGTTCAAAAGAACCATTCCTCCCACAATACACACATCATGGAGACTTAAAGAACCCTGGTAAAATCAAATAACTACTGAACATAGCTACTGAAATTATTTATGGGAAAACCTTAACTGGTAAAGCAAATTACACCTCCGGTGTAGCCAAACTAGTCACATGCATTGTTCAGATGTGATTTTGGTTCATTTCTTCACAGAAACATCATATTTTGAAGAGTTTGACTGGCTCTTTCATGTAATCTGAACGTCTCAGAGCTTTCTCTGAAACCAGCTGAGCGTTTCGTTGGCTGTGTTTCGCATTGTCATACTGAAACATCCACCCTCATTCGATCGTATCATGTTCTCCTCGCCTTCTCCAAACCTTCTGCTGCAAACTTCTCAACAGAAATTGGTTTATGGGAGAAATCATATTATTTTCACTTCCATATTATTGACCTAGTGGTGTTCTGTGGAACAGCAGCAGAGTGAACAACAGCAAGGTTGCAAAGAGAGCTCTTTGGGTTTCGCCCTTCATGAAATGCATTTTTGGGTTACACCTTTGTAATAAAAACATTTCATAGGACAATTATTAGATTTAAACCATTGCTTCCTCAATCCTGGCATATTTTACTGGCTTAATTGGCTTTTAGCAGATTTTTTTCCTATGTGATCAATAGGGTTAGGATCAGTGTTGTAGTACTTGAGACCGGACTCGGGACCATTTTTTGATGGTGTCGTCTCGTACTCGGCTGCATTTGGTCTCAGTCTTGTCTTTGTCTCGGGTGCTGAGGACTCTGGATTTTATTTCAAGACCAGTCAAGAAAATCCAAGCAATAATGTGACTTACCAATTATATGTTTCTGTTACTCCCCTCACCTTCTTCCCACCTTTCACTTGCACGCGGCACTCCAAGACATGCCAGTGTTTTTCTTTGAGCGGCAGAAGATGTCTGTCTAATCTGTGAAATGGTTGTCAGCAGTCACTATCTTACCTACAGTATACAACGATCCTAGTTATGTCTGCTTTGGGAAACAGATTAGTTCTCAGAGTTAGTATAGCGGTTCCTGGAACCAGTACCAATCCCATATAAACCTGTGAAACATTTTGCATTATTGCATGTAGTTACTTACACTGAAGATTATGCTGATCTGCTGTCTGTATACTCGATCACAATAACTGTCTGATATAAATGAAAGTTATTGCAGAAAGTTGGTGCTAAATAAAATAGCATCAGGTTGGAGAGAAAATAATCAGAAAGGGAACACAAAAAGAATCAAAACACTAATAACTTATAGCATGTTTTATATGGCATGCATTTTATCTTCCATGAACAATCCATGAAAACATCTACCAACACTGATTAACCATGGGTAGAATAATACAATGAATGACTTGTGTGTGGTTCTTTAGCACCAGCAACTCCACAGAAAATATGAAACTTGGCAAAAACACTTTTTGGAAACTTTTCAGAAAATATATTATTTTTAATTTAGTAGAGAACATCTAAATCATGGCCCAGTCCAAAAGAAACTCCAGTATGCAAACATCCAGAAGCAGTTGGTGCAAGAAAAATACAGTACAAGTTGAGAAAATGTTGCACTCTCAAGTAGAACTGTTGGACTGACATGAAGGTTTAAAATCTTGTTTGACTATCACACATTTGAAGGAAGAATTTTGCATAGGTTTCTGTGTTTCATTGATTCAATATGGCAATTAAAAAAGTGTTATACACAAACTGGACTTTGCAGTTTTCAGACTTAGACAACCAACATTTGAGCTCCTTGTTTACTGGGAAAGGAACATTGCGGCCTCTCATCTGAATTTCATTGAGAAACCAAGGAGGATTTGTCAATGAGACTCTTGAGCGCAGTGTTGATGTTGCGCGGCTAATGTGTTTGCGCTGGCTGTGATAGAGGGGATTACCTCCATTGTGGTGGTCTGTTGGGACCGCAGACTACTGGACTTTGAAAGCATACTTGCCAAGTTACTCACAGGCAAATCAAAGCCTGTGAAAAATGGTTCCCTCAGCACCTAGTTGACTGGTTGACCTCTGTGTCAGAAAAGGTACAAATGCAAACACTCCAGCACACACAAAGTCCTACTTCTCCTGTTTCATGGGACACTGGATGGCCTTTCATTGATCTTCAACAAACTCCATTCTAACCATTCTACCAGCCTATAACTAGTTCCAAGCCTAACCACTAAGTCTTTACCTTAATCTTTATTGGCTGATGTTTCTTGACACATTATAACAAGTGAACAGACATATACAGATCAGAGCCAGTGCCTTTTAAGGCACAGCTAATATTTGTTAAATGAGTCAGGGTCAAGGTGGCAACTGGTAAACACCAAGTGAGTCTCTCAGAGTAATTGATTTCATGATGACTGGTCAGCCACCAATTAACATACTTGCTTTGGATAGGTCGGAGGTCACTGCAAGAGCAATGATTGTGTTGACTTATTTTACTTGTATGAATAAAACAGAATTGCACACGACTTAAATTTCTGCAGGTTCTTATCTATTAATAAACAGCAGAATTTCTTAATAGAAACATCTAGAAGGCCTTCTAGAAATATTCTTACAGAGTATGTGAAAATATACTCCCACACCACTTTATTAGTTTACATTTTCTGTTAACACAAATAGTGATTGACTCAAACTCATGACCTGCACTTAGAAGCATCTAGAAATGGAGAAGACATCTTGCTGAAATTCAAACCAAATACTGGTTTGCAGAGACCAAAGACAAAATACCCAATTCTTCCAGCACAATAATGAACAATTACACAGTGCTGAGATCATCTTAAATATGTTCCTTCATCTATCCAGCCTTCACTTGTCTATATATGGTTGTCCTTTCAGCATCTCTGGTGCCTATCATCAGCAGTCATTGGGCAAGACTCGAGAAACATCCTGAACAGTTTCAAAGTCCATAAAACAGCAAAAGACGTCCAGGACAAACAATAATATTTGCACACACTCACATTTAAATGTCATTCAGAGAAACCAGTTGACCTAACATGTTTCTGGACTGTGGGAGGAAACTGGAGTACCCAGAGAAAATATGTATATGGATGGGGAGAACATGCAAGCTCTGTAAGGAAGACCTCGGATCGCAATTTGAACCTAAGACTTTCTTCCTGGAAAGCAAGAGTCACCAGATCTCATTCCAGTAAGGCACTTCTGCAGTACAGTGGAATGAAAAATCAGAGAAAAGGTTTTATGTAAAACTTACAGCACTATTAATTAAAATAACTAGGATAAATAGAGCATCTCAAATAAACCAGATAAAAAGTAAAATATATTTGCAATAATCCATGTTAAAAATTTGCTTAAACTATAGCAGGTTTGGTTTTCCCCATTTTTATGTTTATTGTTTATAGTCAAAGGAACTTATCCATTGTGAATTTCAAGAGCAAGAATGTTGCGGGTTAAACTTACTCAACCAAAAAACATCCAATTATCAAATTTGTTTAACATTTCAATTTTATCACTAAATACTTCTGAACTCTTCAGCAGAACTGCGACAAAAGCCTCTGCACCCACTCATGAATACTCATATGTGACCTCTGTGACACCCCTGCCTGTGTGTTTACTGTAAACTGAACCTGTCCTAAGTGTACCCCACAAAAGACCCTGCCGCCTTTGTTTTCCAGCACACTCTCGGGAGACTCTGTTAGGATGAAACCAAGATATGAGCAGCTAGAGTTACCTCCTAATGAAACGTATCAACACCAGCGATCGCAGAAACACACACTGCCAACAGCACTTTGCCACGGCTGGACGAAGTCTGGGAAGACTTGTATAGAGAGAGAGTCTGCTGCTTTCATCAGTACTGAGTGGTTCAGGAGAAAACTGTATTGTCATGCTGAATTGTGTAAATATGGGAGTTATCAAACATTCCAAGAACAGGTTTTGGAGTGAAAGGCAGTCAAGAGAGAAAGCACTTTGTATGGACGTTAGGGAAGAATCTCATTTATGTATAGATATTTTTATAGTTTTTCATTTCAATCACTTCTCATCACATTGTTGGTGAATTTCTACATAAATATCAGAGTAAAAGGGCCTTTAATGATATATTAGAAAAAGAACTGGAATGACAGATTAATCCATAACTGCTCCCTAACCTGTTGCTGCACACTGCTCAACAGCTAGCTGCAAGAATCACTGACAAAACAGACAATTTTTTTTAGTGAAGTAGTGTAGAGTGTGTAGAGGGAAATTAGATTTTAAAAATAGACAACTGCTGATCATCAAATCCCCATGAAGTCCCACAAGGCACTGAGCATGGACTGCTACTATACATATTTTTGTTTTTCTAACAGATAAAATCATCTTTTCCTACTTATGAGGTCTCACAAATGTAAAGGCAATGATAAGCAGCCATTTTCTTTTTACAGTTTGACCTTAACCATTTTTGTAATATAATTTGTATTCAAATGTTTATCTTGATGCTAGTATCTTTGGACCCATGATCAGGGACAGGATTTTATTACTTACACTGACTTGCCTCAATGTGAAGTAAGAAAGTTAAATTTTCTGTTGTTGTTTTTGTTGCTCTTTGTATATTAATATATATATTTTTGTTATGTTTTTTTCAAAGAGAGATACGCACAGTTTCACATGAAACAATGCTCTTGCTTGAAGATTTTTTTTTGCAATTGTGCAGTGGAACAACTCAGCTGCTTCTGGCCTTCTCCAGTGGATTGATTAATTACTTGTCGGTTATAAAACAGTGACCTCCATCTCCAGTCAGTGAGAGTCAGTCTGGCAATTGAAAGATGCATACCTGCTCCAGCCCACACACCTTTAGGTGATTAGAGATGTCTTATTGTTATTGAAGGTTCACTGTGCATTTGATGTCCTAAAAAAATACGCTGACACGCAATATATATTTTTTAGAATAACTTAAGTATGGGCTAATTCTTTTTGTGCTTGTTACTAATTCAAACAGCAATTGTTGAGAGCATGTTGTCAAAATAACAAATCTTCTTGTGCATGATAATTTTTTTATCGAGCATAGAAAGAAAAACATCGTGTTCCTTTGGGCTGCATATGTGTAGTGCTAGATTGCAAGATAAAGGAGGGAATTTCAGTGTTTGTTGTTGCAGCAGTCGAGCCATCTGGAAAACTGTCTACCTATTCCGAAGCCCTGCAAGTCTTTGTGCGGTCTCGACAACACTCTGCAATATTAGGCTTCTGAGGGGAAATTCCCCAACAATGCTGAAATCACGCAGGCTCTTGCATTGGGACAACAGTTATTTTAGCTATTTAGGAGCAGTGAAACAGAATCACAAGACGAATATGGAAAGAATGTCTATTTTCTTATGTACAGCTGGAAGCTTTACAAAACACACAACAGTATTACAGTTTTAAGTGCCCTGTAATCACACAATTGATTGACTAGAGAAAATATTTCATAAGTGACAGAAAGAAGAACAAGAAGATGATTGTTATTGATTTTGCTTTTACATCGCAATATTTTATTCATTCAAATACAGGACTTGGATAAGATGCTTTGGAAAGCATTCAGATTCAATAATTTTTATGTTCTAACTACAAACTTGGAAACTTTTATGAAAGCCCAACACTAAATAGAAGTAAAGTCAAACAGTGTGGCATGCATTTTTATTTAATCTTGTTGGGCATTAGTTTGTAGAATTCCCCACTCAGCACAATAAAAGCTTAAAGTCTTCACTGAAATTTCTGTAGAATTTCTTTTTCTTTTTCAAGTCTCAGTTAGATTCCATTGAGAGAGTCTGTGGGCATCAATGTCTTACCACATGTTGCATGTTATACAAATGTACTTTGATATAAACTATTCTTTGTGCTATAAGGTGAACCTCTAACCAATTTCTCTGGCAGCCTCTGAAAGGTGTCTTTAAGAGGCTGCCATCTACGTGTGGCCAAGACATGTACATTGCCACATGTCTTGGTAGATATGCAGTTGTGCCGTACAATTTCCAGTCTTGGGTTTGATGGATCGAAAACAGCTTTTAATTGATGTTTTATAACCTTAACTTGTTTTAACCTTTTCCACGATGCTCTGCCTGTTCTTAATGCAACAAACCTTTGAACTCTTTATATGATATCCAGGGGAATGCAAGTGTCCTGTTGTTTATTGAATTTCTAAAGCAAATGGTTGTTTTTTATTTTGAGGTATCACAGTCGAGGGGGCATTTTCATTGATAATAAATGTTTGAAACTATCCCAAATTGTCCATCCATTTTATATTTATGCACTAATATGAGTGTATCTAAGATGTAAAATGCCTATATGTTTGTGGTTGATATGTTGACTGGGAGTTGATATTTTGCATAGTTTGATAAGTAGTTGTTCCAAAGGTTTCTGTAAAAACATTGGGCCCTGCTGAGCTCTTTGAGTTCAAGGATTTTGGCCATTTCTTTTTTTCCAAAAATAAAGGACATTTCATTTCTTGCCTATTCCTTGTTTTAAATGAACACCAGCCCACACATTGCCCTTTTTTGCACTTAGTTTTGTAATACAAATTCTGCATGTAATTGATCAAAATGTATTATTTTGGAATACATACAACAATAAATGACAGCAGTATAATCCAACATATTAAATAACAGCTTTTTAAGACATACAACCTAATTAATATGAGAAAAAATGTAAGCAGTAAATATTTGGATCAGTTGGGAAGATCCTTTCAGAACTCTAAAATAGTCTTGAGACAAAAACAATAAGAACACATTTTCTCCGCTCGGAGTGTGATGTCTCTCATGTTCTTTTTGCCATTTGTTACAACTGCATCTCTGGATGATTCCTGCATCATTCTGGTCTGATGCTCCCAAATAATCTGTGTGGTCTATCTGAGAATTTTAGGCTTTGAAAGGGAGGAGAATAACTGTAAAAGAATGGCAAGCATGATAAACCTTTTTTTTAAAATGTAGTACAGTTGGAATGTGTGACTGAATAAAATCCAGATGAAAGTGTTCCTACAGGTGACAAATAAAATAAACTGGTGGGAGATAAAAAAATATGTAAAGGTTATTTCCAAACAGTTCCATATGAAGTCATGGTTACTATCTCAGGCGCAGACTCCAGAAATACCAGTGACATTTCACTTAGATGAAGTAATTCTTAAGTGCATCACATCTACAACTTCTCCTGCTAAACTGTACAAGATGGGCTGGTAAAATGCCTAAAGGTGAATTATATAATACCAGAGGTAGAATTTTTCTTTATTTGAGGAGAGCACAAAGGTTCATGACTGAACAGCAGCTTTTGCAGAGATAGGATTAGACAAAAACATACAATATTATATCTGTAATGACTGAAACTCTTAAAATAACTTTGCTTCCTCAAGCACCAGGTGATGTGTTTACGTTGAGAGAAAATATTTTTTTATGATTTGGGGAATATGAGGATGTATGTCAATGAATTACTAAGACATCCTGCAAAATAAAGTGCTGTCACACCTCAACATTTTGTGTAATTCTGAATACCCATGTTTTCCAAATACAGGGCTAATTCTGAAAACTCCTTCCTAGCTTTAACAAAACCAGTTATGATGACAGCAGAAAGTAAGGGAAGGTTAAATCATATTTTTGGTACACTCTATACAAGAACCAGATCCCACTGTTTGAGAATTACAGGTATAGAAACTAGATGAATGGATAAATAGACAGACGTTTCACAACTTCTCACACAAAGCTTCTTATGCATTAAATTTGTGCAGGTCAATAAAATGGACACACAGAAGTCACTTCTTCTAAGATATTACTCTACCTGATAAGATACTGGAATGTGAGATATAATGCATTTTTATGAAAATAATACTGTTGTCACATTCTGTAAAAGTCAGCAGTAGACAGATTTTATGGAAGCAATACAACATACACCTACAACACAAATTGAAGGAAGAACTGAGCCTATTTCCCAGTGATGTTGCTGGTTTTGCAGATGATTACTCTGATCAAATAAGTAAGCTACAAAATCCTATGTCATCTTTGTACAATGTGAGTGAGGAGCAATAAATCACTAATTATACTTGCAGTATAGCTCAAACACAGTTGAATAGTCTCATAAATTTAGCTTTCTGTTGCTGAGTCAGCTAAAGGAACAAATAGTTCTATCAATTTGTGCATTTTGCATAAGATGCATGAGCAACTGCTTAAGAATCACAATCCCAAGAGTGATAACTCTAATACAGTCACATCATATTCCTAACATTTTGGAGAGTACCTGGAGCTTGATGTAAAATCATTATTTCCCTCCATCTGCATGAGTAAAGAAGACAACAGTAATGTCACTCGAAACTAGGAGCAAATTGCCCACATATGTAGGATTTGATGGGACTATGTTCAGTGTAATGGCCTCCATGTCTGTGGTGCAGAAAAATGCCAACAGCATTTGCAAGAAATAGAGCAAATTGCACAACTTTTTTTGAATTTCTGCCTCTTTTTATGCTGCATTTAATTTTTAGTTTTAACTGTCCAAATATAAACTTGCTGTGTTGTATTAGCTCTCAATGTGACAAAACATTTTGTTTCCAATCAAAGAAATCCTTGTTGATTTTTGATAGCTATTCAGAGTGGAATGTTTTGGGGAGCAAGTAAGTGTTGGAAAGAGAGCTGTCAATGACAAGAATATGTAATTGGCAAGGCAAAATTACAGTTTGTTGCTTATATATAACAACCTGTCCAAGTGTCTCATAATCTCTGCAAATGTAGGTTAATACCTGTACTGCAAGGATGAGTGATTGAAAGTGATATTCTTGATTTCGGTGCAGTCAATAAGTCCTTTAAAGTTAATTTTATAGTTCAGATGGGGGGGCAGCTTGCTTGTACATCACTCAGTTAACCTGCATTTAACGCCAGAACACACATGAAGAGATTTTTTTCTCCATCATTCCTGTGCTCAACAGAAACCTTCAAACTTGTCTGTATGGGACTTTCCACTGTGACTATAGCTACACTCATTAATCAGCTCCAAAAGCAATGTCAAGGGATATTTGTCACATTTTTATGATTCATTGCCCTAAGAGGGGAGAAAAACTCTCCCCTGAAGCTGGGGTTTCACCCGCAACAAGCAATTCAAAGGCAATTTGTTGCTTTGTCATGTAAAGGTTAAACAGATAGTGACTGATTGCCTGTCAGAGAGTTTTTCTTTGCACAGAGTTCACTGGTGTGTGAGGCTTCAGAGAACTTGAAGCTGTTGTTATTTGGTTGTGATGTATGATCTCACAGACTATCCTCAGATTATCTATGATCAGATTACGGTAGCTCCTGTTGTAAATGGGCACGGGCATCCTCAAAACACAATGATTTGACCAAGCTGTCAGGAAAGGCTGCAGAAGACATGAGATAGCAGATAAGATCTACTTTTTTTTGTGAACTGGTTGCATCTTTTCTTCCGCATCTCCAGATAAAATTTCATATTGGATTTATTAGAATTACAAGGAGTTTACAAGGAAGTAATCAATTGTACAGATACACCTACAGCCAAAAGGTCAGTCTAAAGAAAATAAAGTTGGCATCTTATAATTCAGTATATCTATGTTTTCTTCTCTACATGCAAACCTGGAAAATGGGACTAGTAGCTCCAATGCATTGATCAGACAATGTTTTCAAAGTGAAAGAGCTTAGAGCAAGATATTTTGAACATCCGGGAGATGTGTGTACTTGCAGCTTTAAATAATTTACTATTGTATTCCAGGAGACAAACATTGGTAACAAGAGAGATCTGAAACAAAGCCTAGAGAGAGCTGAACTAATTACAAAAAAAAGTCTACCACTAACATAGGAGTAGAAAACAAAATGCACTGATAATAAAACCACAACATTAAGAAACTCAAAAAGGGCAAGGCCCAAATGACTAAAAACAGAACTAAATATGAAAAAAATAATGATGAATCCCAAAATAAATAAAAACAAAAACTCAAACTCTCAATAGTCAAGACAGAACCAAGCATTTACCGTGAACTTTTGCCCTCCTGTTGATCATTGGCCTCGACATCCAATGATTCAGATCATCACTTTTTTCACCATAACTGTCCTTATAGGTTTACAACTTCAGAGTTGAATTGTTAGGACATGAAATTATTAAGATTAATAATTATTGTGCCAAAAACCTCAAAAGACCCAAAGAAAACAGCTCTAACTTAAACCTTCAAAGGTCCCTTTAGGGCAAAGACAACAAGAAAAAAAGGTTCCTCGATGGGAAAGCACCTAAGTCCATGTATGTTACAACAGCATAACTGACACTTTGCTGAGTCTTGGTCCAGACAAGGCTTGAAAATTGGCTAGAAAAAGAAAAAGAAAGAAAAAACTTGCTAAAGATATGTATCAGGACAGGTGAGCATTAAATTTGCTTGGCCAATTACATTTTCTTCTGCCTGGACAGGTCACCAGTCAATCACCGGTCAATACAGAAACACACAGGACAATCAACAAAGCACACACACCAAGGGGCAATTTAGAGAGACAACATAGTCATGTTTTTGGATTGTGTGAGGATGCTGGAGTACCTGGAGAGAACCCAGAACATGCACAGTTCATGCAAAATGATTCCAGGCCAGGAATATGAATCCAGGACCTTTTTGCTACAAGACAATAGTGCTACAACTAAACCACTGTGCAGTCCATGACAGAATCCAAAGCTATTTTATCTAGTTGTTGGAATGTAAATATATGAGTATGATGATAAGGATAAATAAGTAGAGAAATAAGAAAATATATTTAAAAATATGTTTCCAGTTGGGGCATTTTTCATCTTGCTCTGATCAGCAAGAATGTATTTTGAAATATTTTCACACAAATCCTTTGCTATAATTATTAGCATAGCTATAACATTGCTTCTAAAAGTATCACTTGACAGTGTCAAAAAGGCATTGCAGATGTGTGCCTGTGTCAACTCCTGTCTGGAGAGCAAAAATACTCTCGAAGCACCTTCACAGATTTCTGATCCTTTGTTTAGAGTGTGGTCCTCTGTGGTGTCGTGTCTTTTCCCACAGATATTCTTAAACTAATAAATGTCTGGTTTGCATTTAAGGGAGACCTTGGAGAGGGCATATACACTGCATGACTTACACACACAAAAAAAGAAATATGTCCAGTTGCTCACAAAATGTTTAAGTCTGGTTATTTTATCAGATTTTTATGGATGAGCGGAGGAGGAACTAAATAAGTGGAATGCTTTTAGAAGTGCCAAGAGGTTGTTAAAGAAAATGTCTTGGTCTTAAACACAACTTATCCTATGTGTGTTACCCTAATAATGTTTGTCTTTTATTGGGCCCACTAGAGTTGGGTTTCTATCTGCAGCTAATGAAGTTTAGTTCAAATTATCAGCTGTGGAAAAGAAGATATTTCAACATTCGCGTTTGAAAGCAGAAATGAAATAACTTTGACAAAGTTTGTTGTTATAATTTTAAAGTTGTCTGATGTAATGTTTGTACAATATATGACTGTTTGATATAAAAACTCTGATCACCCTTGAGGAAGCAGGCATAGAGAGAATCTGGGCTGTGGGGTTCAATTTCTTATAAAAAACAATTTTAGACTTTAAAGTTTTATCAGCTAAAACAAATTGACTGGACATATCCACATCTATCACCCATGTAAGTTATCATTTTGTGAAATGAAAATGATGCAAATGCATGAGCAGATATAATCTTCATCATCCCACTGGGGGAAATTAAGGTGAAACCGCAACACGTTAATGGCAGACTCAAACAAAAGGTTAAAAAAATAAAAGAAGGAAAAAAAGAATGTAAAATAAGGACAAATTTAAAATAAGAAAAATAGTAGGCCTACTGTACTTTTATCTGGACAAAGCAGGCAGCGATCATGTGACGATCATGTTCTTTGATTTCTTTATAGTGTTTAACACAATTCAGCCAAATTTTCTTTGTCAAAAATTTAGGCAGACACAACTGGAGGCCTCAACTAATATCTGGATCAATGATTATCTGACAAACAAAACTATTTGTGACACCAAAGGACTGTGTATATAACCAGCAGCACAGGAGCACCACAGTGTACTTACCTTCCATTTTCACTCAGCAAACCTCAGACTTCCAGTACAATCCAGATCCTGTCGTCTACATAAATACTTAGATTATTACAGATGGACAAGATGCTGAGTCCAGAGAGATGGCTGAGCAATATTTTAATTCTGAGTGTGAAGAAAACAAAGGAAAGGATTGTAGATTTCAGTAGAATCAGGAATATGTCAAAAATTATTTCACTCACGTGAGAAGTGGACGTGGAGGAAAAAGTCAGTCTTTATGTAGGCAACATCGAAGACATCTACAAGATGGAACAAAGCAGAATGCGCTTCTTGAAGAAGTTTTTCTTGTTCAGAGTTTTCAGCAAAAAGTTGCACAACTATAAGTTTGTTTTGGAGCATGTCCTCTCTGCCATCATCTGTTGATGTGGCAGGATCAGAGCAAGGGACTTGAAAAAGCCTAAAGGAAACGAGTAATATCATCCCAAGGTTGTTTCACTGCTAGTGACTGCTATATTTCACAAAGTGGATGGAAAATAAAGAAGAATTATGTCTAATTTCTTCAATTTAACTTCAAACAGATAGAAAAGAGGTCGGTATTTGGACACAAGTAGGGTTTTTAAATGTGGCAATGATCTCAACAGATTCAACAAAACTGGTTTTAAACAAATAAAGCTGCAAGTAAAGGCATCTCTTTTAACAGTTTTATGAAGCTGTACCCACATGCATACTTAGAAACAACAGGTACATTTTGCTTTATCCCTGAAGTGGTAGTTAATGCTGAATGGCAGAGAGACTATAGCCAATACTATCTGATGTCACAATGGCTGTTTCACTTGGCCACACTCCATCAAAAATATGCAAAGTGGCTCGACAACACAGCCGTAAGTCTTAATAACAACAGAGCTGGTGACAGCAATGATATTTTGATATGATTTGATTCTCTGTGATCAAACAGAAATGTCTTTGATGTGTGATTAAGTGACAGGAGTTTTGTGAGAGGATTTTAACTAGAAAGTGAGACACAAAGCAAATAGCAGGAGGCAGAATTAAAGCTGAAGAATAATAGATTATGTTTTGGTACAAAGTGTACCAGCTGGACCAGCAGCAGTACAAGTCTTAGCAGGTTTGTCACAAAAGATATCAGAGATGTGATCGAAAGAAAATGTGTACTGTACCACTGAGGTCCCTGTTGTCAAACCCCACAAGTGATTGGAGAAAATAATCTCAAGCAAGAAAATTAATGAAACAGTTTTACAAAGTCAGGTCTATAGGAGAAAAAATAAAATGCCCAAAAAATAAATAAAAAATAAAATCCTGACACCAGGATGTAAAAATGAGGCAGACAGAAATAAGGTTGGAATGACTCATAGATAAAAGGTTGTGAAGTTGAGCCTGGATCATTCAAATTATTATGGATATTAGGGATGTTGATTTACATCATGGTTGTTAGGTGGATTAAGAAGTCCTGCTCCGAGCCTAATCCATTTTTGTTTAATCAAACATCTTACAAATCTCATATGTGGGATTGATTAGTAACATAATGGTAACATCCACTATCGCCTAAACTCTGCGCTCCTAAAATATTTTGATGGGGTTAAATGTCAGGGAAAGGCAGAGTTTTTCCTGTGATATTAAACTGATATTTTGTTGATAACTTATTGTTAGTGTATGATGTTAGACTTGAACTAACATCTTATATGTCATTGTATGCTTTATTTTACTTTGACACCATCTTTAAACTGTATTTTTTTCCTTTACTATGATTTTCTTTTTTATGACATCAGTGGAGATATTTTGGGTTTTTTCCACTGCACCTGATGGAACTGATGTCATGTACATATGACATATTGAAAACTATTTAATAAACTTGTCTAATTCAGTCTTTGCTTGAATAAATATCTCCCATTTTTTTTTCATTTGTTATTTGCATCTGTGGTTGTTTGCACATTGGTGAAGAGAAAAAGAAAGACATCAAATAAAAAACTCCAAAATTTTCTATATATTTTCATAGAAACATAAAAAAAAGTTGGACACACACTTGGTTTGCAATAACATATTGGAACACAGAGATCAAATCAATACATAATAAAACTGAACAACCACAATACAGGTAGATAAGACTGACTTTTAATAATTAGTTATTGCACACAGGAGTTTTTTTATTTTTTATTTTTCATTTTTTAAGCCATGCAGTCATGGCTTGCAGTGAATGTGCTTGAGGCATTCGAGGTGCGGGTGTCTGAGTGTTGCCTCCACACCTGGATGCAATCTTCTCATCCACCTTATTGTATTTTCAGACTCTGATGGTAGAGGCACGTTTTAGCTATTTCTATGTAAGAACCAATTTGGATTACCAAAGTCTAAGAACCAATTTAATGCCATAGTGTGTGAATTTTGACCTTTCACTCAAAATTTCTTCCTTTAACTATAAAAAATGACATGTTTTTAACTTGTGAGAAATCTTGATTGTACAGTACTATATTTTCTCAATTTTAATATAAAATCTTTAAATAGAAGTTCAGTTTGAGATTGAGAAATTAAGACAGGCAGTAATTTAGCATAAATTACACATTGGTAAACCAAATGTAAATATTTTATGAAACTGATTTCAGCCATCTTTCATCAGTTTACAAATACAGCGTTCTGTTTGCTGATTTCTATAGTATTTGCATCTGTCATACTGTCATGTTGGTGTTTTTTAGCCAAATCATTTCCCCAGTGATTCTTTCTCATTAATGAAACCGGTCGGATTCCACAACACTCCAATAAACAGGAGCTTTTGTGCTCCCTGTGCTGGATCAATGAGCAAGGAGAAGGAGGCAGTACTTGTATTCTTCTTCCTCTCCAGTTTGTCTCTTTCGCCTGTGTGGTTTTCTCCTCTGTACCTCGTGTACGGAACCTTCCAGAGACAAGGTTTCCCTTGCTTTCGGAAAGGCAGCAGAGTTGTTTTGCATGGTGATCGTTTTCTTCTTACACCCACAGATTTGCCTTTCTGTGCTTTTTGATGTGTTCAGACATATGATCTATGTGGAGGCATATTAGATTAGTTGATGAAACATGTCTAAAAACATGTGGGAACATTAACCTTGACACCTTAAATGGAATTATATTTTTATCCATCCTTCATTTCTTTAAGAGTGGGAGAATGACCCAAACAAATGTTTGAATTTTTAGTTCCACTGTTACAGACGAAGAGGGTATGAATCATCAGAAACATTTCTGAGGCACATTAGTACTCGCAGTCATATGGTTAGCTGCATCTTTTCACACTAGCTTTTCAAATAATGTTCAAATATGCAATAATTGAAAATGTGGTGTTCTATGGAGTCTTGAGGGCCACATAAACAGGGGCCCAGATTTGGTCCATGGACCTTGATTTGGACCTTTCAATGAAATAAAATCACACCTTATTTTCCTTTAAATTCTGGATGCTGTGTTAATATGGTTATTGTAAATTTCTTTAAACATGACAGCTATCACATGGACAACCCTTGGGTAAAGATAAGAGTAAGATGCAAATTGTGAGACTTTGTTTAACTAACTCAAATAAGATATTTCGGCAAATAAAATGTTTATTGTTGCTATACTAACATTGAAGCATGCACCTATGTAAAAATGTGAATGTTTTCTGTTTGTGTTGTTGGGCTGAGGGTGATTCTTCCATCAACCTGTATGTTGAATGGAAACCGTCTGATCTTGTTAGTCACGGATTAGAAAAAGCTTAAGTCTTGATTCCAGCTTTAGTTAATTTGGTGACCTTATCACTGGATGCATTCAGTGGACACAATGTCTCCAAGCAGGGCAGTTCCTGATTAGCTGAATGTGTGTGCAACATGGCAGTGAACGCCCTCTTGTTTTGTCTGACAACATCATCCACCTCCCTTTTTAATTTGGGTCGGACATGATCTGACGGAAAGTATGGCACATTTGTTTCAGAAAGTCAACGACATGTATGTGCAATGTCATTGTCAAACAATAAATTAAATATTCAGCTGCACTCAAACATTAAGTAATGATCAGGTCTCTTTCAAACAACCTCACAGAACTGTGTCATAATAATCTGTTCAACAAAAGAACTTGGTGTGGGTTGAAATGACCATTTATATGAAAAGAGAACCACATACAGGGGTTTGCAAAAGTATTCACAGCCTTCCACACTGTTGTCTCACAATAACCACAATCGTCAATTAATTTTATTAGATTTTTCTGTAGGAAAATAAATCTAAAACATGGAGTATGGACTTATATACAACCCAATTCACTTATTACACCCCTAAATAAAATCCTGTGTAACCAGATGCTTTCAGGAACCACCAAATTTTACATAAAGTCCAATTGTCAAATTTGCTTTATGTATGAATACAGTTGTTATCTGAAGACCTCAGAGTTTGTTAGAAAGCCTTAGTAATAAACAGCATCATGCGACCAGGGAGCGCAGCAGATCAGACCGATCAGGGAGAAAGTCTTCAGATAAGTGTGAAGCAGGATTGTGTTCTAAAACAATATATTTGAACATCTCCTCAAACATCAATTCAATCCATCAACTGGACATGAAAAAAAGATTGAACAACTGTAAACTATACCAGAACATAACCTTTTTTCCTTATTTACAATGCTTTCAATTTATATTTTTATAAAGTGTGTCTTATTATGAGCTGAACCGTTAAAGAATTGCTTTTCCTTGTATTGTTTTTATTCCATTTACACTTTTGTACATTCATTTACTTTTTTTGTAGAGACACAACGATGCAGTTGTTGCTCATAACCCAGACTAAGCACATACAGCATTTACATTTTCTTCAAATACTGAAGACATTCACATATCTGCATGTTGACATGTTTTGGACCCAATTATCCACCAAAACCAAAAAGGACCACACCAGCGTCATTGTTCAGGTCAGGAACACAAAGCGATAAGGAGACCAGAACTAAATTAAAGCATGTTTTTTTTTTTCTATTATAGACCTGAATAGTATTTTTTTTAAATGCTGTTTTTTGTTTCAAAACACAAAATTGCTAAATAAGGCTTAAAATAAACTCAAATCTTCTTTGGACTTCTGTCCCCATGCCAACAAGCTGTATCTACTGGACAATAAAGAAAAATCTTTGTGATGGCATTATTATTGAATTGATCAAATAACATTTGTTTACACCAACCATCAAAACTCTGACTCATTGGTCTTTTCTGTTTTGATTGTGATGATCAAATCACAAAAACTGTAATTTTATATGTTATATTTTGTCAAACAATTTATCTGAAAAACAAAGCAAAATTATTCTGATATTAAATTCAATGAATTAAATTAATCATTTTATGATTTCATGAATGTGCAAGTCTTTAAATTCATTCTTTGTCAAAGCACTTTTTGATTAAAATTTTCACATCACTCTTTATTTAGTTGGAGTCTTTCAGTCTCCCCTATTTTGACTTGATGATATTTACCCACTTAGATTGTGAGGATAATTTTTGTGCATAGCTCACTTCAGGTGAGCCAGCTGATCATCTCTCAGATTTACTTCTGGAATCGCTCTGTCATTTCAAAAACATTTAATTTCATGTCTGAAGTCATTCTGTTGTTCATTCTGATCAATCATCCAAAAACTCACTGATGCAAAAAATAAATAAAATCCTTTTTCATCATCTGCTTTCCAGCTGACAACAAAAGGTAAAACCTGACCAGAATTTGCAAATTTACCTTCTCCCACCTTGATAAGAATCTTGGTACTGTCCAAATAAATCAGAACCTAACAGCTTGGTGCTCATGTTTCGTTGTGACTGTTGTGTTCATACATATTTTAAAAATTATTCACCAAAGTTTATCTTTAATTTGATCAGATCTTTACAGATTCTTCCACAAGTTTTTGGGAGAATGTATTTGTTTATTTTGCAATTCTCTACTGTCCCACTATTTCTCCCGTTACTGGTGACTCTTCACTGTGTCATGTAGTGAGCATAATGATGCAGTTACACCTGTGCCTTCCTCCTGTCTGAATCCTTTGTAATCCATCTGTAAACTGAAAGGTAACTGAAATGAGCAAATGTTGGGAAAAGAAAACTGAACATTTTTCATTTTAGTTATATTGCCTTGAATGACATCTGGTTTCATTCAGACTGAATACTGAAACTATCGCAAAAGTGTTGCAAAAACATTTATTTAAAGGCATTTATGCAATCCAGTTATTGCAACTGATGAAAATAAAATTTAGATGTCGAAGATAACAGCATTTCAGTTTAGACTTTGGAGAGTTTCTGTGTTCAAATCTTTTCTTTAATTAAAGAATCATCACAAGGAGTTAAATCTGTAACTTGGTGTTTTTCTCCCCCTTGTTGAGCACAACATGACATACAACTTAAGATAACTTGGAGAAATTCTCCGCCTAAGAAAATCCATAGGTCCTATTTGACTTCTTATCTTGTGTTTAAAAAAATATATATCCAGCCTCCATAATTTCATCTCTCAGGCTGACCTTGAGTAGTCTTCAGTTCCCAAATTTATAGATTTTGATATGAAAGAGGTCACAAATGTTTTATGCATATACAATTTCAGATCTTCTGCTGTCTTATCTTCATGGATGTTTCATGCAAAAGAAAAACAAAACATTCTTACTACTGTGTTTGCATGAAGACTGTTGTAGCCTTTGCTTTGATTGATTGCTGGGAAATGGTAAAGTTGCTGCACAGGAATGCCCATTACAACCAGATTCTCACACCCCAAAAAAATTCCAATGAACCGGTGAGTTGAAGCATAACATGCAGACTTGAAATACGCCTAGAATCAGCATTAATTCATGTTTAAAAGCAGAGGGAGGACTCAATGGTCACTGTTCAGAGAGAGATATTCCATGAATCAATTGTATCTGCTTTTCACCTTTTCACTTCGCTCATGCTGCTTTGCTCTCTGCTGCTCTTTGCTGTGTCCATTTGAGGCAGCAAGACAAACATTGTCTATTTTTATGTACAAGCTTTTAAGGCTCTGCTGTGGGCCTGCCCATCTCATAAAGGTTGATGACTCTTCAAGGAGTAATTTATTGTGTGGGAAAGAAAAAACAAAAAAACTTTGGATTGGTTTGCTGCAGTAATCAACAATGATGTACCAGATAACCAAACTCCTGAGCTAAATTTACCTGTTTTTTGATAATTATATGTATCCCTTGGGTTTTCTTCCCTCTAATTTCTACAATATGTTTTTATGCTCTGAACTACATCTGCAAACAAACTGAGCTTTTCTGTGATGACTGGTAATGCCCTGAGATTTGTCCGTAATCCCTCTGTCTGGTGTTAATTAACACACGGGGGCTGAGGGTGACCATGACGTGATACTGGATCTGATGTCATGGAGACCAGCGACCTCGCAGGTCAGACACCATATTGCACTATTCAGCTTTGATGCTCACAAATACTGAGTCATTTGTTATGGTCCTTGGGTGGCACTAGATATCATCTTTCCAAAGTGTCCGACTAATGTTTGTTCTCTGAAGAAGCAGTGGACCTGCTGTGGGTGTAGCAGTGAGATCTTCCCAAAAACAGATTGCTGATTTCATTATTTTACTCACTGGGCGGCTGGAACCAATCCCAGCCAGAGCAAGAAGGGGTATATATCCTGCAGAGGTCTCCACAAACAGCGGACACACTCAGGTAAGGTCAGTTGAGAATCACTTTCAACCTAACATGCATTTATTTAGAAAAAAAACTCTTCGCAGACACTGTCAGAACACCAACACGTTAAAGTCAAATGATAGAAATGACATTAGAACATTAAATATTTCACTATGAACTCACCATAATGCACAGTTGCTGTCTGTGGTCAATAAAGATAAATAATATTGCCAGCTGGTTTGTATTAAAACTCAAAATAAGACTTATACTGTTCTTTTAGGTGGATCAGAGGGAAGAGTAGTTGCCTTGCAATCCAAAAATGGTTGGTTTGATTCCAACTTCTCTCAGCATCACAGAAGATAAGGCACTTAACTTAACTGGCTACTTATCGGTGTATGAAAGTGTATATTTGTAAATGCGATTGGATGAATATGGCCTGAGTGTAAGGTGCTTTGATTGGTCATTAAGACTAGATATGCAGTTTATGACTTCAGTAAATTTACCATTCTCCCAAAGAGTCACCTAGCTTAGCTCCACAATGCAACATGTGGTATGTTGTTAAAGTGTTTTTAAAGTGATGTTTCTGAAAAGCTTAATGTATTCATTTTAATTAACAACTGCAATATGTCTACATCCTTCTTGGATTGCTTTGCTGCAATCAAAGCAATATTTGATCATTTTAGATGGTCCAAAAAATTGAAAGGCAATAATGTTCACTTATTTACTGTTACTTTAAACAGCCAAATGAAAGTACAAACAGGCCCCAAGATTCAGGGAGGAAGCAGGAGAAAATAAACAGTTAACTTTTTAATAAAAGAAATACAACAAAACACTAGAACAATTTCTTGACATTTAGAACAAAAACCTGTGATTTGAGAGCTTTAATACGATACAGTGGGATATGAAGAAATAAAAAGTGATATGATGTGAAAACATAAACTTGTGGATAGTAACACCATGTACCTTGGTGTTTTTCAAGGAAGGTTTAATTGTATGAAAACAGATGTCTATTTGAGGTGACCTTTATGATCAGGTAAAGCTGGACCTGGCTATTTAAAATCTAGCCAACTTTTAACTTAAAAGATTTATTTTTACACAGCTAATATTTCTAAACACTTGAAAACATTGCTATTAAGCATCATGTAGTCAATCTGGATTAAACTTACTAACTTATTAAGTTAGCTATTACAATCTGTTGATACAACTTTTATCATCAATTAATATCCATGATGCACCAATGACATCCAAGGGGAGACCACTACAATAAAAGTACACATACTTATAAAGACATTGCAGTTAGTAATCATAAATTACATCTTACCCACACATTTTCAGGTCCAAATTCTTCTGTGAGTTTGTGCATGCAGACCCTTACCACGCCTCCCCTACCTATTTGGATTAAGTTGCCTCTTGTTGAACCACAAAAGCCCCACAACTCTCCCAACGAGCCAGCACATATTCTGCTTGCAAGCTATTTGCAACATTTTTTATTCAGGTGTCTGCAGTGACAGCACCACAGTCTCTGCTGGCAGCTCGGCTTCAACGTGTGTCAGGGAGCAAGCACCGGCTTGTGTAAGACACCTGATCGGCGCACCAGTCAAATGATGTGTCTGGTGCAAAGAAAAGAATAAAAGCAATTCAAAGTAGCAGAAAAGCTATGCCAGCCTGTGACATTTGACCAGCTTTACATGCTGAAGAGGATGAGTTACTGAAACATAGAGTACACGTTCCACTGTGGGAAAAAAATAAATCAACTTTGAACATTTGGCGTGTTACTGTCAGAGGACTTCTGTTCCATCAAGCAGCGACACAGAAACAGAAATAACTTGTTGAGAGATGTTGAATGTTTATAAGACACAATACATTGCCGTAAAGAACTATCAATCAACTGAACATGTCTTAGGAAACTTAAAGGTTTACTCTATTTGATGACCCTAAGCAGCAGTTTAGTTTGCCAATGTCTTAGGTCGGCTCTCTTTGAATTGTATGAGTTAAGTAAATAATCTTTCCAATTCCTGATTTGATGTTTTCAACTATAATTTTTGTTAGATGCCAGGTTCTTTTTTTGCCATTCTTCCTCCATGTCTGTTTCACCTGCTCAGCAAATCAAAGTTGTCAGGAGAAACCTCTGCCTGTTCTCTGCCGTGCTCCTTCAGGTTATTTCAGTTTGAACAGCTTCTCCAGCATGTTTTGTCACTTTTGTTGAGCTCAGATATGGCCTGCATTAACTGTTTCTGCAGTATAACAAAAACGTTTGACATCAAAAAGCACCGCTTGGACATTAGATTCATCGTCATCTAAACAAATGATGAGAGTTTCTATTTCGCATTGATGAGCGTGGAAGCCAGGTCAGGATCACTGCAGAAATATGTTAATATTTTCCTTAACACACGTCAAATATTTATTCCATTCCCACCCATTCTTGATGTGGCAGCCGAGGTATGGTGTCAATTTTGCACATTGGAGATAAATGGAAGCATGCTGTGTTTGACAGGTTCTCTTATTTAGGTCAGGCTTTTTGGAGAACGGTTTTCAAATGATGTTGAGGTGAACTACAGGGCAGTGAAGACGATGTGAGGATTTTCACTTTTGGACAAAGGTAGTTGTAAACAATTTACAAATTAAAAAGATCCAATCTTAATGTGTATAGTCACAATGTAGTAAAACTAAATCTAGCCTCAATGACAGTTAAAAAACAAAACTAAAACTCAGAAAGATACATATTTGAAATATGCAGTTCTAAAATTGCTACAGTTAAAATTGCAAATACATTGTAGAAATTACATAAGTATTTCAATGACAATTATTTGTAAAGAGAAACAAATGAAAAAAAAATGTAAACAATATATAAATACATAGAAACCAATTTTTATGTGAAATTCTATGAGTTTCACCAGAGAAGCTAAATGAAGAAACAACATAATGAAGACAGACCAACACAGAAGGCAGAAAAGACAGAGTTGGGAGAGCCCAAGGTCCAAGAACCATTCATTCCAAAATTTGAAGAGGAAACAAGAATGGGATGATGACAAATGAACTAAGACCTCCCAATCCACCTGAACCAAAAGGCAACAAGGAGACCAGCAGAAACAAATAAGGCACCTCTAGAAGAGCTGCAGAGACCCAAAGCTCAGCATATATGGACAACTCTGGCATTTTGAAAGACTGGCAAAAAGAAAACCAAAAAGAAACAAAGCTTTAACAATTAGCACCTGAAAAATTACCACATCGCATGGAGAGGGTGCAGCAAACGTGAAAGAGCTCTGATTAGATGTGATCCATCCATCCATCCATCCATCCATCCATCCATCCATCCATCCATCCATCCATCCATCCATCCATCCATCCATCCATCCATCCATCCATCCATCCTCCATCCATCCATCCATCCATCCATCTCCATCCATCCATCCATCCACTCTCTTTGGGGCGTAGCTTAGGTAGAGGCTAACTTCAGACATCAAGAACTCAGCATGGAGAAGGGATAAATCTCTATAGTAATCAATTTTGACTTTGTAAACTTTCCAAGAGCTAGCTTATAAGATGAAAGGAGAAGTGAAAGGTTCTTTATGTTAATATGATCTGTATTCCAAGTGTGAAAAATTCAGTAAAATAAGAAACATCTTGACCCAAGTGGTTTCCTTAAGTGATATTGAACAGTTATCCCGAGAACCTGCTCTTGTTTGCTCACTAGTATTTATTTGATTCAGGAATGGCTCAGTCAAAGTACAAATCTAATGCTATTGCAGAAGCAATAGCATTAAAAGGTGTTTGGCTGTACAAGTTCTCACTTCGGAGGGGTGAAAAAAAAGCCACACCACACTTTCCAGAAATCTTGTGGGAAATTTTAAATATGTATTATAATTTAACAATTTGGCTCTATTTTGTGTGACAAAATGTGAAAAACTTGAAAGGTCACGAGCAATTTTACATATCTGTGTCAATTTCAAGTTAGGGTCCTAACAGTTATGAGAGAGAATAACTTTTGCAGATTTATTAAAAATAGAAATTAACTAAATTGAAACACCAGATAGTTATTTTGTTTCTATTTGGTACTTAATATTGTTTTCTTCCCCGTAAGTTATAGCTTCAAATTTAGGCAGAAAACCCCAATTTGATCACTAAGCTGAAACCTAATCTAGAAGAAGGTAAAAGTACTTTCATTTAAACCTAAAAACAAAAAGGAGAAAAAAGAACAGGTGACTTACATGATGATTTAACACCCCCCACTGCTGCAGTCCCAATTAGTGAAGTGTACATTTACAAGTGTGTGTGTGTGGCTCTCAGATGCTCATAGATCATTCTGACTCTAGCGGGGAGCTGTTTGGCCTCGAGCACTGTGAGTGAATTATAACTGTTTCCAGCTCTGACTTGGTGGGCCCCCATCCATGCTCCTATAGAGCCAAAAAGTCCATCCTAACAGATCACCTCACACTCGCCCTATGAGCCATATATTTCTCCAATCAGGACGTGAGTTAGACAACACCTTTGATGCTTTGCAGATCTTCCTAAAATTAGAAGTTTTACCTTCAAATGGAGGTAGATTGAAAACCAGGAGGTCCACTTATTATAGTTAGCTCAGTTAAATCTCTGGTTCCATTAAGTGCAAGTATTTTATTAGAGAAAGGAATACTGCAACCTCATGGGGGCCTCGTGTGAGGGCCTGCACAGCTTGTTAAGTAGAAGTGTGATCCCTTTGAACCTTGTTTTCATTAGGTTCTGTAAGGAAACAAAGAAACATATAAATTAGTCATGAAAAAATATTTAAAGTAGACATTTTGACATATTTTTCTTCCCATATGTATTCAGTTTATTGTCTAATATATATATATATATATATATATATATATAATATATATATATATATATATATATATATATATATATATATACACCAGAGTTGTGGAGAATGCTGGTGTATATATATATATATATACACCAGAGTTGGTGGAGAATGCCAGAGCTAAGATCCTGTGGGACTTGCAGATCCAGACAGACAGAATGGTAATGGCGAACCAACCAGACATTGTCATAGTGGATAAACAACAGAGGGAAGCCGTTGTGGTAGATGTAGCAATACCAAGCGATTGCAACATCAGGAAAAAGAAGCACGAGAAACTGGAGGAACTGGAGAGGGCCTGGAAGGTGAAGACCACAGTGGTGCCTGTGGTCATCGGGGCCCTCGGGGCAGTAACCCCCAAACTGGATCAATGGCTACAACAGATCCCAGGAACAACATCAGACATCTCAGTCCAGAAATGTGCAGCAGTCCTTGGCACAGCCAAGATACTGCAGGACCCTCAAGCTCCCAGGCCTCTGGTAGAGGACCCGAGCTCAGAGGATAAGAACCACCCGCGGTGGGTGAGAAGGGATTTTTATAGAAGCAGAAATGCAAAACATTTCTGCTTTAGTTCTCGCAAGCATTGTTACTATGACACCCAAGAGTGGCTAACTCACAAAACTGCCTTATATTGCCTTATATATCGTGGACTGATACGCTTTATGCTCTTAAACAACATCCACAGTCGCCTCAGTGGTCTGACTGTTGACTTCCTGTATGAGCTAATAGTTTCAGCTGTAGTGTGTTGTGTTCTCTTCCCTCAGCTTTGGGTTATTTTCTCTTTTAAATCTAAGTTTCAAATTATTTTGATGACGATGATGTGGGTACAAATCCATTCCCATCGCTGCGAACTACCTTAGTGTTCACTCATATTTCTACAGACGCCAACTCCTTTTTCTGTTTCTGGTAAGCAGCCCAACAGTCATAATCTTTTTATTTCTGGTAAAATTAGAGAGTTTTTGTCAAGAATCAATCTTGTCTTAATTTTTGTGAGACTTTATATCATGATTCCTATGTAGTACATTTCTGTTTAATAGGTGATACTCAAAATATTATTTTACTTTGAAATTACCAATAAAAACAATGTGGTTTCTGACATTTATTAATGTGTCATAGTTTTACCAGTTTCAAGTTTTCTGCCTCTATACTATGATGACATTTGCACTTTGAGTCTTTAAAAAGGCACATTTTTGTTCTTGGTTTGGTCATTTTAATACTATTAGATTTGTGCATTTGTTAAACATGTCTCCATTTGTTAGACATTCAACTTGACTTCTTGTGGGAAAATTGACATGACTTCTGCATTAATCAAGCACTCCCATCATTAGAGAAGCTCCACATGATGCTGAATTTCTCTAATCAAAATGAGATGTTGAGAAGAAGCCTTATGAGATGACGGGGGACACAGAGGAGGGATGTAAAAACAAAGCAACTCTCTTTAATAAAACTTCCTGTTCTTCATAAGCAGGCAGTCTTTGTCCCTTTTTTCCCCCTCCTACACACTATTTACTAATGAGGACTTGGGGTCATTGTAATTGTTGCTGGAAAGGCCGCGCTGATCAGAGGTGCAATTTTAGAGAAAATGAGGTTCTGTCGAATGACTTCATCTCTTTGGTCTGCCAGGCTGAGCCCTGGAGGCTTTTCTGATTCGTCTTCTTGGATTACCAGCACCACATATGTGGGATGTGTATCTGTGTATACGTAAAACAAACTAAACTGAAGTCCCACCAAAAATTGGTTAAGATGAGTCCTGGTAAGGAGCTGAGATGATTAGACCACCTACAGATGGTGGAGTGCAGAGCTGACAAGATTTACCTCCTTCTTATCAATGTTACGAAGCACTGATTGGGGGTTTTTGATTAAAAAAGACTGCAGCCTGTTTTAGGTTTGGTTAATTAGGGATGAGTTAATGTGGATTGTTTTTTGTCATTATCTGTAAAGAGTAGGGGCCACATTTGGAAAAGATCTTGACCACAAGGAGACCTCCGAAACAGCAACACTGGAGCAACACCACCTGGGTTATCCCATTAATCACGTGTATCTGTGTAAGGACACTTGTATTTTTAAAACACACAAATTATGCTTCACAGAAACTTGAAAAAAATATTTATGCCTCTGATATTTTTCCACATTTTGTCACTTTTCAATTAAATACTTTGTATTTTACTGAGATTTTACATAACTGACTATCACACAATGAAAGGGTAGCAAGATAAGACAGTGATGCATTTTAGATTTTTATTGGTAAAAATTTTAAAAAACTATAGAATGACTTCCTTTCTCTTCAGCACTGTATTTTGTGATGATTTATGACATAAAATCTCAACAAAAAGTTAATGAAGTTTGTGGTTGCAACATAGCAATCTAGGAAAAAGTTGAGGATTTATGAAGACTTTTGCAAAACTCCGTATGTTTTTTGTTTATTAGCTAAACCGAAACAAACTCCATGGCCTTATAGTGAATCACTGCAGGTGAATCGAAGTGCCTTTCAGTTTGATTAATGACTTACAGCCATTCCAAATTCATCAGAATTGCATAACTGCGCTTTTCTGGAGGCAAAGTAATGACGTGTTGCATAAGCACTCACCTGTAACCTTTCGTTACTGTTTGTTCAGATTTGTTGCAGAACTAATTTCTGTTGCTCATTGTTTGAGGAAATAAATGTGCTCTTTTTTTAACTAAAATTTGGAATATTGTTAGAGAACAAACAATCAGTTTGACCATCTGCTGTAGCTGTAGAGCTCACTGACCTGAGACAAATATTACTGTTTATTTGTATCACTGTTACAAGAGCAAATCCATGATGTAAGGGATAATGCATGAGCTGGCTCTCCACTGATAAATATTCTATAGCTTTATGTTGCACTGAAAAAGCTTAGAAAAGTCAAGTCTTTAATTTGAGAATATTTGGAAAAATGAGATCCCATTCAGAAATAATTGATTGTAACAATGCCACAGGTGCCACGCCTGTGCACTAATAACTTCTATTATCCTCTTTAGCCAGAGAGCATTCAGACTTCTCAAATAACATTCAGCAAGGTTGGACCTCCCACTAAGGATCTTTGAACACAATCTCTTGGTTTTTTTGGGGGTCCTGCCAGGCTCTTTTCTTAAGCTCTTTTTTTCTGCCGCTTACCAAATATGTTCAAGATTCAAATCTTAGAGAGTGGGAGGCTCTTCGAAGAAGGTTGAGGAACCACTTAACTGTTGATTTTCTGGTTTGGATCATCAATCTACCAAAAGGTCCAAAGTTGATCCACATTTAGTTTTCCACTAAGGTTTACCATTCTATGTAGATAAATAAGAATTATAGGGCCTCTGGAAGAATCAAATTCTCCATCATACTTAGCACCAGACATGAGGTGGTTATCCATTGTTTCACCTGACACCCTCTTGAAACATTTGTTGCCAAAAGCTAGACCTTTTAACAGTTGCACATATTCTAGTTAAAGTCCCAGTAGGGATGTTTACTTTTACAGATAAAGGGCAGAAACAACTTTTCTCCTACAGAATGACCAATTTGTATGTACAGTTTATATCATCTTATGGTGACTTGTTTTTCCAGTCACTGCTAGAGTTTTCAACCAATGTGCTTTGGAGATTTATTTTACCAACCTACAATCCTCCTCATTGTCCGTAGTGTTAAGATTAATATGCATCTTTTTAAAGCTTGTCACATCTGTAGTTGTTTTAAGAGTTATTGCTCTCCTTGTTGCCATTTATCTAAAGCCACTGCTCTCTGTAGCCATAGATCATCATTACTTATTACTAGAATCGAAAGTTATCCTGTTTTTTCCATTTTGAAGAGTGGCTGAGAGAAACAGGCCTCATAGGAAAGTAATTACAACAAAGCACTATTTGTCTTAACGTACTGCAAAAAAATAAATTAAAAAATAGCTATGAAATCACAATTTTCACAATGAGTCAGTACATAGTGACGCTTTACATAGAAACTCTGTAATAGGAGCCTCTAAAAGAGCCCCTTGTCCACTTATCTCACATAGAACAATGTGGTTTGGATAGCTTTTCATCATATCATATCTTTGATCCACCCACCTTTAAGGCTCCAGCAATGATTCTTCCTTATCTGGGAAATGTGTGCTCTAGACTGGGTGTCTTTGCCAAAATGTCACATTTACCAGCTGTGACCAAGTTGCACAGTGGAAGAACACAAGGAGACAATAGAAGCACCATGTCTGACTTCAGTCCAGAGGCTGACTTCAAACTCCAGCATCTTTGATCTGTGTCTGATTCAGACTGTTTTACATCACAGAAAGTAACAGTTTTTGATATAATTTAAAAAGACACAGATGACATGGTGCATGGATCAGAGAAAACATCTAACAGCAGGATGCTGAGATGTTTGTTTGGATCACTGTTCAGGTAACAGAGCCAAAGGTGGAATTTTGGTTGCATCTCTTTAATCTTTCTGCCTGACAGAAAGTGACAGACTAGTGAGAAGGAGCCATTCCCAGCTACGAAACATTCTGGATGTTTTGCAACTGGGACAAAATAAAATTAAAAAAATGACCAAAAAAGAGAAGTGAGATTACAACACAGAATAAAAATTGACATCTAAAACAGTTTATTTTTAATTCAGAAACTGCTAACTTAGCAGAAAAAAAAACACTTTAGATATGGTAATAGTAATTTTATTTTCCCCAATGGGAAATTTGTTTGCACTTGTCAAACAACACATAGGTCACACACAAGTAGAAAACTGAATTGCCCAAGTTTAACCATTCAGTATCAACAAATATGCTATGTTCAGAAGCATTAACAGCAAAACTCATCAACTCATTAGATTTCATAGATTTTGTTCTTATACAAAACCCCATTTGATTTGAAGTTGGAGATCAACTACAAATTAAATGTGAAAGTGAGAGCTGTGGAGTATTTGGACTTTAGATGTTGAATTCTATGCAGAGGTTGATAATGTTAACATCAGAACAACCCCAATTAACCCCAAACTTTCATTGATGTTAGCGGATTGTTTTTGATCCAGTTTGAGATCCTGTTAAATGTAATAAACGATCACAAAAACCAGCTATGAAGTTATGCAGCCACTGGTGCTGGTTGATAGAAAAGAATATGTCTGCTCCTACATCTCAGCACTGAACAAACAACCTAAACCTGTGAGCCACCAAAACTCTATCCATGCTAATCCCTGAGCCTACATCACAGACCCCAAAGCAGCCAGACTACCCCCAACCCAAAGCCAAGGGTAAGCAAGGCAGCACACCTTGGACTGCGGTGAGTAAATAGAGTAGAGGGGATATCTATATCTCTCAAAGTGAGCCTCAGTTCTCAGGGATTGGCAAAAGTAAACAATTGCACTAGCAGACCAATAATTGATGGCACCATTTCTTTTCATACAGTAAATAAACGTCAAGCAACGGTGAGGCTATACCACTAGATTACAAAGATTAAGAACAATACAGGATTACAGGGAAATGTCTTCCTTGGCTCTTGTCCCTCTTAGGTCTTAATTTCTAATCATTTGGTTTTGAAGGGACAACCTGAGAAATGAGCCACAGTGTGGATTACCAAACATTGCTTTTTGATACTGACTGCTGGGAACAAATAAAGAAAATATGTGGTTATGCTAAATAATGCTGATATTTCATTAAAACCTGAAGACATTATGTTGTCGAAAAACTAACAAACTGGGTCTAATGAACTTAGCGCTGTATTTGTCAGTGTCATCTAAATAATTAGTACCAGATTTTCGTTTACTGTCAAGTTGCTTTAATTTGTTTAATTCACGTTATAAAAGTTTTGTGTTAACTCCACACTGATCTTCTTATCCTGCCTATGTTAGTGAGAGTGAACATTGAGCGTCATCAAGACTGATCTTGCAGATAAAGCGCTTCCTCCAGCTGTAAGAGGTGGTGGCCTGCCGACTTGATGATCTCAACACTCGCATGCTACGGAAGAAGATAGCAGAGATAGATGAAAGACCGCCTGCATGGCTGGAAGAGAAGATGATGAGACGGGGGAGGGGGAAGTATCCAAAACAATTTCAATATTGACACAGTAAGTGCATGCAATAAGGGTCTTCTCTTCTGGGTTCTCATCAAAGTCCTTTACGTCCAACGGGAGAATAATGCAGCAGAAGGCTGAAACCAAATCACTCTTAGGTATCAAAGGACCTCCATTATCTCACATAAATACACATGCACGCACATACAAATTCTGGGATCAGTGTAGAGCTTTGATGTGTATCTTTCTGAATGTTCCAAGTCGCTCCTACTTGGCCGCCACATCTTAAAGTCAGATGAGTTGCGTCTATTATAACCAATATTTGCGACTATTTATTTGCAATAAAATAATATATAACTGTCAGTTTGGGATGTCTACAATGGAGAGGCAACCTATCCAGTGTTTCCGCCTTGTTTTGCCCAAATGTTGCTTTAGAGAGGCACCCGGTGTAGCCCATGAATTGATGGAGTTTGGTACGCAGCTTTTTATAGTTCTGATGGAGTGACTGCTGTTCACAGCAGAAAAATAAAACTGGTATTTAGAGTTAGATATTGAATCTGTTTTTCAAAACATTTGAGTTCAACAAATGACCCAGCCCTCATCAACTGGCAATGTTACTCATTTGGTGCTTTGGAAAAATAATTCCCCACCCATGTTCCTAGAATCAGGCCTTCAAAAAGAGGCCCCATGCAAGTGTCTGGTGATTGAGGTTTTTCTCCTGAGACTCCTCGGACTCAGCTTGAAAAATCAGCCGGAAGATCCTACGCATGGGCCCGCCAGCTGCAGGTATTCATGTATAAGTTGGATACCATTGCAGCCGGTTGATGGGGAATGTTGGGCCTGAGCAGGCAGGTTCTCCTATGTATCAGTTTCAGTTAGTTGCGTCTTCTTGAATACTTTATTTCTGATCACTATGATGTCATTATTTCATCACAAACAGTAAGCCTCTCACAAGTATCTGAAAGAAAGTCATGCCATATTTAAGCAAATCTAAAGAGCTACATTACTTTATTTATTTATATTTCTTGCCTTACATTATTTCCTCATAGATATCTGTAAATACAAGAATGACAATTCTGTAAATCTGTCTAATCTCAATGTGTTTTTAATGGTGTGGTACTCCCAGCCTGCATCCTTCTGTGGGAGTTAGATCCCACTTCCTCTCTGCTTCGTTTGTTATTCTTCCACCCTTATTCTCTTAAATGCCCGTGAAGATAAGATGGCTCAGTGATAACAGGGAACAGGGCAAATAGTGTAGTACACAAGAGGAACAAGTGCGCCTAAGAGCTTTAAATTTCAAAGAGAGATCAAGAGGGTCCTGCATGAATGGGTTCGGATATCACTGTAATATTTTAATTACATCACGTGAGAGATGAATAATCAAAAGGAGCCCAGGCCTTCACAAAAGCCACTCAAATTCTCCCGCATGTTGTGTGCCCTTATGCTTAAATGACACAATTTACTTGTTTTTATGAGTGTGTGCTTTATGAAATCACCTTATCTTATGGTGAGTTTGGTTAGATGTGTGTGTCTGGAAGAGACAAAGTCAGACAGACACAATGCATTCTATATTTTACTTTATTTTTATATTATAACCAGTTTTACAGTTTTAATCCAGGTTAAATACAGTTTTGAAACATTTAAATGCAAATATTTATCATTTACAAGAATCTTCACATAATAGTGAAGCGCTTTGAACCGTCTGGATTCTGAAATGTGCTATGCAAATAAATTTGATTGATTCATTGGTTATTAGAACCACTGCTTAGTATGTGAATATATCATTATATTAAGTACATTTTATATCAGTGTCAAAATCCTGGAAAATTTAAGAAAAATCCAGACTTTAATCTGGGGAAAGGTGTAATCCCTCATAAAGAAACTATGGTTTTACCAAACCTACCAGACTACACTGATAAAGTTCCCTTTTAATTTAAGCTATTTTGTTTAAGTTGACAGGAGCATCAACAAGCTTTGTAATTTTTAATCTACAAATTCCTGTTTTCAGGGTTGTATTTCAATTCTGCTCCCCAGTGACCATTGCCCTGAAGTTTTTAGGTCTTTCCCTTCTTCCACACACCTGACTTGAACAAGTGAGTGGTTCACAGGCTTCTGCAGCACTTGATGGCATGCAGAGGAGTTCATACAATTATTTGAATCAGGTCTTTTGAAACAGAGACACATTTCAAACATGCAGAGAAACGCTCCCTGAGGAACACTGATGTCATTGAAATCATGCAGTTGTGTATTTCCCTTGCCACTTTTCAAATTGGCCCTCTAAAATATAGCCAACTCTAGGAGACTGAGCACTGACCAATGTAGTCTAGGCCTTTGGACTCTGGTTGGGTCTCCCAAAACAAATTGGTCTCACGGGAATCAAACGTCTTGGTCTTGTAAGACTACAATTTTGGCCAACCTTTCCCAGATTTCGTCTAGGAGCCAGAGGTGGTGGGAAGCTTACCATTGAGTACCTGGCACTCGATGGTAAGTATCAGGCACTGTATATAGTTTTTCAGGTGGAGCCTGAAAAAATAACTGCAAACATGGACTCAAGTGGCAGGTGAAGTAGGGGCTTAGAAAAAGCAGTTTTCTGGTATCTTAATCATGCTGAAGGGATCGGATAAGGAGTTCTGTCATCCAGAGGGAGTTCGAAGTTGACCCATTGCTCCTCCATATTGGAGGGAGCCAGTTGAGGAGATTTGGAAGTCTGATCAGATTGCCTCCTGGGAGCCTTCCTTTGGAGGTTTTCTGGGCATTTCCCATGAGGAGGAGACCCTGAAATCACTCTCGAGAACATATATATAAATGTGCATGTGTGTAGGTGTGTGTGTGTGGGTATGCGTGGATGTGCATGTGCGTGCGTGTGTGTGTGTCTTCTGGCCTGGAAAAAGGCTTGGGATCAAATTTTAAAGCCAATGGGGTGCTCTTCTGGCAATTTTGAGGACTCCAAACTTGCTCTGCCTTTGTTCCATTTATTATTCTGCCTTTCTCATATAAATTAACATGGAAACTTCATAAATTCACACAACTGTTTATATAACCCAATGCATTTCAGCAGCTGTGATTTTGCACATCTTTTAGTTGTTTCTTTGGATTTGTTGGTGCATACTCTGCAGTTCTGCAACACTGTAAGCACTTGGTAGAAACTTGGTAGAATTTCCTCATTGAAGCAAATTCCTGTGCATTTTTCTAGCATTTGAAGTAATTTGGATTGTGATAGTCAGACTTTTGTGCCAGGGAGAGGCCTAGGAGCTTGCACTACATCATTCATTATGCCTGCCTATCAAACAGCACAAGCTGTACTTCTCTGGAACCGTTCCAAGAAGGCTCTCATCATTTGCTTGCCACTTGGTGGCCAATTGCTGGAGCAAAGGAGACAAAAGCTGCAGCCCACCCCTGCATGCTCTGATTGCTCTGAGAGAGCAAGAAGAGGGAGGAAGGACGGGGGCCTCCTTTTGGCATGGCAAAATGTAGATTCCTATTGCGGGGTAGTTTTTGCACAGGGTTTCCAGGACGGAGAGGTAAATGGGGTCTCTATCTGCTCTGCAGCTTATCTGAATTAATGCACGTTGACATATTTTTCCTTAAACTTGGAGTAATTAGGCAGAATAATAACTGACATCCAACTTCGACATAGCAAATAAGTTTACATTGCACTATTTTCTGCCTCATTATTCACTGACTGAAAAGCCTCAAATTGATCATATTTCTGCTGTCTTGGTAGGTGTTTGGTCCATCAAATAAAGTAATCATCTTTGATGGAAGTGAAGGATGATGGAAACAACTGCCACTCTATAAAATTGGGTGTGCATAACTACGTGATGTAAAAAAAATTAAAAGATTTAGTTATTTTTGGTATCTTTCCCCGTCTCTTTTACTCATTCGCCGCCTCTCTCAGTGCTTGTTCTGACTCCACTAGCTGCTGTGATCCTCCAGGCCCTCTGGTTATTTGGATATTGTTTGGAGTCAAAGTTCTGTCAATCAGATAAGCAGTGACCTCGCAGACCCGGCAGATAAGATGTTACATGGCAAGAGGAAATGGCAGACAGCAGCGGGACACAAGGTCTGACTGTGAAGGCTCAGTGAAGCGAGACTGATCACAACAGTTCCTCGTACTCCGAAAGGCCACTATGAACCAAAATTTATTGCTTCTGTCTCGTCTGTCAATCGGTTTACATTGACTGACTCTGATTTGGAGCCTGTACAGAAATTTTATCCTGAGAATAAAACCCCTTTGTGCAAGATGATACAACTCTTTTCTGCAAACAAAATACTGATTATAAAGTGACATTTTTCTCTTTTTGTAATCTTTAATTATATTAGTCAAAACTGGTCCAGAACTTTGCAGAAAATCTAGTCTCTGTAATCACTAACATTCAGAATATTCATGCAAGACTTAATGTTCTCAACATATTTCTTGCATGTAACCTTGACGGTTGCTGCAGAGTCACCAGGATGATTTGGAATAAGGCTAACTTTTCAGTCATTCCGTAACTCTGGGAAATTACAAAAGAATGAATGAGAGGCGAGTTGCTGTTCACGGTCTGCAGCGTTTGGGTGGTCCACAGGTTGGAAGCCCTCTGGGAGGGATCAGGGGGACCTCCACATATAATACCAATAAGAAGACCTGTTGAAACAGGGCACAGACTAATTCAAAAGCAGCTCAGCCAAAACCCAAGCACACTCTCAATTCAACATTCAAAAATATTGTTTTCCACAAAGCTGGCTGTTGTTGCTATTCTTTCTGTGAAAAGGTGATGGTATATAGTTATTGGAAAAATGAACCAAATCTTTCCAATGTTTCAGTACAAACCCATTTTATATCACGTCCAACCACTATTTAATCCCACAAATACCAAAAAACACATAGGAAGTATGGGTAATTGTCAATCTTCCACAAAACATTGAGCTGCTTTGGTTAGTAGCAGGTTGGTTTTGCATTTTAACTTCATTTTGACACAAATGTAAGCAGAGTTACGTTTGGAAGATAATCAGAGCAACCACAGAACTGACCACAGAACAAACTGCTGCTGGTCACTGAGATGATGGTTCAGTTCTTTTTTCAAGAGACTCTTGGTGGTCATTGTTCAGTGAAGGGAAGAAAGTACTCCATCAACCCACCCCACCCCCAAAACGTTCTGGGAGTTCAAACACTTGAGTTAGAAGTGCTCCTCAAAATAAAAGGGTTACTGCTACAAAGATCATACAAGTAAAGCCAATTTAACTATGTTTGGCTGTCTTTTTTTTTCATTCATGACATTGAGTTTTTCAAACTAATTTAATTGATATTAGTTTCAAGTGGGCAACAAGAATATATAAACTGATTTGTTTGCATTTAGCTTATTGTGCACTCCTAAAATGTGTTTCATTTATGTTCGTTCATACTTTAATGTCCTTGATTTACTTATTAAACATTACTTTTGGTTTAGATTTTATCAAACTCTACCTTAAAATGTTTGAAATAAATTTAATATTGTAATATTCCTTCATTTCCTCAATAATGTCTGTGCAACATAGCTTGGAGATTCACATTGCAAAACATACTATGTGGTTACTATATCTTCTCCGATTTTGATATAATTCTGAAACTTTACCCTTGACTTTCTTAAGTAAGCTTGTATCAGCTAAATGAATTTTATAATTCTTTAACTGATTAAAGAAAACAGGTTTCCAACAAAAATTAAGCAAAAAAAAAATAATAATAATAACATAGCAAAAATATTCAGTCATAGTCCTGTTGTTATGTGCATGCACATAAAAAACCCTGTACTAGAATGTTAATTACATCATATTTTAACTTGCAATAAATTTCAATATTAAAGGAGAATCTCACATTTGATCACATTTTAGTTTCAAATGGTATATTAGATTGTGATAGCTTTGGCTGCATTCCAAAAAATAATTTTGGATAACAAGAAAAAACTGCCAACATCAAAAGGAATTGTATGACTTTATCGCCCTCTGTTGTCCAGAATAAAGACCAACTGCAAATTTAAAACAATGGAATTTTGAAGTATGGAGAAAGAAATGAAAATGATCAAGTATAAGAAAGCAAGAAGAATAAAAGATCAAGAAACACAAAATAGATCTGTTTTGAATAAAAGCTCATAGATTTTGAGTGATTCAGTCTGTTGTAAATTAAGAAATTAGGACATGTTCAGTCAGAACATTGCATCCTCTTCTTTTGTCACATAAGCTGTATTTTTAATCTTTGATAATATTGTTGTATATTTTATTCAAAATGGTTTAACTATTTTTATGTATTTATTTTAACTATATTTATTGTCCTCATTTGTATAAACATGTGACACAAAATTAAGGCCCCGGGGAAGACCCAGGACACGCTGGAGGGACCATGTCTCCCGGCTGGTCTTGGAACGCCTTGGGATTTTCCCGGAGGAGTTGGAAGAAGTGGCTGGGGAGAGGGAAGTCTGGGTCTCCCTTCTTAAGCTGCTACCCCCGTGACCCGACCCCGGATAAGTGGCAGACGATGGATGGATGGAAATTAAATTTGAATTACTTAAATTTGCTTGATATTCAACATACAAGGAGAATAACAAAAAAAAACTGTGTGCAAAGTCTTTCAAGCCATTGCCTTCTCAGTGAGGTTTGAGAAATGGGGAGCTTATATTTTAAAGAATATTATTAGATAAGAAAAATAAGTTACTATTTTTAATAATATATGTAAAGCAGAAAGAGTGTTGACAATTTCATAAGAACCCAGGACAAATGACAGTTTTCATGCCTAGTATTAAAAGTTTCTTCACTATTCTCAGGTGATTCATTACATTAATTAGGGAGTTCAGTCACGTGATCATCTGCGTTTACATCCCACCGAGAGCGGACGCTACCACTGCCTGTGAAAAAATCCACTCTGTCACAGCAAGGCTACAGACAAAACATCCTGACGCTTTTATTATAATCTCTGGGGACTTCAACCATGTGACCTTGGACTCTACTTTGGCCACTTCACCAAGCTGTTGACGCCCCCCCAGGAATAACAGGACAATCGACCTCCTGTATGCCAATGTGAGGGATGCATACAGAGCAACACCCCTCCCCCCACTAGGGAAGTCAGATCACAACATTGTTCACCTACAGCCACTGTACACCCCCTGGTCCAAAAGCAGCCTACAACAGCTCGCTCCATCAGGAGGTGGTCCCCGGGATGGAGAGTGCTCTGAGAGACTGTTATAACACCACGGACTGGGATGCACTGTTCAGCCCGCATGGCGAGGACATAGAGGGGCTGACACACTGCCTGACGGACTATCTGAACTTCTGCGCAGATGTGGTATCCCCTGCTAAGACTGTCCGCTGTTACCCTAATAACAAGCCTTGGGTAACGCGGGAAGTCAAAACTGTCCTCAACAAGAAGAAGGTTGCCTTCAGGAGAGGAGACAGGGAGGCCATGAAGGCAGCACAGCAGGAGGTGAAGCAGTGTCTGAGGGAAGCAAAAGACAGCTACAGGAGAAAGGTGGAGCAGAAGCTGAGAGAGAACAACATGAGGGAGGTCTGGGAAGGTGTGAGGACCATCACTGGCCTCAACACAAAGACCAGAGTCGTTGAGGGAACAATGGAGAGGGGCAAACGAACTGAACAACTTCTTCAACAGGTTCAACCAGTCTGTGCCCCCCCAACCCCTCTCTCACTGCAGCCACCTCTGCTCCTTACCACACACCTCCCCACAGACAACAAAACACTGACAACCCCCCACACACCTCAGCACAACCTCCACCCCACATCACCACAGACCAGGTCAGAGAACAGCTGAGGAAGCTCAAGTCCAGGAAAGCAGCAGGGCCGGACCAGGTGTGTCCAAGGCTGCTGAAGACCTGCGCTGCTGAACTGGGAGAGCCACTACATCTTCAACCTCAGCCTGCAGCTAAGGGAAGTGCCCACCCTCTGGAAGACATCCTGCATCGTCCCAGTGCCCAAGAAGAACAGGCCCAGCGAGCTGAATGACTTTCGGCCCGTGGCACTCACTTCACACCTGATGAAGACGTTGGAGCGGCTCTTCCTCGGCCTCCTCAGACCTCAGGTGGAACATGCTCAGGACCTCCTGCAATTCGCCTACCAGGCAGATGTTGGTGTGGAGGATGCCATCCTCTACCTGCTGCACCGGGCCCACTCCCACCTGGATAAGGGCAGTGGCACAGTGAGGATCCTTTTCTTGGACTTCTCCAGTGCCTTTAATACAATCCAGCCCCTTCTGCTCCAGGATAAACTAAACAGCATGGGAGTGGACCCGCACCTGGTCACCTGGATCCATAGTTACCTCACCAACAGGCCGCAGTATGTCAGGCTGAAGGACACCGTGTCTGACACTGTGGTCAGCAGCACAGGAGCCCCTCCGGGCACAGTGCTGGCCCCTCTTCTCTTCACCCTGTACTCCTCTGACTTCCACTACAACTCGGAGCTGTGTCACATACAGAAGTATGCCGATGACACAGCCATAGTCGGATGTATCAGGGACGGACGGAGAGGAGGAATATCGCTGTCTGGTGAGGGACTTTGCTCTCTGGTGCCACACAAACCACCTGGAACTCAACACCTCTAAGACAAAGGAGCTGGTTATAGACTTTGGGAGGTCCAGACCAAAGCCGAGACCAGTCGTACTAGAGGGAACGGCGGTTGAGGTCGTGGGCCTACAAGTACCTCGGGCTGTGGCTGGACAGTAAACTGGATTGGTCAAAAACACCAGCTACCTGTACGGGAAGGTGCAGAGCAGGATGTACTTCCTGAGGAGACTGCGGTCCTTTAACATCTGCAGCAAACTGCTGTGGATGTTCTACCAGTCTGTGATCGCCAGTGTCCTCTTCTACACCGTGGTGTGCTGGGGAGGCAGCACATCCAAGAAGGACACGTCCAGACTGGACAAACTGATCAGGCGTGCCGGCTCTGTGGTCGGCATGAAGTTGGACTCTCTGGTGACGGTGGCAGAGACGAGGACACTGAACAAACTGCTGGACATCATGGACGATAGCAGCCACCCTCTACACGCCGTCATCAGCAGCCAGAGGAGCCTGTTCAGTGACAGACTGCTGCTTCCCAAGTGCCGGACCAATAGATTCAAGAACTCCTTTGTCCCCCACGCCTTCAGACTGTACAACTCCTCACTGGGGGTCGGAGGTGACACAGGACAGAGGGAAGAAGGAGTAGTTTTTCTACAAATGTGAACTCCATATTTATCAGGCCAAACCATACAGTGCAATACCATATCACTGGTCAATCTATCCACCAAATTGCTATAATTGCCTTTTGTGTTGTATTTATATTCTTTGTTTTGTACTTAATTTGTATTTTTTTGTATTCTTTTGTGTATGCTTACTGTGTGCCACATTTTTGCCTGTGAGCTGCTGGTAACTATAATTTCCTGAGGGAGTCTTCCCAAGGGATCAATAAAGTCAAGTCTAAGTCTAAGTCTAAGTCTAAATGGCATTGTAAAATCATTTCAGATTCTGACCTTGATGTCTTTTTTCTCATATGAGTGAGTTATTTGTCCACGGCAGATGTCCGTGCTCAAAATTAACAGATAGCGACACACTGGTAGTGTACAGGGTTTTTGTGTTTTGTTTTGGTTGTTTTTGTTTTGTTGTTCTTGATTTAATTCTTCACAGATTCTTTGTTCAGATTTCTGACACACTCTGGGTGTTTCAAATGTACCACTTTGTGTGTGTCAGATTTTTTGTAGGTAACATCTTTACTGCTCAAGCTTTACTAAATGCACCCTCAGTTGCAATAAGCCATTGAGGGGAGACCTCAGAGTTTCATTAGCGCAGGGATTTCAAGTTTCTATGCCAGCTTGATAAATTGCACAATCAAAAAGATTCCAATAGGTTATTTCACTGTGTGAAGTATAGTAATGATAGAAAAACGAACTAGATTTTCTGAAAAAAAAAAACAAAAAAACAAAAAAAAAACAACAATGTATCATTAAAAAGTATATCAGAGTAAGTTGTTCTATTTGCATTTATTTTCTTATTTTCCCAACTTTCTGTTGTCTCCCTATCGCACCCTGGTGGCCACCGAAGGGAATGCCGCCTCCACATTGAAAAACACTGAGTCGGAGAACAACAGTGAACGAAAAGCATCACAGGCAGAGAACAGCTGACGGATCAGGGAAAAAGTTGTGGGGAAGTTTAAAGAAGAGTAAAATTCTAGAGCTTTTTCAAAACATTAATCATTTAGGAGTCAGCAAATATATGGAAGAAAGTCCAATGATGAAATGAGACCAAAATGTAACTTTTTGGCCCACATGCAAAATGCTGCATTTCACTCTGTAACCATCATCTTCACTTTTTGCGATGGTCATGGCAAGCTCGTGTTTTTGGGATGTTTTCTACTGGAGGAGCAGGGAAAAAGGCACATCAAAAAGGAAACCTACTGGAGGCTTCAAAAGACTTGATTTAGGGATGGAGTTTTATCTTCCAGTAGGACAAAAACCCCAAAATTAGAGCGGGAAGAAAAACCAGAATACAAATGCATTCTACACTTTTCACAATAGTGAAAAATTCTTGTTTCCTGCTTTAATCTTAACATCAGATCAAAGCAGGAAAATATCTATTTTTGTTGTTGGTAAAGATGTTGTTCTACATTGCAGGTTGGAAGAGGTTACCATTAATAATCCTAAAATAAGCTGAAAGTAAAGGACTATATCAATGAAACAAATGCAGTCTAAGACTGCAGTAAAAACAAATCACCTCCTTAAAAATAAGGAATTTTGTCAGATGCCACATTTAAAGATCTACGTTTTCCACCACATAAACCTTTCAAAGTAGGTAATGTACATATTAGAACAAGGTAAAGTACTTCCAGTGACATTACTATTGCTGTATCTGGTATTGTTCACTTGATTTCATTATTCATTAGAACATTGAAACTTGTTCATTATCCTAATGAAAAAGGACATCCCACCAGACATTTGTGCTTGCATCTGGAGCATTTTTGTTTAAAACATGTTTGTTCCATTTTCAGTGAAGCACAGGTGGGTAGAGTAGACAGATAGTAAACTTCAAAAATAATACCAGGAACTTTGTGCCCCAAGAAAAAAAAATATACAATACTCTACATACAGAATGAAATTCACAATTTGAAGCAAAATTAAAAGCAGACATTAAAAATATGCTACTGGCCACTTCTTAGTCTATTCTTAGACAAAAAAATTTAAATAAAAAAATAATAATATAATTTAAAAAATGATAATAAAAAGTAACCTACACAGTTTAAAAAAAACATACTTAAATATACATTCGTAACTCAATAACATATATTAAAGCATAACAAATCATATGTAGATCAAACTTTACAATTGAAATACAATTAACATCATGTCAACGTATTGAAAACAGCAAATTTTTTAATAAGACAAAACAAATAGCTTTCGGAAACTAATTAAGTTAATTTTAATTATGAGAATTGTACAAATCTGTATTTAGATATAATTTGATGGCCTCAATTCAATCTAAACGGAAACATTGAACTGGATTATTTTAATTTAATAAATGGGCTTTTATTTTGTTGTTTACCCGCCTCGATTCGTAAAAGATGCGACATCCGGTTTACCCGGAACCCACCATAATTCCCAAAGATGGCGGAGCAAGGTCCAATGGCCATAGCGATGCGGCTCCGAAATCAGCTTCAGTCTGTCTATAAACTGGACCCACTACGGAACGAGGTGAGCTGCTTTGTGTTTCAAGCTCCTTCCAAACCGAGGAAAGTGTACTGACATTGAAAGTACCAGAAACGGGAGTTAACGTGGCGTTTTAACAGGAGATGGTTGTCTCCGCTGCGCTGATGGAGAGAGACTGAGAGCGATGCTCGAGCATGCGTATACGGTGGGGTCCAACCGTGTTGTTCTACGGAGCAACGTGCATCAAAGCTCCAAACCAAGTGTTAAATTTGACCACTTCCGGCCCTGTTTTCTTCGGTTCACTTGGAAGTTTACTTTTTAATTTACGCTTTATGGTGGAGTAAACTGTGGCGGTAACAGACGCTGCGCTCGTTGGTTCTCATTCGATTTGGTTGTCGAAGTAACGGCGGTCCGTTTTGAGTTGCTACTGCTTCGCGCTCGGTTTGTAGGTAAATATCACTTATTTAGTCGTTGGAGCTCGGAGTTAGCAAACAGCCCTCAGTTCTTTCGATTACCAAGTTCCTTCTGTGACAATGTGTCGGTCTCCTCGGAGAAACGCTACTTTTTCAGTTTCAACGTGATCGCAGAGGTCATGCTGAGCTCGCCCGCTTTTCCTCCGAATGGTTTAATGTCCGACAACCTGAAAAACACTGTTTGCATTTACAGCTTTAACATTCAGTTCTAACGATTGTTCGCCGAATTCAGGAAGACCGTTACGAGCAAAATGGGCTTTATAAAGTGTCATCTTTGTCTTCAGCGCTGTGATTTTGCTCCTGGTAACTTCTCTGCAGCTGCTTCGCCTTTTTTTTTCTCTTCTGTTAAATACACCTATTAAAAGCTTTGAGATAGTGAGGGATTTGAGCACGATTACCCAACATCACTCTTCAAGAGCTGCTGTCCTTATTTTCGATGCTTCCTTGGTCCAACACACGTATCAAATGAATTGTTCATTTGCAGAACTCGTTGAGACGTTAAGGATGTATTTCTGCCACTTGAATTCGTTTTTTTGAACAATAACACAATAAAACATGCAGGATACTTGGTGACAGCCTCAATTAGACCTACACTCCAAAGTTGGGCAAAGTAGAACAACAGAAAGTTCACTTGGCTAAATTTTAGAGTGTCTCAGAGGCACCTCTGTGTGATCTGGATGTTTGCATGTTTCCATAGAGCTGATTTACATTAATTGGTCATTAAGCTGCTGAGGGAAATTGTCTCTTTAAATGAGGTGAACTGAAGTATGCGAACATGTAAAACATGTTAAAGAGGAGCAAGGAAAATCACTGCTTTACATGCATTAATACCTCTGATCAAAGCTGCAGAATATAATGAAACGAATGCATGATGGATGTATTTGATAGACTATAATAGCCGAAGCGCAATGCATTCAGATTTTGCTGTCATCTAATCTGTCTAGATTTTTACTCTTTGATGCAGAACACAAAAAGGAGTGATGGAAATCTGGGTTGATCACAATTAATATTGTCATCATAATATGCAGTTTTGACAGTTTTTTTTGGAAACTTACACCAAGAAAACAACAGGTAGTCCTTTAAACAGTCTTCAAAGGCAGTCTTGACTCTGGAGACTTAAAGAGGTGTTCATATGGAGAGAGAATAACAGAAAACTGTGTTGATAACCCAAACCTTGCACTCTGTGCTCTTTCGATAATTATTTGAAACGAAATAAGTCAGAAAGCAGACAAGCTCTTTATAGATCCTTTATAGAAACTCACCAACTCATGGTTTCTTTTAAGAAAGTGCCTGTGGTTTTAAAACAAAGCTGAGTTTCCTCTTGTGTAATATTTTTCTATATCTTTACTGTAGATTGTGCTGAGTGAACACGGCAGTGCTTTTTGCTCTCATAGCTGGATTAAGGTGGTCATGATGCTAAAATTTCAAACCCAGTATCAGTACTAACAAAACAACTCATTGACTTTAATGCAATGCAGCATGCAGCAATTGAATTGGGGTAAAAGCAGTGTAGTGTTTGTTTGTGCATTTCCTTTTTCTTGTGTCTTCCTCATAGGGAAGGCAGTTCCCGAATGTTGTCAAAAAGCGTGCTATTTCTATTTATTTATTTAGTCATGATGTACTCACCATGTTTGTAGCATTTAAAACTTCCTGAATCTAAATCTTGCAGTGATTTAGATTAGGACTTTTGGTGGTTGGAAGAAGTAAACATCATCACTGATAAAGACTTGAACAGTTTCTCAATTTTACACATCGACCAAAATGATGAGCAGTGATCTTGAAAGATTTTTCTTGAGATTTTCTGAAATTTTATTTTTGACATTTCCTCTCTATATCAGTCATTTTCAGTCCACTTCCAAAACATATTTAACATGCTTCCTGTTAATGTAAGTCTCACAAACTCAGAAGAGGAACTGTTGTTGTCTGCATGTAGCAATTTAGCCCATAATTAATTATAAGTTTTCCTTTTAGCTGCTTTCTTTCAAACAATCTGTCATAAACACACACTTTTCTCCCATTTTCTGAGTTGAATCACCTGATAAAATGGCAAAATGAAGAGCCTGACACCTGGAAAAAAAAAATAATCCTGAAACTTGACAATAGATGAACAAAAAAGGATGATGCTTCTCTCAGTTCCTGTTTCAGGATTTTGCTGCTGTGTTCAAATTACTTTAGGATATGGCTTTAAGTGACTGTTTATTTGCTCTAAACTGTTTTAAGCCTGACTATTGGCTGCCCTCCACTTGTGGTGAGAGTTGAGTTTAAAGACATTGTGTGTTGCAAGACGAGGCATCTGTTAATTGGCTGGGCTGTTTGGTCCCAAGACACACTTGTCTGCTGCCATCTTGCTCTGATTAAATGGTAACAAACAGGACTGTGGTTATGTTTGGAATGGAACACCAGGATCATTTCTTCTAACTAAATTGAGACATTGTCTCAAAATAAATTGATGTCTGTAATTATTTTTTTTCTATTTTTTTTTAAAGTGTTGAATGCTTCTTCTATGGTTAGAATAATGGAATATTTTTAAAAAAGTGAAATACTGTGAATATTCAAACCCTGTGATGCTTGTTTTTTGCTTCTTTAGGAGGAAGTTAAGTTGAAGATCAAAGACTTGAATGAACACATTGTCTGCTACCTCTGTGCTGGATATTTTATAGACGCCACAACAATTACAGAGTGTTTGCATACTTGTAAGCTTTTGAATCTTTGTTTTTATTCTCCATCATTTTACTAAAATAACTTGTTTGCCTGTTTACTTCAATGTGAATTAATTATCTTTTTTTTCCCCTGTACAGTTTGTAAAAGTTGCATTGTAAAATACCTGCAAACCAGCAAATATTGCCCCATGTGCAACATTAAGATTCATGAAACTCAACCTTTACTCAACCTCAAGCTGGATCGAGTGATGCAAGACATTGTCTACAAGCTGGTGCCTGGCCTTCAGGAGAGTAAGTTGTTGATTTTTCTTGTGTAGAAGTGTTATAAGTCTTTAATATGCACAGGACATGCCATACCATACATGCACAAACATGTATGGTAAATTTTCTCTATTTTTTGTCATGTTAACACCACCAACTCTATTTTATTAGGGTGAGTAATTATGAAGCTGACAGGACATTGCACATAATTTTCAAAAATTTGTTTTACAAGCTAAAATCTGAAAAGTGTGGCCTGCATTTCTCTATGTCAGCACTTTGTAGAAACGCCTTTGCTTCACCTGGAAGTCTAATGGAGTGTGTTGCTACTAGCTGCACTTCTCCGTCAGATTCAGGATTGCTCTGTCCCGTAACACTGAGCAGCTTCCCCACTGCCTAATCCAACCACTACTGTTATTATTGTGCATGTGGGGGAATCTTGATGACAGTTTCCTCTACCTGAGCTTTGGATCCATGCAGCTCTTCCAGAGTTTCCATTGGCATCATGGCTGTTCTTCTGATTATTGCTCTTCTTGTTTAACATAAAATTACAGCAGTGATTTGGTTATAATGTGAGTTTAAATGGCAACATTAGGTTATTTGGCTTTTACAGCACTCACATGTGTAAGAATAAATCAGCCAACAATGTCCATCACAAAAATATTTTAGAAAATGTTTTTTTTTTTTTTTCTGTATGCAGTTAAATTAATTATTAAGATTTCTGCGTGCCATACCGGTGTTGAATAAGTATTATTTAATTGTGGGTCATCTGACGTTGCCACGGTAACCCTCACGTTTGCAGAACAAATTCCGGGTCACACAAAAGCAATGAGATGTTGCATTAAAAATGTCTGTGCTATGATCTGTTTTTCTATTTTGTATTTTTGATTTGAGAGTACAGTTGAAAACATAAAACACTGATACAATTTAGAAGAAAAAGTAAATTTTCTTATTCATGATTGTCAGTTGAAAATAGAACGAATGATGCATGGATAATATTAAAAGCACAGCTATTTATTTTCCTGTAGGAAGAAGTCATAAAAAAGAAACATATCAGCATGTTTTTTTATTTTTTCAGGTGAGGACAAACGAATAAAAGATTTTTACCAGTCGCGTGGGTTAGAAAGAGTCATCCAACCTGCGGGAGACGGTGGGTCCTTCTTTTGCCACTAAACAGAAATGTTTCTGTTTTTGAAAGAGCTCTGTATCAGAGTAAAGTTCTAAGCCTCTGCAGCTGAATTGATTTGATCGCTCTACAGCAGTAAAATCTAAGCCTTATCCTTTTTTCCCCAACTCTTTAGATGTTTCAGAGAGTGCAGCTCTACCTTTCACAAGCTTCGACCACTCTAAAGCTCACTTCTACAGATATGATGAGCAGGTTTCGCTGTGTTTAGAAAGACTAAGGTAAACGACTTCAAAATAAGACTGAAATGGAATGTTAATGTGGATATATTTACATTTAACTGTTATAAAATGAACTTTTGCAAAGTGTTTTAACACTCTGTCTGTCTTTGTAGTTCATCACTCTCTGGGAAAGATAAGACAAAACTTACTCTTCAGGTGGGTTTATAAGTACTCTAACTTATAACTAGTGTTGTATTTCAGTACAGATGTGTGTGCTTATCGAAGTTGTTGAGCTGGTTCTGGGTGCATTTAAACCAACAAGGCATTTCACAACCAAGAAAAAGATGTCTTCAGGACATAAAAACCGCTAACTGCTTAGCGAATACATGGCACATTGACAGCTGCTAAAGCAGAATCCAGCCTTCAGAGCTGCTGAACCTCTGCTGCTGGAGCCTCATATTTACAGAGGGGGATAAGTAAGAGAGTCACGTCACTGAAGCAGGGAATTATTCGTCATCTTACACACAAGCGGCTGCTCTCTTTATAACTTTTTTGTCATTTAGAAAATTGAATGACCCTTTGCAAGAACCCGCCTTTGTTGTTTTTTTTTTGTCTTTTAATTTTATAAATGGCTTTAAAATAATTTCAAAATGGAGTTCAAAGCATATTTGTGTTTTACCATTGCCTTTGAAGTTCCATTAAACTGTGCAAAATCTTTTAATAGATTATTAGGAACAAATTTATACACATAAAACCATAAATACTCCAATAATTTCCTGTTCCAGCAGGGGGCACCATGATTTGCTTTAATTTTTGAAAGAGGTATCCTTTACAGTTTACATTTCAGAACAGAACATAATAGTATGGTGTTTCAGTTATTAAAATGAAGGAAATAATCTAACTTTGGTTGTCATGCTTTCCAGAGTTCCTATGCTGCCTGGAAAGTTATTGAATCCAAATATTTTTTCTGTTTTGTGTAACTGCAATAAATAGTTTTTTTTTTTTTTTTTTTTTTTTTTTTTTTTTTTTTTTTTTTACATTTGTCTTTTTGTAGATTCCATGTTGAAGCCTGACTCCTGAAATCTGTGACACAAAGTAATTGACTTTAATTTTTATTTTTACATAAATTGATTGAGGTTTTGGAATTTTAAGTTCTCAGGCGTAGTCACACCTCTCACACCTGAAGAGCTTTAAACAGAACAGTGTTCATTTCCCAATTTGGTCCAGACATTTCCTCCAGGTGTGAATACACTGAAGTAAACCCAAAAATCAGATCAAAACCCACTTTTTGAAGTGGTCTTCAAAAAGTACCCAACAAGCTCAGGTACAATTTATTGGTGGTGAGAGTACAGATCTACCTTGATTTGAACCAACTAAAGAAAAAATATTAAAGACTGCATATTAAAGACTTATAACACTTCTACACAAGAAAAATCAACAACTTACTCTCCTGAAATTCTACTGTTGTATGTACAACTGCTGTATGTACTAATTCAGTTCCTGAGGCACCATTTTCTGCTTAGTTCCTGCCAGCATGCTGTAGGTCAGAAAAGAAAGAGCATCTCGTCTCCTTGGCTTACAACAGCATTTGCTGATGCCATTTCAACATCATGAAGCCTGCGTTGTGTTAGCTGTGTTAACTCTTGACATTTAAAATGGTATTGCAGTAACAGCACAAATGTGCACAGCAGAAATAAAGCAAGCAGGACTTATGAAATTGTTTCCGTAAGTGTCCCATCTTCATCTCTGCTGTCCAGTGGAAGCAATGATCATCAGCAGCTGCACTGTCCAAAAGTACAATGTGAAAATACACTGCAACAAATGATAAATAAAAGCGCTTTTGGTCTGGATCTAACAAGCAGACCATAGGACTTTTCTGGTGTGAACAAACCCTGAAAGGTTTAGGATTTGGGCTTGAACATTGTGTAGGAAAGCTGGCATTGAACATTTTTGTGGTTAGATTAAGTAAATATTTAGCTATCAGGAGTCCGCAAATTTTAATCTGTAATATTATTATTTGGGATGACTGTGCCCACTTCCTCTTGGTGAAGGAACCATGTCTTCACCTGAAAGTTATTTGAGATTTTGGTGTAGAGACTGAGTTTTATGATCATCAGTCCAATAGCTAATTTGGTTGTTGGGAGGAGCATTTGCTCATTGTAATGGCTCGACCTCAGCGTGAACTTACTCTTGATTGGGAGGATTGGCAGCTGACTTTAAAATCTTTCCACTGGTGAATTCCTAATAGCATGGAACTGGCCCTCTAACTCTTCAGAGAGTGATGAGCAGCAACAGTTGCTCCTCTTAGGTCATTCTTGAGGTTTTTCCTTCTTGGCAATTAGGATATAGCTGCCATGGGTTTTTCAAAATACCACATTTTTAAGGGTGTTTGGCTTCTTTAGGGAAGTTCATCCTTGTTTCACCTTAACCAGGTCTTCTATTTATGTATTTTTTAAACAAACCGTCATGTTTTTTTGTTGGCCTTTAAATTGGCCTGTAGAGTATTTAAAAATATTAAGAGCTTGAACTCCGTCACAGCTAAGGAGTTAAATTAATCACACAGATCTGCTGACTGATATTTTGGAAGTGTCAGTACATTCACTCATGTCCTCTCTGATCACTTTGCAAAGTCAAAATGTTGTTTATCGTTTGTCTAATCTTACTTTATGTAAGAAGAACATGCGGCCACATTGGTTCCATTCCTGCCTTTTTATATGCAGTTGTTTTTCACTCTAACCCCTCTGTGACCTTATAAAGTGGATTAGCTTCTGACGAGAACCCTCATAAATGTATAAAAACAAATCATACTCCTGGGTGTAATGTCGGATCAGTTTGCTAATGCAAGCCATGTCCTTGCAGTGTTCTGGATTTAAATTCGACCCTTAATAATTTGTTACCGGCTCTCCTCTCCACCCTCCTTGTCCAGTGATATTTACTGTTTTATACTGAGATGTAAATTTAATAAAACAGATTTCTGCCCATGCATGAAGAGAAATACTACGCCCTTGCAGTGCATGAGCTAAAGCAGTTTAGCTCTTTGGCTTTAGAGTGTTTAATAAGTCAGCAGGGAGCAGAAAACTTCCAGCAGTAAGCAGGATCATTCTTCACTGTAAATCTAATCGTAAAAGGAGTATGCTGTTCCTACAGTTGGTTCGTTTGGATTTCTGCTGCTCCAAATGTGATTCAGAATTGCAGTCCAATTTGCTGTTTATGAATAAGGATCGACAGCAAAAATATTTATGGAACAGTTTAAACTAGTCTTCATAAGAAAACAGTCTGCACTTCTAGTTGGACTGGCAAAACTTTTTTTTTTTCATTGTGACTATGTTGGTGATAGTATGTACTCCCAAGTTAAATGTCAGATTTCCAGATGATGAACACTTAAATAAATGGTAGTCTTATAACAGAATATTCAGAATTAACCATTGCAGAGGTCACAAGTTACAATAAAGACTGAGTAAAGATGATCTCGGGCTGGGCAATATGGCTGAAAATGTTTCACAATATAAGGGTCTCATATCGGTCAATATCAATAATTATTGATTTGGTTTATTGTTTTAAATATCCAAACTACTATCAAACTAGTGATGTGACCTTTTCTCTGTTATCCACAATTTTCTTCTTGAGTTGTTAAACTCAAGATCAGATCAGAAAATATCACATTTCTGATCTTTTTTAATTATTATTTGTAAACCGTTATGAGGCAGGGTGCCATAATATGAACCTGCTCCCACATACTCTGGGCTATTGTATGTATTCAAATGAATATTCACAAGTTTAATTAGTTACTTGGGTGCCTCTGTGGAATTGTGCATTGTGTTAAATTTCCTAGCTGCATGTTATATTGTTCATCTTTTGGAGCTGATTGTTTTCTCTTCCTTTTGCAGCAGAAGTTTGTGCGCTGCTCTGTACGAGCAGAGGTGAGACACTTGAGGAAAGTCCTTTGTCACAGATTAAATGTGGAAAAACATCAGGTGAGTCGATGTCTTATTACTACATCAAAAATATTCCTAGTATTTCTTTAGATTGTTTTATGGTAAATGTTGTAAATGTATCAATCTCCAATCATTCACATGTACAAAACCATCACTATCTTAATCTGCTTCTACTTATTATGATACAAGTAGTTGAAAGTGATGCTGCCAAAAGTATTATTTTCTCCATAGCAGATGTTTATAGAGTGTTCATGTCCATGGCATGAGAAGCAGACTAAGGCTTTCTACAAACATTATAAAACAAATATCTCTGCCACATTGTTTAAAACAATATTGTACACAGTTGGTTTCAGAAAAATTTTCATCCACAGAAACCTGGATGTCCCTGCCGTTTGTTTTAAACATGCCAAACCTATAGGGGGCAGTGTAGAGCAAAGCTAAAACCTATGTCAGCCAATCAAGTTACTTGAAAACAATCTCAACTTCCTGTTAGGAATTAAACATGGAATCATGAGGTTGTTTTGTGTGGTAAGAAAGATTAAGTCACTTTTAAATTGCATTAGAATATAGAGTTAATAAAACATAAGACGATGTTAATTGGAAATTGTCTCAAAGCAAGTTTGTGACTATATTGGCACATTATTTGTCACAGACTGTAATTCGTGGGAACCTGTATCTCAGTTTTCCTGTTTACATGCACATAAAAATGTATTTGTTTTCCCTGATATCCGGCCATGTTTAAAGGTGAATTTAAACTCAAGGCACTTTTTACAGGAACAATAATAGTTTTATGAGGCTTTTTATTTCACCCAGATTGTTTGTTTCTATTACAATCAAAATTAGAGTGTCAAAGCATTTCTTTCATGTTGAATATTATCACCGTTATTTTTTTCATGTACTCTTTTAGTTTAACATCATTCACAGTTCGTACTTTTGTTAACTTTAAATTTGACAACAATGTTAATTGGTATTTTCATTTTGAAATATAGGTTTATATCAAAAACCTCAATAAAACCTGATGAACTTTGTGGAAATATTAAAAAAGTGAATTCAATGAAGCATGTGCCACAGTCTTGGTTACCACTAATTGCGCATCATTAATATCCTTTCAATTGTGTGTATATAAATATAACAAGCAATAGAAACTATGGGTAAAGTTTGAGCTAAAGAAAATGCGTACAGAAAAACTCCCAAGGTCTTTGTTTCTTTCTGAAGTTCATATTTTCTGACTGACTTCCACTTGATGAAAAAGCAGAAACCAGCAGCCAAAATATTTGAACCAAATGTGTGAAAGCAGACACAGAAAGTGAAATTTGTCAGTGAAATCCTTCTTTTAAAATGTTTTCGTTCCTAATTGCTCTTCATCTGTCTGTGTGGTCTCTCTCTGCAGGTCCAGATGTTATTTAATAACGAGTCTTTGCCTGATCACATGACCATGAAACGGTTATGGCTTTCACACTGGTTTGGCAAGGTACAATACAGCAAACACCAGCTGCAGCACCAACAACCGTCACACAGGCCTTCACACTGGAGTTAATACCTCTTAGAATATTAGTTGAACTTTCTTCAATAATAGAAACTAGATTATTAAATTCTAATTTGATTAAAACAATCTGTTTATTTATTTGCTTTAATGGGACTGCATGCAGCTCTAAGCCGGATGAATTATTATTAGTTTTCTAATATCTGTTGTTTCTCCTTCCAGGCTCAACCATTAGTTCTTCACTACACCATCAAGGACAAAAGGACCAGATAGGATTTGTTTTCAGTCGAGAGACGGCTGTAAATATTTTGTACAATACATATTCTATTTTAATAGTGTTTGTGTACATAAACTTATTTTCCTTGTTTTGTATTTTTGAAAATAAACTTAAAATGGAAAAAATAAAGATATTGCTGTGATCTATAACTCAGAGCCTTCTAAACATAATGTGTTTCAGCAACGGCCAATCAAGCTTCTGCTGATTTATGATTTATACGGAATTTTTTTTAAAAATTATATTTCAGAGTAATATCAGTTTCTCCAACATTTGGCAATTCAGGCATCAATGTTTACTTGGAATTACAAATACACATGCATCGCAGTTAATGGGTGAGACCTATATCGATAATCATGTTCAAAATATGTAACTTAAATACAAAGAGTAATTTTTATGTTTACTTAAGAGATAACTTTATGGCCTAAAAGCATACCCAAATTCTGTTTCTCAGAGAATTTGAATGTTATAAAGCCATAATAAATATTTTCATACAGAAATGTGATGATCGACACAACGATAGGGAACCCTGCTCCTTACTTATCAGTGAGTAAACAAGTAAGTGCTTACTTACTTGCAAGGTGAAAGGTGCCATCAACACTTTCCACAAGGAGGGAAAACCACTAAACATTCCTACTGAAGATGCTGGCAGTTCAAAGTCACAGATACAAACAAACTAATAAAAGGTTGTGTGGACATTCAGACCTTAAAGACCCATGTGTTCAAGACATGAACTACAAATGTCCCATTATTGTGTTAAGCCATCTCTAACCCACAGACAGAAGAAAAGGACTGGAATGTTCAGTAATCCAAATTCCTCTACAGATTAAAGTAATGTTTGAAGTTCTTTAGAAATCAAGTTCCCCTAGTTTGGAGGAGTGGAGTAAGACAGAACTGCAAGTTATAATCATCAAAAGGGTTAGAACAGAAATAATGCCTGAAATATATCCCTGCATGTGTGTAATTAATCTTTACAAAGTGAGTTTAAATTTTTTGAACTGACAAACTAATTAAAATTTAGTAGATATTTAAATTTATTGAGGCCTCAATGTGGTTTGTGGAAAGAATCTACTAGCTTCCAACTCATTCCTCATGACCTCTTACTAAGTTAGTTCACGTTGTAAGAATGTAATTCTACAAAGTATATATATTTTTTGCAACCATTCTTAAGCTGGGGATGTTCATCATGCAGTTGGTGTTCAGTTTTAGATGTGACAGAATTTGCCTTTTGTTGTATTTTAATTCTGTAAGTCCAGCGCTGTTGACATTTAGAGGCTACAAGTGTTGGTGTTTTTACAGGAATCTGAAAATGAAAAAAAAAAGTATTATTTTAAAATAATACTTTAAAACTAAGCTTCT
>NW_026562381.1:17415393-17647893 GCF_027474105.1 Poeciliopsis prolifica
TAAATGATGCCATCAATAAAACATGATCACAGGATAATGACATTCCCAATGAGGTTCATCTACCGCCATGCCTGCGTCGCTGTTTAACTCCACTGACTGACAGACGCACAGGAAAATAGATAAATCTGACCTCCGGTTCTAAGGGTATTTCACTTATTGCTGCCAGACGGGCCCGGCACCAAAAAGTGTTTATTAAGAGCCCCTCCCCTCCACTCCTAAAAAAATAAATTAGAGGTGGTGCTCTTTGCCCATCTCCCTCAAATCAAACTCTAAAAGATTATTCCACATAATTATACTAAAGGGCAATTGGTTGATATGTGGCAGGGTCGGAGGTCGTGGCCTGGTATAAGCAATCTGTAGGCTTTGGTTGGCAGGCAGTAATACACAACCAGGCGTCAGCCTATAACCCTATTCCCCAGGCTGATTGCTACCTGTCACCTCGCTTCAGCTCATGTAAATTGTGTCTGCTTTCTGTTGGAGGGGGTGGGTGTATGTGTATTTTTTTCCTCTGCTGTGTGTGAATTTGTGAATACAATCCTGCGTCAGTTTATGCATGTGTGTGAGTGTGTGTGTGTGTGTGTGTGTGTGTGTGTGTGTGTGTGTGTGTGTGTGTGTGTGTGTGTGTGTGTGTGTGTGTGTGTGTGTAAGTTAGGGGATGTGTCCGGTCTCTGCTGGTGTTCAGCGGTAATGGTTTCTAGAGGCAATCAGGAGAAGACACTTTCTTGACTCATCTCCTTTAATGGCGTGTCCTCCTCGGGCTAAAATTGAACAGTCCTGACATGTCCTGAGGCGGCCGGTGAAAATTCAATAAATGTTCTCGGTCAGCAGCGCGTCGTTTTTGTTGCGGAGTGTAAATGTGTGGCTGGAACATGACGTCTGAACGGGGCGGCGTGTTCGCCGTGTCCCTGAAAGTTCTCTGCCTGACACCCACAGCGCTGCAGTTTGGAAGGTGAAGCGTCACCTTTTAATGTAACGGCAGCTGTTCTGAGCCACAGCCAGTAAATAAAAGTCTAACAGCATAAAAATGTCACTTTATTCTCACCGTGAGAGAGAAAACAAATGGTCCTGGAAGTTGCAACTTAACAAGAAAGAAACTGTTTTAACTTTAGTAAGTTCTACATATTTTGGTTTTAACGTGTATTTATTTTTTAGCTATTAATTTAATAAAGAAAGAAGTTTGAAAATACTTAAAAAATAGAGTATTTATTTAACTAATTCACATTCCAAGAAGTCAATTAGTAAAATATTACCTTTCCCAGATCTATATTTTTTTTACAGCATTATTTGTGAAAAACAAGAAAATACTACAATCGTTATGAGGCAACATTTAATATGAACTGTCACCATATAAAAAAACTGACTTGATTTTATTGTATTGTAATAGATTAGCATTTTACTTCATATGTAATAAGACACAACTTAAACTCTGTAAACAAATGACTTTTGAATTTCTCAGCTATTTTCTGTAGTTATGACTTATTTTTGGCATATTTTTATGGTTTATGGTTCAATCCTCACTCTGAATTATAAAAATATATATTTATTTTTCTCCATATATGTGCAGGCCATTATGTGAAGGAAACAGGGATATAAATTCGTCCAAGATAATGAAATAGACAATAGGTACTGTATGGTTAATAAATTCATATTGATTTTTTTCCTCCAGTGTCAAACACAAATGTTTCATTTTCTGGGAAAAAAGATGGAATATATTTGAAATGGAGAGTCGCCCCCTCCAGTCTCAGTGGAAAGCAGAGATGAATTGGGGGTCCCTCCTTGGCTCTGTGTCAGTTTTTATATGACATTATTATTCTCCGGGTTATAAATTCTGGCATGTTAAGATCTTTGACAACAGCGACATAAAATTCAATCAATGACGCCTCTTTTCTCTCCGCCCGGCAGCTTCGTGACACACTGATACTTCCTAAATCAAAGCCAATGGGATTCTGCATAATTGCACAGCAGCAGCGTCCATGTTTGGGGTCAGGAGCGCTGGCCGTGAGGCTTTATGGAGTTAATGTGAGCGGCGGTATAAAACACTGCTTCATAAACCATTGCAGCGCTGACATATTGCTAAACAGGGTGCAGGTTTATTTATGAAGGCAGCAGCTTGCTGGGTCTGCCGGGTGCTGCTGAGGCCCCCGGGGACGATTCCCTGCAAAAATATTTGTTTTTCACATCAAAAAGTAAACACTGAGAATTCCCTCAAATACAAGAATTCAGCTCATTTATGGTCTCACTCACAACTGATCTCTAATACATCTCTAATTCATGTATTGTTTTATTTTATTTTCGTCATGAATTACATAGTGTTAGTTAATAAAGTCACTTTGAGTTGATTCTGCAAAGATATTTATAAATTCAGCCTCTAACTATTTTGATTTCGTCATGCTTTTTCATTTTTTTGTATTACATGTTGTGTATGTTTCCTGTGAAGCGATCTGTGAAAGCAGATTCCACCATAAATATTGTGTTGAATATTCCCACAGTGCTCTCCCTTTCCTCCATCTGTATGCTGCTGCTTGTTGGACGGCTGATTGCTCTGATTGATCATTATCTGATGGCCTCTTGATTAGAATGCTAATGTGGGGATGGTCCTCCTACCTCCTCCACGCCTTGTCTTTGAAATGAGGCCTAATGGAAATGCAGTAATGGAAATGACATGGACGATGTGGGATGGATGATCCCCCAGTTAATAATTCCAATCTGTTAATCAATGGTCCGGTCGATTGGCCGCAAAATCCCAAAACCAAGTTTGTGTCAGCACCTGAGGTGAAAGGGATTGTGGGACATGAAAGGGTTTTTTGGGGACAGATTTTATTAAATGAACTGAAATAATCGTTTATTTTCAGTTTTTTTATTTTTGTTGCCTTGCACATTTAAAATGACATTAAAGAAAAATATTCTTTACTGCAGGATTCTGCCTCTGATCACAAGGTTAGAAATAAATCCTTTTTCTCCAGGAGATGGCTTCAGCCCACAGAGAGTATGTTTTTCTTCAGAACAGTGTGAACAACAAAAACGTATTAACAGCATAATAACAAAAGATTATGTTCATCTGGGGCTAGGCCCTCTGTTTTCTCGCCAGGCGCTGACTGTGAAGTCTTTATTCTGTGAGTCGGGCGGCACGCTGAACCCTTAAAAAGGTTATTATGTTCCCTCACCGTGGCAGCACCGGCCCACAGAGCTCCGATATTGTGACGAGGGTCGCCTGTACCACATTAGAGCCAATAAATGTGCGTTGGCACTTCCTCAATTTAAAGTAAAGCCCCTTTTCCTTTCCACCTCCCTTCTTCATTCCTAATAGGGTATTCCAACAACGCATCTAATAAGTTGTGGGATATCTGCTGTAGGAAAGGGCTGAATATCTATTTTCTCTATATGCTGTCAGCCCATGACTGATGCTTTACATGACAATATGCAATGTAATTTCATACATTTTTAAGAAAACGTGATTTTTGTTCAGTTTTATGCACATTGTCCTTTATTTCAATTTAAGTATACTGTGTTTCTAAAATAAATCATAGAACCAATATAGAAGAAGAGGATAATGAAATGCCATGAGGCCGATGCTCTTACTATGGCTTTTATGTAAACTGGGTGACTCTCTCATGCCTACCATGGGAGCTAATATCAACCTGGGGGATCAGCGAAAGCCCAGCGGGTCCACAGAGGACTCCACATTCAGGAGAGTCTTACATGTGTGTGTGTTGCCTCCTTGTATATTCTAGACAACAATACTGCACCTTGAAAACTTATTCACACCTCCTGAATGTTTCCAGCCCTGTGAGTCAAAGCTTTAGAAAACTATTTTTAAAAGTCTCTCACTGCACTAGAGGCATCTTTAACCTCTTTAGGCTCGTGCAGTCCGTATTTATCCCCTTCACTCTTTATGTACATTTTGACACGCTTGTCTGTTTCTGCTGAAGGAACAGATACCCACAGCATGATTCCACCTCCACCGTGTTCCATGTGGGAATAGCATGTCTGGGGCAGGGTTGTCCAAAGTGCTTCCCGGGAGCCATTTTCAGCCACTTGGAATGATTTGTGTGGCCGCTTACTGTTCAATTTAAGAATGATACAAATTTGGGAAGTTGATGGAGAATTTTTATTTTATAGCAAAATTATTACAGACAGATTAAAATCTTCCTGCAGGAGGAAATGTAGTTAGTTTTTTTACAACCACACTTTTTGCATTCTCTTAAACTGGATCAGATCTATACAGTGACTTTTACTCAAAAGCAGACTTTGCTTTTAATTAACTCATTACAGTTGGATAAATATTGCGAGCGTTTTCAAAGAAAGGCTGACCCAGATCCCGTCTCCATTAAGCAGACTTAATCTTTCTCTATCTCTTCAATCAGGCTCAAAAGAAATTACACACTGGATGCTTTTCATTTTATAGGGTGAATATGCAGAAATCTTTTTTTTGTGGTTTGGGGTCAAAAATGATTTACACCTCCATTTTTACTATTTGTTCAATCAAGAGCAGCTGGTGGATTTTGATTTCATTGATGAAAAGGGAACTGGAGACTAATGTATGCAAATTCAGGTTTGTGAAAAATACTGATGCTTTTAGGAGACATATGTTCCCTGCAACAGCAAACACCTTCACCCCCACGCCGAACGTCTGTAAGTAATAAAGAACATCCTGCAGGACAAGCACTCGCAATGCCTGATTGGTGATTGATTGTCCTTAACAACAGTCTCTATGGGATGCTTCAACTTTTCATCTTTTTCCCCCGTACAGAGAAAAGGCTGGATGAGTGACGGATAAATAAAGAGACATGAATTCATTAAATATACCAAACCCTTAACATCAACACTGATCTCTTCCTGGATTAATGTCAGCTTTCTGGACTCAATCCCATTGAGCCGAATGTAATCTAAACATAGTTAAAATTGTACCATCCAACATTCATGTTAAACAGAATGATTTCATCATATTTACTCTCTATAATTTATGTGAATCTCTGTTATTAGTCACTAGATTACCAGGTGTTTGTAACATTAGAGCAAGGGATTTAAAGAGTCGTATAAAACCTAACTACACGTCCTTCCTCTTTTACAATTAACATAAATGATAGTTTAAATAGCTCATCTGAAGGACTGCAGATGTACTCATCTGTCTGAGTCAATTACTGGAGCTTTGTGTCCTTCCAGTTGCCCCCTCCCACCATGACACTCTTCTGCCCACCACCGTCCAATGTGCAGTCCCAGCCGGGCCTGCGTGTCGTTTTAAACACACATTGATTCGAGCAGTCGCCACATTAAACATTAACACGGGACCCTTAGCTTGTCACGAACAGTGGGGGCAATTAATAGAGCAGTAATGGTGGTGGCAGGATGGAGGGGGACAGCAGTTAGCTCAGACAGTCAGACGCGCGCTGGCTGGCCTGTTACCACCTGTTCTCTGTGAGGGGAAATGAAGTCAAACCTTGGCACCCCGCTGTGAGACGCTGATTGAAATTTACAAGGCTACACGCACGCCTCTGACAGCCATGTTGGGTCAGATTCTTTGAGAAAATCCAGATGTGTAAAGCACAATTGGTGCAAGGAGCTACAGGAACAACAACAACAGCCCAGTTCGACCCAACATAAAATACAACCTCAGAAATGATTTTGCACAGTTGTTTGTTTTGCTATAATTATGCACTAATACAGATGAGTGGAAGTCAGGCATTAAGGAAACTTCTCTCACTTTTAATGTGTTGCCTTTTTCATCATTTGCTCCCTCTAACAAAGCTTGACAAGTCTAAAGAGGCCTGTTTGTTCTCCTTTATCAGGCAGGCAGCTCCTGGCCTCTTGTATTCAACACACACTACAGTGGAACCAGATGTCCTTTTGCCAGCGGCACAACTTTCAAGTTGACAAGGTCCCCCTGGAGAATGGGGGATGGATCGGTGGCAGGCAGAATTTGTGACTAATAGCCAGTTTGATGTGACAGGGCCCCACTGTCTGGGGAAATTGAAGCGCTCTCTGTGTCGATACCTTTTGTGTCTCGCTCAGTTGTAGGTTATTGTTGGCCTGGCCTTGGGGACCAAGGGCCAGGCAGTTTACATTGCAGACACTACGTGGTCAGCAGCAACTTTTTTATTGTGGCTATTGATTGGTGCTGGATGCCCCGCTGTGGCTAATTTGCTTGTTAACATAAATTTGTCAGAGTGAGAAGCGGGGAGACAGGAGTGAGGGAGGGAGGGGGTTCAGCAGCACTGAAGTGTCCCAGGATTTCTTCACTCCATCTTGTCTTCATCTCAGCGCCGTAAGCCCAAACACTTAAATCTCAAATCACTGTTTTTGTTTGGCTGCTTGTTCATCTAGTCCAATAGAGGGGCCTATTTATTAAACAACTAGTTAATCTGTCATTTAATCAATATGGCTTTTCTTCTCTCACCGTCTGGAATTAAACACGAGTTAAACACAAACCAGATTTAATGACCTTTTTATGGGACCCACTCAGCCAATGAAATTAACACCAGAGATTGTCCTTTTATACCTATAAGTCTGTGTAAGCTATTAACTTCAGAAAATATCATTTTAAATGGCAACACATGGCAGCGAGTGGGGCCACACACTTTCTGCTCCCACATCCACTTTCATATGTCAGAGTGCGCAGGAATGCCGTGGCTTTCTAACTAACAACAGACTGAATTTATCCACCAGAGAGAGAGAGAGACAGAGGGGGGAAAAGAGCAAAGGCATGAATTTTATATTAAATTCCTTTGGCTAATCCAGCTTGCTGTTCAGTCCAGGCTGAGTTTAGGCAAAAATATTAATAATGCATTGAAAGGAGCTTATTTTCTTCCTGCTAGAACGGGTTTTATGGGACTAGTACTTTCTCAAGTTATGCATCCTGGTTATTTGTAAGCACCCAATAACTAAGCAGGTGACACTTCATTTTATGAGATCTTAAGCCAGCCAAAGCCTGAAAACGCCCCAGGTTGGATTTCCTAATACGACAGAGAGATGCTATGAAAAGAAGATAATGAATTGATGGAATATTTTCATCCTGTTTCTTTGCATCCTTTACATTCACATCTTCAAGGTCTTCTTTAACCTTTTGCCAGCCAGTTTGTCAGCTTTCAGTAAACAGCTGCTTCCTTTTATTCAAACTCACAATTATTGTGGAAACAGGCTTACATTATAATGTCTGACATTTTAACATTCATCAAACATCAAACTTTTTCAACTATTAACCACAAATTTGTGTCGATCTTTTAAGTCTTGAGGATTTGTCGGGTGCAGGTTTGCAGTGTTCCCACAAGCGCGGTAATGTTCTGGACTCCGACTGCGCAAGCCTTAGCTGTCGTTACCTCATCTTAGTGAAATATAATTTTGGTTTTGGGAGCTGCCGCTGCGCTGTGGTAGCAGGGAAGCTGTCTGATATGACGCAGTGTCTGTGCCCCCCAGCACCACACATGTGCATGGACTCATCACAGGCACCCCTCTGATGGTGTAAGGTTTCCCAGCATGCCACAGGCTCTGAGAACAGGGAGGAGTGGCAGACATGTTGGCGATGGCCAAGGGTGACATCAACAACAACTGGCCCATGGTACCATAGAAACATCAATAATATTTCTGTTTAGTGTAATCCAGAAGGAGGTATTATTGTTCAGGCAGGTTCGACATCTAAGCAAATACTTACTGTGCTTTTTGTTATTAAGCTTTATTACCTTTGACTAATGCAATAACACCAAACTCAGCTTTATTCCTGCATCAATTTTTAATTATAAATTCAATGCAAATAATCATCAGACTGAGGCGTAGAAAGAATTAAACAAACTTTACCAAAGAATATAAATAAAGCATAAAACTGACCACAATTTAACACATATTCAAAGAAATTGAAACTAAATTGGTCACTACTGGTTTTTGGAAAGTGAGACATGTTTTCATTTTTGAAAATGTTTCTGACATTTTCCTTAAAAACTATTCTGAAAACTGAAGGAGCTGCCTCCAGTTTCGGTCCAATAAAATATGACAAACTGAAAACTAATGCATTGTGTGAACATAATGTGGCTGGTAAGGTCCGGTCAGTTGTTTGGGTTCTGATGAGCTCTGCAACCCCAGAATCAGAACCAACTACAGAAAAGCAGCATTTATTTTTTGCATTCCTCTAATCTGGAACAAACTTCCAGAAAAGTTGCTCTTTTTGAAGGACGCATAAAGAAAATGGAACTGAGCCGAGTGGTGAGCTCTGAGGAACACCACTCCAGCAGCATAAGCAGTTTTTCTTCTCTGACCATCTGGAGTTAAACACAGGTTAAATACAAACCATGAATGACATTTAATTTGCAACCACTCAACCAATAAAATAACACCTTCCAACTGAGATGCTGAGATTCCACAGTGGAAACAAATGATTAATTAATATATTACAAGCTGGAATCTGCCATAAAAGTCCCAGTATGTTCAAACGGATGCTGTGCAGCTGAACAGAAACCATTTCCATAGATTATCATCCTGCAGGTGGGTTAAAACAAACATATTTTCAAGGACTTTGGATTTTTACAACCTGACCTGTAATAAGATTAACATCAAGATTTAGAAATTTCCATTCAAATTTTTATTAAAGGCTTGTTCAAAAACCTGAGGTACAGAAAAAGTGAAAAGTTATTGAAAACAAATTGACAAAAGCAATCCAGTCAAAATGATTTGCCTGAAAACATTTTTAATTTTCCTTGACGTTCACTAATTAGACCATCTTGTATCTGTTTCTTAAGAATCCCGTTTGTCAGTGCAGAAAAGCTCCCGGCATCCTTCACAGAGGTCCCCTCTCCAACTCGACACAGTTGTAAACAGTAACTACTTAAATATTGCCCTAAGGTGTATGCGCTCTTTGACCTTAACATGACCCCAAACCGGCCATAACCCTGACCTTCATCTGGCCTCTGGCCTCTAAATTTAACCCTAACACCAAGTCCGCCCGGCTTGCACCCTTCAACCTGATGTCCCCTGCCTCCAGGGCACATCTGCTTCGGGATCCAGCCTCTGAAGGAGGAAAATAAAGTCAACGAAACCCGAACCCCTGATGAAATCCACCTAATAGCTCAGTGATCGGCTACTGCAAGACAAACGTGGATCTGTCGTCAGTGAGATGAAATCGACAGCAGCTTGCAGCATCAGACACTGAAGGATGTTTTCTGATTCCTGCTCTCATTAAGTGCCCGTCAAACATCCCTCAGCAACAATTAGAGGTGTTGTTGATGAGACCTAATTTAGTTTTTTTTAATAATTTCTTGTATTTCTAATGAATTTATTCCGGTATTGTCACTGGAGAATCCTGAGACAGATAGAATTGTGAGATTCCAGTTCTGCTCAAGTTTTAACAGCTTTTTTATAATATTTTAGTTCTAGTTAGAGAGCAGCACACACTAAAATAACAGTAGTAACAACAAAATGTCTTTGCATTTATGATTTTAGTTGGATCTGTCAGAAGCTGGCCCACCAGCTTGTCCTGAACTCGGTGGTCTTTTTGATACATGGGTCTGTGGACTGGCCCAGAAACAAGAGAGCAGGGATAAATTTCCCCTCCCTTCGTTTCCCTTTCCCTGGGTCCATGTGATTCCTAAGCTGGGGCTGTACTTTCCTTCCCAGCCTTCAAATACTCCCCTGCAGCATTTGGCTCCAGTTCTTTTGCACCCTAAATCCCTGGTCCTGAAGCTCGCCTGGGCCCAGTTGCATTGGGTGGTCACCAGAACTGTTGTTCTGCATTTGAAAAATGTATTTTGAGCAAGCGATAAGACGGTATGGTAGCGATAATCTGCTAGGATCTAATGCAGATGCTGATTTTTCTATTCGATAATTGTTTGGTTGTCAAGTTCAGGCTTTAAAGCATTTGTCTTTTTGTTTCTGTTTTCAACTTTAGCCTCTTTGACTGTAATGAAAGCAAAACAGCTGAAAATTCCCACATTATTAAATAAAACATGTCGGTGGTCAGGGGCCAAACGCTGTCACGCCATGAGGGGCCGAGAACTCACTGATATTAATCATATTCTGTTTGCTTCTGATTCTTTTCATTTCAACCAAATGGATTTAACAAAGCAGTTACTGAGGTGTCATTACAGACATCCTGGATATTTCCATTAATTTATCTGTCTGGGAAAATGCCTAAAAAAACACAACTAAGACATGACATTACAGAAACATTCACATTTCACTTTCATCGTTGAAATCAGAACAGAATTGAACTTAAGTGACATTTACTGCTGTCACATTCTGTCACAGTTTTATGTTCCTCAAAATTCACCTCATGTATTCAAATGTTGATTTTCCTTTACTTCCTGTTTATTGTCCCTCTGGTTCCGTCTCATTTTGTCACTCGTTTGTAATCATACTTGTGTTAAGTCGTGTTCTGTTGAATTTTGTTCTATTTTCCGGTTCTGGTCTCGGTTTCTGTTCATCTGCAGGTTCAGTGAGATTCTCTGTCCTCTGTCTCCTCACTCAGCTGCTCTCACCTGTCTCACCTTGTCCACTGATCACCTCTCCTCAGCGATGCTGACCTCTGCTTCACCAGGTTCTTATTATCTATTCTGTTCGCTGCTGGCCTATGTGTTTCCAACTTTGGTTCAGATTCCTGCTCTTTGTTTCATGTTTAGATTTTGAACACCCAGTTTCATTCCTTAAATCTGTTAACGCTCTGCTCCGATGAGACTCTGTGGCCAAAAAGCAGAACTCAGTGTGAGGAGGAAAACTAACACTACAAACATTCTGCAAAATTACTTATTTCATCTCTAGATGTGTACAGCTAGTAGAGACGCACTTCAGAAAATCTACAAAGGCCTACAAAGTACTGATTTATGCCGACTAAAATCAGTACTTTGTATGCCACACTTTTCAGAATTTTATTTGTGAAGCATTTTGAAACCCTTGGGTCCTTTTAATCCCACTTCACAATTATTCACCACTTTCCTTTGATTTCTTACAAAATATTCCACTGAAATACATCAAACAAATCATAATTTGAAGTTTGAAAAGCATGAATATTTTTGCATGTGGAAAAAACAGGGAAGTGAAACTTGAATTACAGATGAAAGGTAATTAAAATACCCTTATTGCCACCAATTATTAAAGATATTTTTTCATATATATTTTCTAAAGAGGGAACTTGCTGCCTTCTTTCTATCATATATCTGTTTGATAAGCGTCTCTCCATATTTTGCTTTTTGTCTCCAAGCTCATAAGGCCTTATCAAAGGAATCCTTTCCATAAACTGGTCCAGATGGGAAGACAGGAACAAACACAGGACTGTGGAAAGATGAAGACACTGAGTACCTTTGTGAAAATGCAAGATTTTCCAATATCTGACTGGATGAATTTTAAAATAAACATGTCTGTTGATTGTGTCCAGTACATTTAGGGTCAGATGTATTATTTTATGCTGGGAAACAGTGATCTATCTGAATTTGTTTTTCTGTGACAGATTTTCACCGCAGTCCTCTTTCACTTGATGGGAATTAAAAAATATAAAAAAAGATTAATCATACATCCATTTTTTCAGTTGTTTGTATTGAACATTATCTCTTATTGCACAACTGTTAAAAAAATGAAACACAACACTGAATAAAATTAATGGACATCAAATAATTGTGTACGTAATTAATTTATTTTATTCCTCGGTTCATCCTAAATTAGTGGATTTCAGACACAAATGCAGACGGAGAGAAGATGGAGCAAAAACATAAAAGATCTATAAATCCAATGTCCAAATATCCAAAAGATCAACAAATTTTACATTTGATTCAATTAGTCATTGACTATTTTAGTGTGTACGAAATACCTACATATAAACTTTTAAATTAAAACTCTTTCCTGAATCTAACCAGGCTGGGATGCAACAGCGAAGAGAAAAGTGTAACTATGCAGGAGGACTAAGTGTTTAGAAAAAGGCTGTTTCAAATTCTTGTTTTCTGATTTTAAGTACATTTTACAAACAGTATTTTTGGAGTTGGACATTATTTATGAATTTATATGAAATAACTGTTTACTGGTTCTGTAGGTAAGTTGAAGCTCAAAGGCAGGTCACCTCCTTGAAAATTCAGTGAACTTCTGCATGAATTCATAGAAGCTGCATTGGTCAGAATAACACAAAACTGAAATCCACTGTACAGCAATATGAGAAAAAAAAAGAAAAAAAGTACCTTGGGCAAATGAGAAAAAGCATGCATACCTTCAGCACCTTTCTTTGGGATTTACCTGGAATATGAAAGGATTGAAGCTACAGCTGGCTTTACAGACACTCTGTTACTTTATTAAAGCTCATGTGCCAACTTTGGCACTGTATTAAAATCTGACAGAGAGGTAGTGAGAACCTGATTCCTCAGGATAGAAAGAGAGAAATCCCTGGTTGAAGCACCTGAGATCTTTGGCTTCCTGCCTGCAGCTCCTGCTGAAGCTCCAACAGGCTCTACTGATATTTAGATGATGCTGTCCTGGGTTAGACAGGCATTCACTTTAAAAGGTATTGATTTTAAGTTCAATAAAACATGTATTATTTGCTATTTCTTACAGCAGAAGGCGTTGCTTCTTAAGTTTAAGAATTTCATGCTGATGTTCTGAACATACGTAGATTATTAAAAGAATCCATGATGAAAATTAGGAACCACTGAGGTCAAATTTTTCTACAGCCAAAAGGTCGAATGGGAAAAATAATATGCACAAACAAATATGTTGGAGATCTATTCTATAAGAAAATACAGCATTTGTCCATTACCACAGCGAAAACCTTTTATTGAAAAATGATCAAATTATCAAAAATATGAACAAGGCAACAGACGCATTCGAATGATTTATTTCAGTTCAGGAGAACAGAAAACATCTGTAGCACCTTGTTGTCTACAGGATATTCAGTTCAATTGTTTATTTATTTAGCGCCGATTCTCAAGACGTGTCATCTCAGGCTAATTCAGTCCAATCAGAAATTAATCAATTAATCAATTGATTTATGTTGCCCATTTCAGCAGCAAGGTAAATCAATATGCTTTATGTTATAAAAACATAATACAGTAGCCAATTATAAAATAAACAATAAGTATTATATATTTTTTCAAACGCCATCATCCAAATCATTAAGCAAATATATTGATCGTTGTTCCAGTTCTGACACATCAAAGCTCTAAACTGGCTGAATTTTAGCCTTGCTTTGAATGAACTCTGTTTTCTACTGATTTGCAGTTTTCTGTAAGTTTACCATTTTAATTGCAATGACTTTGCAGCAACCCTCCACACTGAGCATGCTTTTATAAACACTGGAGAGGACAAACCCTTCCTTAACAGGAAGAAACCTCCAACAGAACCAGAACCGGGCTCAGTGTGAGCTGAGCCCGGTTCTGGTACATACAGAGTGTACACTGAAAAGAGAAACAGATGCACTGATCCACTTTCTATGTCAGAGAAAAGTAAAATAGCAGGTGAAGGAGAACATTAGGTTGATGGCAGCATTATCTTGCCTTCAGGAAGGTATGACAGCTAAACAGAACGTCAGACCAGATGGAGAAGAAAAAACAACAGAGAGAAGAGTTGAAACAACAGCAAAGATAATGAACAGTGGTCAGCTTATCGTCCAGCAGCCTCAACGATAAGCTGACCACTGATGCTGTCATCCTGGAGTATAACTATATACTATATATGTAGTTATCCTGCTCATTTCCATATGTTTATTTTATTGAAGGTTTCTGCAGCAGGATGGGCAGATCTGAGCTGGAGGTTTTTTGTTTGTCTGCAGGAAATTATCTGTATGTGTGTGTGTGTGTGTGTGTGTGTGTGTGTGTGTGTGTGTGTGTGTGTGTGTGTGTGTGTGTGTGTGTGTGTAGGGGTGTGTGTGTGTGTGTGTGTGTGTGTGTGTGTGTGTGTGTGTGTGTGTGTGTGTGGTGTGTGGGTGTGTGTGTGTGTGTGGGGGGGGGTGTGTGTGGGTGTGTGTGTGTGTGTGTGTGTGTGTGTGTGTGTGATATGTTTCCTCTTACAGCACAAAAGATGCATTTGAAGTGGGATTGTCATTGAGGTGTGAATGTGTTTGCTTCATTTTGGTTTTATGTTGGTAATCAGACGACATACAGTTAGAAAGCTTTTATAATACAATGCAAATCATAAAGGCAGATATTATTTGAATGCAAAACAGAGGAGCTTTCAGTATAAGGATGATTTAAGTCCTGACCAAACATTTTTTTTTTTTGTATTTCAAATTATTATCATAAAAAATAGTTCTAAATCAAACACATCGCCTGAGACTGTTTGTAAGAAGTTGCAGTCTGTCACAGTCAAAGCCATCAAATAAAGACATAAAGTTGTTTGTTACTGAGACGTAGCAGAAAAGTGAAAACTGTTTTATCCATCTACCGAAGATTCTTTCATCTCATTTGAAACTTTTGGGTTCTGAGTGTCTGAAAAGCTGCTTCGTTTCCTCTCCTCTGTTCCCAATCTGGATTTTCCCAATAACTTTATTTGAAATAAGAAACGTACAAGAACAAAATGAAACATGGAGGGTATAAACACAAATACAGTAAATTGTAATGTCAAAATTAAATTGGTGCTTTATGGTAATAATCTTTGAAGTGCAGATATAATTTGAAGTGAATTTAGTTATTTACCTTCAGCAGTTTAGCATGAGCAGAACTAATGTTTATGTTTAATGCACTAGATCAGCTACTGGTTTAGTTTGTGGTTTCTGATTTCTGTATATCTCAAAGAAACAACCGTTATTGTATTTTTGTTATGTTTGGATTTGTGTGACATTGAGATGTCTGCAAAGTTTTTATTGTTTATAAATCACAAAAACATTACTGCAGGGAAAATAACTCAATGCTCCATCATCCATAATGCAAGACAAGTGTGTGAAAACTTTGAGCTCTTCCTCCAGCTTTTAATGAACACAAGGTTGGATCAACACAAATCAAGCAAATGAGGAGAAACAACCTGGCGGTTCTGTCTCTGATGCTGACAGAGCGCGAGTCCCTCCATCGGCCTCCTTTTTCTGATTCACTTCATTTCCTTCTTTTTCCTCACGCCATCATTCTCTGCCTGGTTCCCTCCATCACAGTCGTCTCTCTGTTTGCTCTTCTCACTCCCCCTTTCCCTCCCCATGAAGACGTTGTTTCTTACTAACTATACATTCACCATATGAGAAACAAATCTGGGTTGGGTAACAGTGATATATTGAGTAAATGAAGTTAAAAAACAACCCACCATACAACACACTTGTCTCCATGCAGAGAGTCTGACTATTCCCAGATGCTGCTGGTTGTTTCTACACAAAGAGGACACACACATGAAATCCCTGTGGGTTTGAAGCGACACCGTCTTTTCAGCGAGTGCCAGCAGAGCTTTCACTCTTTATGACTGACTGTACTTTAACATCAGAGGGAGTAGAGCAGAGAGACTCCCTCCCAATGAACAGTTAGATGGAAAATCCATTTAAAGAAGCTGAGTCATGGATGGAGGGAAAAAACTGCTTTCAGAATGAATTATTGAAGAATCTACCGAGTAAGGATGGAAATGTGGACGCCTCGACTGGAGATAAAACCTAAATCTGTCACAACTTTGCAGACTTTCAACTTGTTTGCATTAGGTGGCAAACAAGCTGAAGGATAAAAAAAGTTAATATGTTGGGAAAAAAAGCTCTTTTGGGATTCCAGGATAATAAATAAGCCGACAATATTTGTCATTTGAAACAGCAGCGACTGGGAGAAAAACTTAAATGAAGCTAATGGCAAAACTAAAGCTGCAAAACATGTCAAAGTGCTATCAGCGTTGGAATATTGATGTGCAATAAGTTCCCCTTGAATGCAATATTTTCTAGGGTTTTTTGTTTCACACAAAGTGCATTTCTGCTCTGCTTTCCATCCAGTGGAATAAACTTTCACTGTCTGGTGTGGATCCTGTTTTTGTCCACCTCTCGCCCTAGTGGACGTGGAACCCAGTAAGATTTCAAGCTCCATTTTTCCCTGCTTGGCGCCAATGCGATCGCTGGGAATGAAAATGTCACTTCTGGTTTTGACAGCTGACGAAGGGTCGGTCTACATCGGCAGAGCAGACTCCATCCTTCGAAGGACAGAGTCAGAGTTTCACCATGGTAATGTGAGGTTGTTGGTAGTGTGAGGAGTTTGGGTCACAGCAGAAGCTTTTTCAGTTTCTTATTTTCTATTTGAAAAACACACGATGGCCAAGAATAAAGAACATCAAGTTCTATCATGTCTTTCAGGAATCTGTGTGACCGATGACTGGCTCCTACTCTGTGCATGTAAAGTGAGAACTTTGGTGGCAATTTTATCATGAAGGCATGAGAATCAAGTTTAAATGTTCTATGAATGCAGCCAAGTTATGAAATACATTTAAGGCAAATTAACCAAAAAGTAGATAATTGAGTCAGTTTCACTTTGAGTTTCTAGCAAACCACATGGCAGGTGAGTAAATCACCAGCAGAGACTGCTTATTGCTAGCTTTATTATTGTTTTATTTATTATTTAAGTTGCAATTGTATTGATTCTGTGGCAGATGCACAGATTTATCTACAACATTTTTGCAGCTATTATTTTTAGAAAACTGTTTATAGTGATGCAGATTTTCAGAAATATAATAGTGTACTGGTAAAATTAACACAGGATGTTTTATGAACCCCAAAGTATTCAGAGCCAATGTTCAGATCCAGTTATGAAAATAATGGGGTAAGCAGCAGTTGAGAAGGAACAATTTTAAGGTTGAGCTCAAGCTTTGATGTTCACCACAGGGCAACGACAACATCTAATAAGCATCAGATGAACATGAAATGCAAAACATATTTGTCAACTCTGTTGAGCTGGAAAGGCAAACCACCAGAGATCAGGAGTTTTTAGACTGAGTTTGTTGCTTGATGAATATTATAAACTCACTGCTAATAAAAGCCAAAGTGTTTCTCTCTCCATGTGTCTTCAGTTCATCATTCTCAGCCATTCCTTCACAATGAACCTTCTCCAGAACCACAGACGCCTCCAATTATTCAGTTTTAAACTGGCATCCAAAAAAAAAATTGCAAACTGTAAAACAACAAGCAAAGACAACTAACAATATTGATAAATTGTTCAAGATTCATCTGAATTATGAACTATTTCACCTTGTTTCTGTTTTAATGATATTAGACAGAAATGGAGGCCATATTGAAATATTTAGTTTCATTTTCCTTCATCTTTATAATTATTTTAACACAAATACTGTAATATATTAGCCCTTTCTAAACTCAAAACCATAAAGTTTAAACGCATTTCATTTTTTCTGAGAAGTATGTTTTCTATGATTGTCAAAAAAAGATCTGATGAAATTTCCTTTTAATGAGTTGAAAAACAAGATTATTTATGGTGTTGTTTTCGTTTATGTATTTCCCTAATTAAAGCACATTGGCTTCCAAAGGCAATAAAGGAAACAAATTGCTTTGGCATAGCTGTGGCAGTTGGAGGACAGACTCTGCGTATTGGCAGATAAAATGAGACGGGATTTGGAGTCTTTGAAACTACATTTGTGCTTCAGTCGATGTTAATAAGGCATAGCAGGAAGATATCACCACTCCCAAATATTTAGTCTGTCATTTTGTGGTTATACTTTATGTACTTGTGATTAAACTTAATTTTTTTTCTTTTTTACTTTTGTGGTTAATTATTTTGGGATGAAGTTTACAACTGATATAATAATTGTTGTATTTTAATAATAGTTACCTCTGGGATGTCGGGGTATGCAAACGTTTATGTTTTTTTATTTTTTTGCTTTTTCAGTAAAGAAATTAGCCATATTGTCTTTTTAAAAACATTCGTTTAGTTTAATCTATGTTTTTATCTAATGTGTAGCATGTACATGTGTCCTGTGCAGTGGTGTGAAAAACATGTGTGTGAGCTCCACTAAACATGGTTTCAATAGTCTGACTGTGACAGTTTGAACTGGGACCCGAAGGAGAAACCACAAAACAAGCTTTCCTCAAATAACAGCAAGGGGTGGCGATGCACTGCGGAGATAATGGCCTCTTTGAAAACAATCAGGCTTTCCCCTCCTGTATTTTGGAGGGAACACATGTTTGCCTGTCTCTACTTCTGTCAACACCCACCACTGCAGTGGCAGAGACCAAAGAGAGCTCTGCTGCTCATGTGCTGAAGGCGGGAGACTTCCCCTGTCATGGATGGCTGATATAACGACTCATTTCACAGAAATGCATCTGTGCGGTAAACACGGTCAGGCAGGAAGCAGTGAGCACAAAAACAAGAGTAGATATAAAGAAACGCTGAAGAGCTGAGATTCTGTCTCTGAATTGGTTAAAGTTTCTATCTGGTAAACCAGACTCTGATTCCTGACCTCTTCTTGCCTCCTAACTATGAATCTATCCCTTTCTATTCTTCTAGGAGTGAATAGTGGAACCAGATGTTTTTAACAGATAACAAATGTCAGAAGCAATAGCTGCCTGAGCACCTGGTACAGTACAGACAAAGAGCTCTGGACATTTGAGAACAGATTCCTTTTACTGCATATTCTACAAATTGCATCACTTTAGTCCAATGCAAGATACAAAACCATTTAGCTTTTTTATTATTAATAATAAAATAACGTTTTCCCTCCTACTTTATTAACAGTCACTGTTGAGAATCTGCCTTTGTGCAAGGCATCATCAGAGGCTGCACCGCCTCAGCTGTCATAAAAACATAAAATAAGTAAACCAGTATGAATATATTGTTATAAGGCTCTGTAAATGTTACTTCTGAGTATCACATTAGATTGTTTTTCTTCAAATTGATGAGAGATTTGTGAAGAGAAAAGCTTCGTAAACATCACCACATCCACTTGTTACAGGTGTTTATTTTTATGTCTCGGTTGTAATTTTTGAATACATTCAGATGAAATCTCCTCTACTAATATAAACATCTTATTTTTAATAAATGGTGTCATAAACGGCCATTAAATCAGGAGCTGAGGCAGGCAGTACCTCTGCCTCTCTGAAGGTGGCAGTCGTGAGTAAATAGCTTTGTGATGGTTTTTCTTCTATGTACAGACCAGAAGAACCAAAACACTTGCTATAAATCATTCAGCTCAAAAATTACAAGACTGGACCTTTAACATAAAGAGGAGGTGAAAACGTTGGCGTGAGAAAGAAACTCAGTCTGTTGAACCTGAGTGAAGCTGGAGAACGTCTGAGGCAGCAGCACTGCACAAACATTCATCTGCTCCTCACAAAGTAAACTATTAAAAAGAGGAGGGTTTGATCTGAGAGCTGCAATAAAAAGTAAAATGAAAACAAGCCCAACCGTGACTCCACTATGAAGCAAACGTACATCTGTGTAACTAATCCTTAAAACTAGCAATCTATCACAACATCATTGAGGTGAATTTTAATTATGTATTTAAAAAACAACTTCAAGCCCTTTAATACCAACATTTTGTTTTGACTGAAATATTTTGGGGAGCTCTATGTAGGTATTTCTCTTGTTACTTCTTTTGAAATGGTCACATTAAATGAAATTAAATAATATTACTATGCGTATTTAATCCATTCTGATACTTTAGTCATCCAGGTATTTTTTTAATTAGTTTTTTTCTTTTTTATCTGTTTTGATTTAATAGTTTTTGTCCTATGCATTTAGCAGACCAAACAATCTGCATCCTTTTGTCGAGAAAAACGATCCGTACTTGACCATAGAAACTTAATGTCACTTATAAAACAAAACAGTTAAGAAATCTGGTGTTCAAGTTCAGATTGTGAAGCATATTATTTTATGCCTCCTTTTTTGGGGGGGATTTTTAATGGTTAAAATCCTCTGCCAGTAGCCCATCATGCTTTAGGCATCAGATCATCTGATTTTATGTTGGCTGTTAAAGTTACATTCCACTCCGACATCCAGCACCTCGACTGGGGACCCGTCCAGGGAGGAACCTGTCCCCACCCAATGACCAATGACCACTGGACCCACAGAAACTGGAAAAAATCCCGTTAAATAGTCTGATGCATGTTTCCACAGTATGCAAGCAGTTTGTGTGCAGGATCTGATAAAACTCCTTGTGAGTGAAGATTATTCCTGATCACATTGGAGGGAGAAGCTCCAAGTCCTTCTGATCACTTCTGATCACTTTGGATCTAACAATCTCAGAGGGGAGGGGAGCTGGGACGAACATTCAGCTAATAATTCTAATATTTAATTTTTTCCCTGAGAATTAAAAAAATAAATCTAAGAATTAACAGTCTGTAATTTTGTCAGACTGCTGGGACTGATCAGATTTCTTTGGGTCATAAATGAGAAAAGAAACAAAACACTGGTTGCTTTACTCAAAACTGAATCAAAATTAGATACAATGAGGGTAAAATTAACCATTTACTAACCAGATTCAGACGTCATGCAAACATTGCTGAATTGTGGAATTAATCATTTGATTTCTGGAGATTATCTGAAACCTCTTTGATGTTTGGACACCAAAACCTCATTCTCGACAATAGCTCATACTTCCACAATATTAACATACTAATTTCACCAGCTGGGCCTTGTTCAGATCATCAGTGTCATGTGTTCAGTAGTTAATGGTGTCACTGAGAATGTTAAGGATTAAAAGCCACTTCACATGAACTTTCCAGTGAGTTATTTGCTGTTGATATTATGTGATGGCAACACACAACTAAAGAATGAAAACTAAAGAATTTTAATGCGCTGTTGATATCCGCTTGAGGAAAAAAAAAGAGAGACCATCATTAATTATATTGAATTTCTCAGCTGAATTTACCCGCTTTGGAAAAATGTAGTTTGTTGAACCTGATGAGTTCTGCCTTTTTAATCAGTTTGAAGCTGGCAGTGGTTCTGAAAGCAACCCGGTTTAAATTACCTTCAGGTCTGTCACATCACCAACCAGAACCACAAAAATCATGCAGGTTGTTGCAAAAAAAGTTTCTTTTTTTTCTACACTTCAGTTTCGTTTGTTTGACATGTTGTTGGGAAATCTGGAATTAGTCTGAATTTAGACTAATTTAAATACAAGTGAGCGAACATACAACATAATTTCAAATAGATAATAATCCGGACTGGTTGCTTTCTGTCTGACTTCATGTGAGCTGCATGTAGAAATCCATCAGGACTCATTGGGAGACCAGCAGGGAAGGGTGGTCTGGTCCCCCAGCTTCTGATGATTGATGACACTTCTTGTGACACTGACAGAGAGGGATCAGCCGAGCAACCGACCACGTCTGCATAGCTCTGCTTGAGCCAGACGCCAGCCATGCTATTGTGTCATCGACACTGTCGCACACACACAGTGGGACACAAGTAAACATGTCTGCCGACAAGTCAAACACTCATAATGAGTCTCTCGGAAAGAACAGGCTTGATTTATTATTGGTTCTGATTCATTTTTGCATAAATGCAGGACATGTTTATGCTAATACATCTGCAATCTTGAAATGCTTCACTGTTGTCTTCATTCCAAAATCACTTTCTAACTTCCTGTTTTCATTACACTGTACAGTCACTGAACTGTACATGATCAGTTTTCAGAATCTCCATTGTCTCATTGATCCAGGTCATCATCTAAAGCATCTGATTTAAATACACATCAAGATACATTTTGACAGATTTCAGTCATTTTTTTAGTACAGATGAACCATTATGTTGTTTTTAGTGTCACAGTGAAGCCCACAGTTATTCATACTTCTGGCAAATTCAGCCAGGAAATTAGTTTCTTTTCTAAACATAATAAAACGATGATACAGCAGGTTTTATATGATATGCATGAAATAATTGATAATTGATTAATAATCAGTGGGAAAGTTTTAATTGACATTTCAACAATCACATATTTCTTACAAGTTCTGATCAGCCTTTTGCATGTTTCCCCAAAAAAGCAAAGTAAATAAAATGTCACAATAAATCCTATTTATCTCAGATTCATAAACTTCCAGAACAACTTCTGCATCCACTCCAGGCCACAGGTGGCAGTAATGCACCAAATCAGCGGAGGAAGATGTTGTGTTGGAGGATTCCTTGACTTCATTGGCATTTTTCTTTCTGTCCCCAGTAGCAGTTTGAACAGAGACATGATTGTTTGAAAATTGTGCAACAGAGACTTTTCAAGTCTGGGGTGCGACTTAAATGCAAAACATGTTTCTGCAACCAGGCACCACAGCAACACGGGTTATGAACAAAATTAAATACATTCACATATCTTTTAATTGATTCAATCTCTTGCCAAAATTTTACATTTTTAAAAACATTGTTTATTGTTTTGAATATTCCTATTTTAAAAAAACAAAATTGACTGGGATTAGTTAATTACTGTGCTTCCGATGTATTAGATATATTTTGTTATCCAGTTATTGTCAATGAGTGCAACTGAAATGAAACATCTAAACCTCCAATTCATTTATGTTACCATCACCAGTGTCTCCATTTCTTCAGTAAGTCTCATCTTCTAAATAGTTTGTTGTTTTCATGCTATTTTTAATAATTGTACAGTATTTTTTTCTTATCAAGTAAATTTACCGATACATTTTTTAGATTTTTATCTTTGTAAAATAGAAATAGCACAAAGGTTAGTTTTATTCTATTCTAAATATCCATGATACATAAAGGTTGAAAACTAACAAAGTAACCCTAAAATAATATGTTCTTTCATGAATTGTTTATGAATATCACACTTTTTCCCAGTGTGGCTGCTCTCAAAATCATAATTTTCACTTCTCCTCTGCAGCTGTCCAGATGTATGATTTACAGGAGTCTCTTTCATTTTATTGAGTTATCAATTTCTCAGCGTAAAGAAAAAAACTTTCACAAACTCCTGTTACAACTCCAGGCCCACATTGAGATGACATTTAAAGAGCTGGCCGTTAACAATATATCTGGTTGCAGTGAGAAAGCAGGATTTTACTGCCGAGTGCATATCAAATAATGGCGTTTGCTGGCACGTCCGTGTGAACAGAACAATATCTTCTCAGCACCAAGTGGACCGCGGGGAACGCCGTATCCGGCGCCAACCAGAAAGACTGAAAATTCCTGACTTCATAAAAAAAAAGAAATCTGGCCCATCACAGCGCCTGGTAATCAATATGAAGGGCACAGCTGTCACACTATAAAAAACAGGCCTAATTTGGGAAGAGCCCTTTTCTTTCAGAGTCCTCCTCTGTTGGAGGACATCAGGATCACCTATGTAGGTAAGTCATCCTCTGTTTTTCACTACAAAATACTTTTACAAGGCCATATTTACTCATTAAATGATCCTGTTTAATAAATCGCAATTAGAGCTAATAATAAATGTAACATCTCTCTTCAGTGGAGGCTCATTCTATGAATTTCATTTCCTGAAAACTCAGCAGTGAAATACTGTACCACAACGCTGCTTTGCAATCTGATACACTGAAGACGAGACCTTGAAGAAGGCCAGAACCACATCTATCAGTGACTAAATCTGTCCTTGCATTCTCAGGGAAGACTCTCAAGGATGAGGCAAGTCTTCAAAAGCATCTCTGCCTTTTGATGTAAACTTCTGTGACTGCTGGGTGCCTCTCCAGCCCTGGCGTCTTTTAATTGATTATGTGAGGCAGAGGGCACTGTATTGTAAATGAGGTGCAAGACAAAGACTTGCAACACTCAGTGGCTTTCGCCCTGTTATTTTCCGCTACTGCGGCGGTTGACAGTAAAGACGGACGCAGTGTACCATTCAGGGAAAAGGTCATGGGAACATTGGGTGCCAAGAGGGAATAAAACATGTTATTTTGAGAAAAAAGCAACAAAAATTTATAACTTTAAGTTATTTCAGAACAGACACGTCTAGATTTGTCCTTCTTGCCTTTCCGCTTTATGGAGAAAGGAAAGTTGATTCTCACAAGCTGCAGGAGTGGAAATAAAATAAACCTCCTCTACTTGCTGCTCGGGGTAGCGTGACATTTGACAGTCTTTTAAGGGGCAGAATGAGGCATGTTTGGGTGTGGAAAAAATTCAATTGTGCTGTATTGATTCGTGGCCGTCTGTCATTATTCCCAGGTTGATTGACAGGTGGAAATTGGTAACGTTAAGTATTTCATATGTTATAGGGGCTGACATTTGTTTGTCTGCTCCCTATGTCAATATTGTTGGAGAGATCTGTAGCATTATGAGATAGCATTATACACCGACTGTGGCTTTTGTGTGATGTTCCAATGTTTTTTTCCGACATAATTTAAGATATATTAAAAAACCAGCTGAATCGAGAGGTGTTTAATGCCAATATTATTGTCTTCCTCCTGGGGAGCATGTATGTTCATAGTCGCTGGCAGCTCTCTGTGCGTGCACACACACACACACACACACACACACACACACACACACACACACACACAGAGAGAACTAAAAATATATCCCAGCCATGCTTTCAGGCAACAAACACGGCCATGACAGTCAGAGGGAGCTATTTTGATTTAACTGTGTCAACAATTAGCATAAGAATGAAGCTCAATGACCCCAGCATGCTGACTGAAGGCTCACCTGTTCCAGTGGTGACTGCAGTATTTCATCCATCCACATTAGCACAGATGTATATTTGTTTCGAAGTTCATGCCAAATTCATTGGAGCGCCAGTTTGTCTGGGTCAGGGGTCCTCAATTAAACTTCAGCGAGGTCCTCTGGTTTATCAAACAAAGGTCCACAATGTGTAATATTTGCCACATTTATACAGCCAAAACTTTCTTGGCTTCATTTGGTCATAAATATATTTCCTTTTTTATCTCTCAATAAGGTAGAGCAACAAACAGTCGGTGTGAGAAAAGTTATGTATCTGTCAAACTGGCTTCTCTGATAAATATTTTGCTGTTCTAATTTCTAATTTTGGGGTAAGTTTAATAGACTTTCCTCCCTCAGAACAAATAATGCAAACAGAAAGAAAGGACATGACATCGATCCTGCCTTAAGGGAAATCTTTTTGTCTGTTCTCACTTCTTTCTTTCAGAAACTGTTTTTTAATCATCAGGGTTTTTTCTCACGTGTTTTGTCTGCTTTCCATTGGCTAAGGTCTCTGCAGACAGGAAGTCTTCTTGCTCTTGCTGTTCTGGTAAAGCTGTGTTTTTTAAATCCCACATCTGTAACTCAGATAAAAGATGTGCTTTTAAAAAAACAATCAACTTATGTTCAGAAAAACTGCTTTTTTCCAGCTCTATACTCTCGATATAGGTGTTATAATCAGGATCAAAATTAATATTCAAGTCAAATTTAAATCTGATGAAAGCCCAATGATGAATTATGTTTAAACTGAAAACTGAATTATGTTTACATACCACAAGAAATTTACATTGTAAAACAATAAAATATAATAATAATTATTATTATTTTATAAAATCAAACATTTTGAATCAAAAAGCAGACAGCATTTAGAAACGAATAGTGGAAAAACATATGGAAATAAATAGAAAAATAAAGTAGTTTATACTATCCAAAAGAAAGTTGCAAAATGAATTAAAGGTTCAGATTTCTGTGATATGACTATTAAATTAATTCAATTCAGTTTTACAAAATTTGCATAAAACTCCAGTAAAACACTGAGACACATCCAAACTGCACCAACTAATTGCTTGAATTAAAATAAATTAAAATAAACTTTAAGCTCAATGTGAGTCAAGGTTGGAAAAGGTGAACATCTGTGATGTGAAGAGCAATTAAGAGACTTATTCACAATTTAAATTAAAATACAGGATTATTAGTGAAGTTGCTACAGTGCATATTTATTATACTGTCACATCTTTGCCAGTGTTTTTTTTTTTCTCCTTTTGTTATTTTGTTTTTGTTTGGATGAAAATATACTCTTAAAAACTGACATCATTAAAAAAGACAAAAACATGCAGCGACTAGTATAAAGTAAAATCTGATTTGTTTGTGAATAAAGGAGTAATTTCACTGGATGGAACAAACTGTCTGAGATAAAAAAATAAATAAAATAATGAAAAAACATTACTTCATCATGGGCAGGTCAGCCTGATTCCAGTTCTGGCTTCAGTAAAGCTTAGCAGGTTTTACTGCCTTTAAAACACTAATTATGTCCATAATAATTCCTCAGCAGTGCTGGAGGCCATATACATTATTACTCATACAATCATGCTGGCTGATAATTGTCTGACTACCAAGCAGAGGAGTTCCTGAAAAATATCAAATTTCCAGGAGCACTTATCAGTTTGTGGCTTAAAGAAAAGGACATGCAAACCGCACATTACCCAATAATAGGAAGAGTTTTATATACAAAACCATTAGAATACTAAAAGTGTTATTATCATGGTACAAGATTAATGCAAACAAATCCATTGTGTCCCCTTCAAAAGCTTAATGCATTTATTTTTGCCACATTTGTAACTGGGACATAAGTTTTCTGATCCACAGAGTAAAATTCCTCTGTTCACAATAATCCTGCTGTTTCGGGATTATTCTGGTCAAACCTGAAGATAAATGTTTAGATTTTACTCACTCATCCCTTTTGCCACACTAACATAAGCACTGTCCATACAGACTGCTAGTCTTTGGTCAACATTACATCTTATCCGGACTTAAGAGTGACGTCAGTGGATCAGTGTTAAGAACATCTAGTTCAATCTGCATTTTATCATTTAATTATGCTAAAATTGTCATAATGTGCAAAAATTGCCCTTGAGATGTTTTGGCAGTAGGAAGTTTCTCTTTCTGTACTGATAAAAAGCCTCTCAGACCTTTGTGTACTCTGCAGCTCCCATCCTTGCCCTGCAGCTACACTTATCAGGTCTTGTTTTAACCTGTTTTTCTGATGGACATCACCAGATGCTTGAGAGGCTGAAGGGTGTGGCAGCCTATTCAGAACAACCATTTCCCATTGTTTGCATTGCTATTGTTGTTTTTTGTTTTCCATGTGGCCTTTAACTGGAACAAGCAAACTCCTCACTTCTCCAGTCTTACATGTAAAGTTTGACACATTGCTCCAGTTTTAAATTAGTCTGGATTTTATTTTAAATGTATTACTGCTCCAAAGTGAAACAATAATTAACTGGGGGAAAAAAATTGGTCAAAAAATGACTCCTGTAAAAACTAATAAAAATATGATGGTCACAAAGTTGTAATGTGTAGATATATATTTATAAAGCAAGGAAAGCTGAAGGATGTTCAAAACATGAGTCGATTTCAGTTTACCTTATTTTAAAAAACAAATTGTGGCACAAAAACATTTTCTCGGTGGGTATACTAGTTGCATTGCTATCAGAAGGTTGTAGACTCCATTCCAGCTTCCGCCACACACATTTATCCACGTGGATAAATTTATCCACGTGGATAAATGTGTTTGTCTGCAGTGAAAAGCGCTTTAGTGGTCAGTGTGACTGGAACGTCTGTAACTGCACCGACTTGAAGTCTCACAGTAAACACAGAGACAGACACAAACATGGAGATCTTCACAGAAGACAGGCCTTTTAAACAGAATTCAGTCAAATTAATGTGTGGCTACATTCTGAAAAAAAGTAGTGCTCACTTTTCTAACAAATTCCCTTATGCTGAGAAAATACACTTTTGTTTCAACCTGCAAAACAGTCAGGATGCGTTTTTGCCCAAGAATTATAAAATACTAAAATCTCAGATTCATAAAACAACAGCAGCCCAAATCCTAACACAACAGAGATAATGTCAAAGCTAGGTAGCTGAAGCAGGGAGTCAACAGTCAGACCGCTGATCTGTAGTCTCTAAACCCAAAGTTTAACCAAAAATAAAACCTCATATTTACCTTGTATGTGTCTGCTGTCACTAATGAATGCCTGATGTTTAGAGATCACATGGTAACATAAACCTTCAACTCTCTGCTCAGAGAGCCATTAGTGGTAACCTGCATGTTTTAACCAAAATAATTAGCTGCAGCTGTGACTGTTTCTTTCCCAGTGTCTGAGCCAAGTGAACCTTGTGATAGCCGCTGCCATCTGCATATTTTAACATTACATCCAACTGTGTATAGCTTTAAATGAATCTTTATTACAATGCCTCATGTTGTGGGGGAGCATTTAGGTGTGGATAGAAATGAAGAGTTTTGAGTGGTGTGACTATGATGATCAGGTTTCGGGTTTTTGAGGGTTGGAAGTGTCCTGATGCTTGAGGAAACGGTTTGGTAATAGTGAGCAAAATAGAGCGAAACTCAGCCTTTTATTTTCAAACATGGGCTCATCAGAAAGCTTTTAAATTCATTTTATGGTGTCCCAGTTTATTAGATCTCCAAACTAATTTCCTCAGACAACAGATCAAAGTTTATCAGCTCAACTTTAATCTGGAGGTTTTGTTATCCCGGTTCTTGTCTAAGGTGAACATTGGGTCATGTTTAAGCGCACGGTTTAATATTTTACAAGTACGTTCATCACTCTTCATCAACTTTTGTTTTTCTCAGCTGCTTTTGTTTCTTTTCACACTTTTTTAAACACTTTTCTTTTTTAAGCAATGGAAGTTATTATAACTATAGAATAAGTTGTAAAAGCTTTGATCTATACTCTTATTTTGAAAAGTCCTGATTCACAAGCAATGAGCGTACATCACCGATTACTAGCACTATTAGGCTGACCCATGTGACGGTCATGCATCACATGTGTTCAGACTTGGAGCACATTAAAGTTTCATGCTTGCCTGTAAGACAGAGTTCTGGTGGCAGGTTTGCTGTTACTGCTCCACATTCTGGGAAATGTTAAGTGCGGTAAATGTAGTTGACGTAATCCCTGGATTAGCATAGCTACCAGATAATGGCCAGGAATGGACACACAACCTTTCAATATTTGTGCCCCTTAACCTGAGGCAACATGTTGGCTGGACTGTTTGGAGAGGGAGGACTTAGACCTCCAGCTGCCGTAAGCTTTAGCAGAGGAGGTGAAAAACAAGTTGTGACTTGTTCCTGCTTCGTCCAATCGTTTTATTGCTACCATCAGATAAAAACAGAAAAAAAAAGCAATTTTCTTATTTGGATTTTTTCTACTTGTTAACCAAGAACAATGTACAACTGGATTTGAGTATAAAAAACATATTTTTTAAAGTTTTAATTAAGAAAATTCCAATATAAACAAATTCATTATTAAAAGTTTTTCTTCATTTTTTGGTTCGTCACTAAAAAACGACAGATGCTAAAATTAGCAGCAGATTACCAGCTTGAGCTAAGATCCTACAAGCCTGGACAGTTTTTAATCATCTTTGGTTTCAAAGCTAAAATACTTTTATTGATCAAATCTAAACTGATTCACTGAACAAGGATTCTTTAGATTTATGATTTACCTCTTATACACCTGAATATTGTGATACTTTACAGCTCATAGTCTTTTGTAAGAAAACTATATAATAACTATAATATTTGATCAGGACTTAAAGACTGTTGAGTTTTATAAGAGTCATCTGGCACCAAATGGTTTAGAATTCTGTGCAAAGTATAAAAAATAGATTATTAGTTTCAATTATAAATAAAATTAAAGTATTTCCTACATAACTAAATAAAAATACTTTCCTGGTTATGAAAGGTTTTGTTTATAAGTACGAATTGGAAAAATTAAAGAACAAGATGGCCCTGATAAATTTGGTTTTCACCTGTTGAATTTCAAATCAATCATTTTTCATTACATCATGTTTATAGCTGATATTTCTAATAAGAAATGCAACAATTGAGAGAGAAAAAAATTGGAAGAAGTAGTGAAGTAAAAATTAATAATTTTTCTGAATCTTTTACAGTCAGAAAACATTTTTTTTATTGATATGTAAATAACTGTCTTTATTTTTATGCGTGGTGATGCTAATTCTTCATCAGATTCCTCAATGCTGGGCCAACAGAATGCAAACTGTGTTTGAGTTTTCTTGCTATGATCTGGCACTCTGCAGACCTGGAAAAGCTAAATAAGCAGTCTCTCAACTTTTTTCACTTGAGTCGTCAACAGCGCCCAGAGACTTTTCATCACCAATCACCACAGCGATCGCTCTGCATTCACACAAAAACCAAGGGGGAAAAAAAGAAAATGACAGTTGGATCATGGCTGTCCACAAACGATGCCTCAAGGCTTGAAGTGTGAGTTTGACCAAGCGTAAAATGTCAGACAGGGAGCTTCCAGGGAACGCTTGTTGGCAGGACGAAGTGGAAACCCAGCTTTATGTGAGGGGGGGAGAGGACGTTCGGTTTGTACTCTGCAGCATGTGGATGGCTGTGTGCTCCTCTCAAATGTCATCCAACACGGCCTTGCAACAGTCCAACCAGGAGCTGAAGTTGTAGCCTATATTTTAAGAGGGTGATTATTTATGTACCTGCCATGAATTTTCACTCAGGCTCACCATGTACCGAAACCTCCCACATCTCCCCCCAAAACCAGATGGAACAAGGCAGAGTAACCGCAAAGAGCAGCAGGCTCCAGAGATTTTCCCTGTCTTGAGTTATGAATTCAGCATATGCTGCGCAAAATTATACTTGTGAGTCTAAAGGCTGAGGTTTGTTTGTGAGAAGCTCTGTGAGAATAAACACTGCAATCCCACTCTAAGACCTCAATCAATCTTATCGGGTGGTAGGCTGGATTTGCATGATAAAAACAATCAAATTTGTGGTTTTCAGAGATGATTGCTCGTGGTATCCAGCACCCACTGTTTTTCACAGCCAATGCTAATGCATTATCCACAACTGCAAGAGCAGCATCACACACTGGCTTCAGAATCCATTAATACTATATTCTTACTGAAGAAAAAGAAATCTCAAGCATCATAATGTTACTCCACCAGCTTATCCCGTTTCAGCGAAGCAACGCAGCAAACTGAAAATACACCATCACTGACAGAGAGAGCCTAATCCAGTGATTGGTTTTACCTTATCACACAACTTAAGGAGTGTACACTTCTAAGCTGACGGATTGAACCTCTGTTCGATACAGGTTTGCAAAACTGAATCTGTTGAGCCTCAAAGATTTGATATGGGTATTTAAAGCTCTGCGCGGCATTAACCGCAGAGCACAACAAATAGCCTGCCTTTTAACAGGGCTGGGGAATCCCGGGGCCAGTTGGGATGCAAATTGAAATGATCCAAGAGTGGATTGAGAAGGTGAGGGTGGGCTTGGATGGGGCTGCAGAGGCTGGGTGAGGAATGAGGCAAGGTTGGTCTGAGGCTCGTGGCGAAGGCTGGCGGGGTCCTGAGGGGTTAGCCGTGATTAGCCTCAAACTCAGAGTTCATCATGTGGGTGACAACGGTTTTGTGACAAACAGCAATAAGAAAATGCCAAAGTACGTTTTCCACCTCCTCCTCTCCACAGTTGGTCTGCTGCACCGCTCAGGTTCTCCCTGCACTAAATGTTCAGATAAACAATAAAAAACAGGAGTCAAGATCTTCTGCAGCCAGATTTCACCGAAAGCATTTTCCACAAATAAAAGTGAGGTGCAAAGATCTTCATTCACTAGAAAAACAAGTCTGTGTTTTTAATTCAAAGCCCCAAACCCAGGCTGATTGTCTTTAATGTAAAAGTGGAGTAAATCATTTTAATAGCAGATCCCAGTTTCAGGATTAGCCAGCGTTGCCATCATTTGGGAACACTCCTCGGCTTCGGCGTACACACACACACGAGGCTCGCTCATTTTCCACCAGCAAAAATCCACCGACTAATTATAAGAGTGTAACTTGCATACTTTTCATCATTGTAATTAAAATGGGATAAATTAACACAGTGGACATGAAAAGAAGAAGACTTCCACTTCTTGACCTTGTTAATCTGGGCTGGAATGATCAACCTAACTGGGATTTAATTGCCTTCTGCTGCTTTTCTTGCAGCAGTAATTTGGTTTGCCGGGCTGCTGAAGCGAGCCAGGCGCTGTTGGCCCATTTAAAGCTCTAAAGCAATCTTTTTATTTCTTAGTTTTTTTTTTCTTTTCTTTTTCTTTTTGTTGGGTGAGATGAGACAGGAAAAGGTTGGAGGATTGATAGAGGGATGGATGGCAACACACACTGGGCGACTCATGATTGGGAGTCTGCATGGAAGTCAATGTGAGACTATAAAGAAAGCAGCTTCCCTCTCTAGGGTGTGGTGAGGTTTAAGGGCTTTCGCATACAACTTTAAAGAGCCCAAGTTTTAAATCCTAGGATATACTGTTAAATCACATGGGAGGCTTATTGTTTTCAAGGCTTCACATATAAGCACTGTTAACCCTCTAAATGCCATTGAAACCAGCTCGATGTATGCTCATTATAGAGTACGAGCAGTCATCAGCCGGGCAGGTGTGAGTGAAAAGCATCTGTGATCAAGGGTGGGGTTTATGTACTGCTTTGTTTTACTATCCAATATCACGTTACCTTCTCCTTAATAAGCGATTGTCGCCCTTTACTCTGGTCTCCCTCTTCCATCTGCGTGTCCACAGACCAGCGGCCGGATGTCTGCAGGAGCAGCAGGCCTAAAGCACCGGGTTTCTGGAGCTTCGGCAAAAACATCCACAGAGCCGGTTTACAGCTGCTACTCACCTCCAACTGATGCACAGCGCTGACACAAATACATATTTTTCTAATCTATTCAGTCAATAGAAACAATTTTTCCTCCAAACATAAAAGTTAATTTTTTTTTTTTTTTTTAGCTCCGAAATAGAAACAAGTTAAATTTATTTTCATTAAGCAGTTTGTCCAAGATGTTCTAGTAACAACATGAATCAGTTGTTTTCCTGGTTGAAAACGTTAATGGACATGAGGCTGATGCAGCACAAAGAGAGAGAGATGGAACAACGTCATTGTTTCAAAAAGATGCGTCTCGCTTGGAACCACCATTCAGAGACGTTTCCTCTCCGGGACCCAGACTCAAAAATGATCATTTCTCCCAAAACGCCAGAACAGCGAAGACTTACGGCCTAAACCACAAAAACCTTCATGGGAACACAAAAGATACGTCTATGTGGAGGGTCTGAGGTAATCTAATAAACTTCAGACTGGATTTACCTTATTGACTTATATTTATTTATATTCTTATTTACACTTTTTGCCAAACTTTTATCCAACGTTTAAAGAAAAGAAAAATCTTCACAACAGTATTCAGCCAACACTTAGTTTCACGTGTCTGAAAGTTCATTTAGAGTTGGACCACCGTGGACCACCGTGGACCACTGTGGACCACCGTGGACCACCGTGGACCCCGGCATTCATGGAGCTGTTTCTAACCATTCACAAACAGATTGAGCTCCCATCTAAAAGTGGTAATAAGCGCCTATTTTAGTAGTTCAGGAAGTAAATATTCTGATTATGACAGCAGAAGCTAATATCTTCATTATTTCTGCTCTAAAGCGGCGCTCCGGATGGCTCTCCATTGGCTTTTCAAGCTATTGCAACTAGAGTATTTTGTATTAACCTGCAATTTCTTTATGCACATATAATATTTAGAAATGTTCTATGAAAACAATCACAAATAGGCAAATTTTCTGCAAATAGTTTGGAGTTATTCTACCTGAATTTTGTGGTGTTATTCTACTGGATAGGGTCAGTGTCTACTTTTCTGTGGATTGGCATGAATTTATTACATTTAGCATATTAGCTTTCATGACAACTCGGTGAGTTTTCAAGCAGAATGAGCTTAGATGCCGAGTGCATTGAGAAAATGGTCAGAAATAATGCAGAATTTTGTCATCTATTATCCATATTTTCTATTTCAGAAGTTGGGCTGTAAACTGTTAAACTCATTTTGTTATTTCAAGGCTGTCAGGTTCTGTTGAAATTTGACCACCAACCACATTAAATACGTCTGGCATGCTTGGGTGGGTAAAGCATGCAGGCACAGTGTTAACCAATCAGACGTTGGTCTGGTTTTATGGATCAAAGTTTAAAAAAACTTTTAAACTTTTCTTCTAAAAACTGTTTAGAAAAAAACATCTGTTTAGAAGAAAGCGTTCCTGACAACGTGGTTAATATTTTACATTCAGTAACATGAACTTTGCCAGTGCCCAGACTTCATGTTTCTGTCAACTGAACGTCCAAACATTCAAACTCGCTTCATTTTTGAAGCGTTTAAACTTTTTAAAGTCAGTTAATTTGTTGCTGAAGCAGTCTTTGCAGCTGCTGTTAAAGCACAGGACGGAGCTGACTGAACTTTCCTGGCGTTTTCGGCTCACACAGAGAATCCCTGCAGACTGCAGCCGGGAGTTTCCTGCAGAGCGCTGTGGAGATAAGCTGTTATTTTCATTGAAAAGTTCAAGAAATCTCATGAGAGAAATTCACAAAAAAATTTTTTACTGTAAATATTGAAGTCAAGAGAATTATTATAGTTGACTAAAAAAAGTTATTTTTCAAGATGCGTAGCGGTGTGTATATGTTTCTAAATTAAAGCAAGTTGTGCAAAATACACTGAAAAGATTTTAAAAGCATCTGGTGAAAGAATTTTTGCATACTAAATCTCATATTCAGATAATTTTACCTATTTAAATGTCATAAAACATCTTTATTTGAGGACATTTTACTGTTGCAACAAAACATAAATGTCGCTAAAACACAAAAAGTGTAAACACCTCTGGAGTGAGCAGCTCTGCTAACCTCTCCCATATTTTCTTGAATAAAATAAATCATTCCCAGACTCAAATCCTTATTTTCCGTGTTGTTTTTCATTTCATCACCCGGCGCTCGCCCTCCCTCGCGTGGTGTGCCGTTCAGCGAGTGTCAAGAAGTAAGATATGATTGTATCTTCAGATATTGATCCCCGTCCCAATGTGCTTCATTGCCTCATATTGATTTCTCACGCTGGCGCTGGGGGCCTGAAATTGGTCTGTGCAGTGAATTTCACCTGTGCAGTGTTTTTATTTGTCGTGAAAACATTCATGCACTGCTCACCCATGTCAATGCTCCCTCTCTGCTGGTCAATTGACTGCCATCTTGTGATGTGTTCAGCGTTATGTTCAACTCACAGAATATCTGTTTAACTACATCTAATGACCTCTGTTTGCTAAGTGTAAAGGAAAATGTAATTTCAGCTTTGTGATTATTTGAGTTGACATTTTCCTTCAGCCGATATGAAGCATTTAGTTTAATGTTAGAGCTGTGAGCAGTAATTATTGCTCAGCACTGGTTCTAATTTCCTCCAAGACAGGGAGGATGAAAAACGTTCAGTAATTAAAAAACAAATTGATTCAAATATCTCTGGTTGAAAATATTTATCAATTATCTGTATCATACAAATGGTAAAGATAAAATCACAAATGCTTTTTTGCTCCAAAGCTAAACAAATGGGATTTGATTCTTTGTGAGTGGATGAGGAGAAGCGAAGCATGTAATTGAACTAAAAACACGAGTCAGCTCAGGGACTCCAGCTCCAGGCAGTCAGCGCGGCTGCTTTGTGCCGCTCCCCTGTTGATGACATAAATTTATTTTGAAACAGAATTATATGGCAATTTTCAGGTCATAATTTGTCTGATTTGAAGCTGAGTTCTGGCTGTAATTCTGACACTGTAAAAACCTCTCATTTGCTGTTTAAGGGAATATTAGTGAATGTTGTAATTTCAAACAGGCTGGAATCTTTTACATCAAATATTCAGCTGTCATTTAATACTTCTGCGCTTGCTTTTTGTACATGAAAAGATCCTTCATTCTGACTTATATAAACACATTAAAATATTTAAGCACCATAATAAAACTATTATCTAAAATGTCGGTGTCACTCAGTCTGTCCCCTAATTGTGGTGAAACTTGGCTTCAGCAGCCTGTAATCCTGCCTGACAGTGGCAGGGCCGTCATGCAGATTATGTGTTTTCACCACTGCAGATAACAGCCATTATTCCAAGGAACACCCATCTAAACAACATGACTCAGCTCAGTCTAATGAACTCACTAATTTAATATGCCACTGTGCTTTGGTGGCAATAGATTCAAAATCTAATCTGGGCCAAAACTGATTAGGCCTATTAAGTGGTAATGGAGCGCGGGGCACTTAGCATGCTTGGAGGTTAAGCACCTCTATCTAAGGCGTGGCTGCTCTTTTGTTGTCCTGCTGTTAAGCTGATTGCACGGCTGAGACCAGCTGCCTGCTTGTGTGGTCTTTGGTTTTTGGTCTTGAAATCTGCTCATCTGGAACTTAGAGATTTTCTCAGGGAAAAGTGAAAACTCACTGAATTCTCAGAAATACCAAATCAAATGATTCTTATTTTCACTACATTTGTTGCTCAGTATATTTGTTTAAATTCTCAGTGTATCTAAACACCTGCAGCTACAGATTAATCCAGCTGAAGTCTAGAAAAAGCTAAACAAATGTTTAAAGACAACAAAATGCACATTTCTTAATTAAGAATATGTTTGTTGTACAAATCAATTCCCAAATATCTCCATCTTAATCAAATGTCATAAAATGACTATGTGCTGAAACAAAATCTTTGCAACAGGCTATTGTGTGGAACATAAATAGTGGTATAAGCTTAGAGCATCTTTTGAAGTGTGAGTGATCTGCAGAGCAGCACCAGCAGAAGACATTCCTCACCAGGATCTCCGCTCCCAGCCAGCGCAGGCTTCTTTGCCACGGCACGTTTTCCTGTTGCTCGCTGAGGGCCTTGACACTTTTCTGGCACGCCTGAGCGATGGATCACAGGGCGTAAAAAAAGACAACGTCCTGCAGCGTTGAAAATTTATGGCCTCACTCACCCATATGTTAAATCTGGGGAGATGGGGCCCGCTCTGAAGGCGACAATCAAATACATCTCAATTAGAGCTGCTTGCTCCTGTAATACCTGCTTTAATTTGATGGGTTGAAGACAAATGATCCAAGGGGTGATATGAAAGATTATTTCAAAGCTTTTGACATTAAGCTTAAGTTATTTTTGGTTCTCTTCATAATGTAATTTTTTTTATTCTATTTTTGGAGGGATATTTTTATTTTTTAGGAAAATGCTATTTTTAATCAGGTCGTAAATGTACTGGGTTTAATTAAAAGCTTTAAGAAAAAGTCTTTAAGCAGATCTTTCAACTGCACGTTGAAAGATAAACGTGCAGAACAAAACCGTTAATCAGTCAGGAATAAATGCTATATGTATCTTTTTTTTTTTTTAAATCACTTTCCTGGTTATTATTTAAATATGTTGTTAATTTATTTTTTAATTCTTATAGAAATGTATCGTTATGAAGCGAATAAAAAGACTTGAGCTGCACAAAAAGCGACGGCGACGGTCAGGTATCTAAAGCGGGGATCAGACGCCATCTACTGGTGACTCTGGCTATTTCATTTCTGCACAAGGTGCTAAAAACCATGTGGAATACAAAGAATGCAACAGTGAAACTAAAAGAAAGGTACTGAGATACAGAGAAATGTATGTTATTGTATGTATATGTAATAGCATGTAACAATAAATATGTATTTATTGTGAAACTAAAGTGACTAAATAACCTGAAATCATTCATTTTCCAGTTGATAAAGCTCCACTCAGGGCTGGATCAGCTGCCGTTTCAGTGCAGACTCCTGACAGCAGCTGCCACCATCCTGTTGGTGACTCCAGCATGTGACCCTGCAGCCCATCTCACCAGATGGACTCTTCTCCAGCCCGCCTGCCTCTTCGCTCGTTTCCCTGCGTCTCCGGGCTGCAGCAGCTGAGCCGCACCGGGCCGGGCCGGGCCGGGCCGGGCCAGACCTGGACTCAAATTATGTGTGAGTTTGCTTTGGATTTGTTTGACAAAACAAGATTCACATCCTATAAAACTTATAACTATAAGTGTTCTGGTATGTAAGGAATATTTATTTGCTAATAATTCTTTCAAGCTTTTTTGAAACTTATTTGCAAGTCAGAAATCAGATGGTCCTCCCTTTAGATAAAATTACTTTTGAATCCCATAATTTGTCTTAAACCTCAATTCCAATCATGTTTGATTTAATAAAACATGTAAAATGTGGTGTTGAAATAAACAGCTCGATGATGCAGGAGAAAGATTAATGTGCAGGTATGGAGACCCATTGGTGGGTTATTTTTACAGATGCCATTTCCCGTGACCCGGCTCTGTAAGACGACTCTGCCTCTCAGCAACCAGGTGGGAGTCTTCCCTCCTCAGGACCAAGCCTTCGATGTGGAGGATCTCCTTCCAGTTGTGTTTTTATCGTTCCTGGACTTAAGCGTAGGCCACTTAACTATCTAAGCTTTCGTAGTGATCATCCCATTTATCTGGGATTATTGCAGTGAATTTACTGTTTGGTCTTCTTCCAGGCCTAAAATGTCAAGTCCAAAGTCATGTATGCAGTAGCTTTATTCGGTAAGACCTTCGCAGATCCGTCCAAAGCTGGTAGCAGTTGATCTTTGGATAGAGCATGAAATAAATAAATCCTCTTTAGCAGATCAATATTCATCCTATTTAATGCTGGATGTGAAACTGCTGGATTTAAGGTGGTAATGCTGATGTACAGCTAATCGTTGGAAAATAAGCAGCGGGGCTTTGTGATTCTCCAGCAGATAGTTTAAACAGGAAGACGGATGAGTAAATGCCGATTGTCTGGGCAGAGAAAAACCTGATGGCGGCCGCTTGTAATTTATAGCCTCTAATTAATACGCAGAACTTCTCTGCTTGAGTGGGATGTGATGGAGTGACGAGAGTGTTATTCAAGCAGGAAAATGAGCCGGTGACACGTTTCTCGCTGCAGCTTTGCAGAGAAGACATGGAGCCCTAATGATATTAGTCGACACTGCTTGCATAAACAGAGAGACAGGAAGTAAATTGAGACAACAGAGGGATGTGAGCGCTCATTATTATCCTTACTCCCTGTGTGTTTTATTGTATAAAGAAGAAGCAGGAGGACACGACCTCTGGCTGAATCAGAGGGAGGAAACATTTCTTCCTGTGTGTGTAAATCCAGTCTGCAGAAACAGCTCTAAAGTATACCTGTGACAGGCTGTGACAGTCACTCCTGATGAATAGCTTCTGTTAGCTAAGTTTGCATTGCAGGGCCGGTGCTCATAGCATGAATCAAAGTTATTGAGAACTCCACCAATATTATTTATGGGTACGAGCCCCACCCACTCAGACTCCCAGCATTTCTTGATGAAGATTTACGGCACATGCAGCTACGAAGAGCTGAGATCTGATGTCTGCATACCTGCAGGCTTCTAACATTAGCAAGACTGCGGTTCCAACGCTGCTGCAAACACACAGCCGCTACTGTTCATCGCCTGTCTGGACTGTGGAGTCTTTTCTACCAGAAGCAGCATTTCAACAACAAACAGTTGAGGAGAAGAAAGTCACACTGGCACGAAATTACTGCTTTGTTTTATTTCATCATCAACAATGGCTTCCCATTAAACTCCAAAACCTTTTATCAGGCTCAAATCAAAGAGGTTTCATAAAAAGCCTCTTTTCTTCTCTGAGTCATCCGTTCATGAGCCTTAAAAATGTCCAACAGCATAAATCCTTGCTGTGTCCTCAGTGGAACACAGTGATGGGAGATGGGAGAAACTGAAAAGAACATGGCCGCCCCTCAGGATCTGCAGTGATTTGGTAATGAGGGCGACAACCTCCAGGTGATGCACCTGCAGTAAAATCATCTCAAATGATACAATTCCTACTTAATATTTATGCTTTACTTTCCTCATTTTATTGAACATAATAGGTGTTTCATTATTAATGAACATAAAAACAAATTTAAAAACTTTTATTGGTTGCAGTTGCAGATCGACACCAGGAGACGTTTGAGCCTGTTTTCCTTTGGACAAAAAAAGTGTCCTGCTGAAATTTTTTTGTTTGTTTGTTTGTTTGTTTTACAGTGTATTGTGTGAGGCCTAAAAACCTCACGGTCATTGATTTGAAATATTTATACAGACGTCATGTTAAAGCTGTGCTTTTAACTCTAAGGTGGTTCCAAGCTGCCCTTTTCCTCACTGAAGCACCAAAATATCTGGGCACGCCACTGATGCAAACAGCTTCCTAACATGATTATTTCAAATATGGCTTCTAATTCCAGTCATTTTACACTCATGTAGATTTAATACGGGATTCAACATTTCTAACCAAATAATAATTGTGTGACAACCATAGTTTTAATTTGTTGCTATGGTTTCAGGGTTTTCTTTTTTAACTACAGCCAAAGAAACAATTTGCATGAATAAACTCTTTCAAAGTATAGAAATGCAGAAATGCCCCTCCCCCACTTGTTGCTCCAGATAGCCTGTCAACTGGCTGAAATAAAGCTTCTCTCATTAATATATGGAAAATGGAAACTAAAGAAACACCTTCCATCAATCTTACAAACAAAATGCTGTTTCAGGCTGCCAGACATCACAGCCCGATTAACTGGCCAGCTAACTGTGAAAAACAGATAATATTCGATGCAATAAGCATTTATAATGCAACTCCAGCTGGTGTTAATACTCCCTCATTTTGCACAAAATAAATTATCATTAATCAGTATTGCCACTTTAAAAACCGTGGAAATAATTTTCTGTTTTAAATTAGCATAATGTGATCATGTTGGACTGAAATATTTGTGCAAATCTGAGTTCATCCTTTTCATAAGCCTACATACAAACCTTTAGATATAAACTCTGTAAATTGGATAAATGTATTTGACTGGGTCATGTGATGGCCCTGCAAAGTGACTCCCCTTCCTGTGAATAATGTTTGTCTAAACCAAATCAAAGTCTAAGGAATGAAGCCGTTGTGAAATGTAAAGTTTTTATTGTTATTTCTGTGATTATGTGTGATGCAGCTGGGATTGTTTAGACATCAGATGAGACATGGACTATAAATTCACATTAGGTTAGTGAAACCGCTGAACACCAACCACCCCAGAGCCGGTGGGGGGGAGCTGAGGGAGAGACCGGCTCAGTGCTACAAAGCTGCCGGACCGGGATGTTTACCAAGGATTTTTGGCTCACCAAGCCGAGAGCCTACGAAAGAAAAGAAGAAAGGCAAGACGAAAGAGGATGAAGATGAAAAAAAAAGATATTTGGCATTTCTGACTTTTCCTCAACAAACACCCGAGGGTCTAAGAGTCTCATTTAAATAAACAAAACCAAGGGGGCTGGATCAATTTGTGGACAATAAGCTTTGCCTCGGGGCCCCGTGCTCTGACGAGCTTTGAAAGTGGCGCCGGACTTTGTCTCAGTGAGTCAGAGGTAGAAATCCCATCCTTCAACAGGCTGTTGTGAAGAAATGTTCACAGGCTTCACTGGTGGCCTCGCCCGACTCTGCAAACTTTGAAGTTTGTGGAACCAGACGCAGGCTGCAAATAGGCAAATCTCCATGTACAAAATGGCCGCTAGCCACAAAGTGTGTTGAAGTGGTGAAAAAAATCAGATCCTGGTTGTGTGGAGAGGAGTTTGGCTGCAGAGATCAATGCTTGGAGCAGATTTAAGGTTGGATCGTCTGTAGGGTTCAGCAGCGTCTCTGTGCCAAAGGTCCTGATCTCTGATCACAGGTAGACAAAGATATTTCATCATCACTTCACTTTACACTCCTACTGTAAAGACTGTGCCTGTCTGTTGTAGTTGCAACATGTGGCCAGCAGATGGCAACCACAACACAAAGAAACCCCTTAAAACTGGAATGAGGAGTTTTCAAATGTTTAAAAAAAAGCCAAAAAATAAAAATATTTCCACAAATAGATTTGCTGTTTGGATATTTGATAGACATATAGTATTTCTATAGTTCATTATTTTTGTTTTATGAGCAAGGTTTGAAAATAAATTGCATTTGACAAAAGATTTGAGAATATCAAACAATCAGAAGTTTAATCTGAACTGAATTTAAAGAGATGAAGTCAGAAAATATAATCTGCTTGAGTAAAATAAAGCTTATAAAAAGTATAACTCTGATGTGCATTTTTATTCAAGGGTTGTTATAAGTACTGCTTGAAGTACTTTAGAAAACACTGATAAATCTCCTGTATTGGATCCAGTGATCAGCTGTTATGGATCTGGTGAGACTGAACCGCAGCAACAAAGAAACTAAACTCTTTGCTAACTTTCTTAGTTAGCAGAAAAACCAACATCGTCCAACTTTCATGTTTCTCAAGCGAAGCCTTTAGTATCTATTGTTCATGTCTGTTTTTCATCTGCTCACATCATTCTTGGTTCCACTTATTAAATTCCTCTTTAATCCGGTCACCTCATGCTGAGCTTCAGGCTGCTCTTCACCTGAGTCTCATGTACAAGTTTTACAACGTTTTGCCGTCAGTTGATTGTTGATGAAGATAAATTGCAGACTGTTGATCATGGTATGAAAATCATCAGTAATAATAAGGTTGTGAAAAGATATTTAATCAAAGACGGAAGAGTATGCTAACTGTCGATTTAAGCTAACTGTCGATTTAATGTGAATTCACATAAATTTACTGTAACAAAAATATAGAATGAACACCCACTGAATTAAGCTGTAATTTGTAAAGGTTAAGGCCATTTAATATTGTACATTTTTTGCAATTGTGCCCCTTCTAGAGCAGCACTTGAGGCATTCTTGCACAGCCTATCCTTGGGTGGGGCTGCTCCGGTTTGCACAACAGGATGGCTTGTCACAAATCCTTTCAGTCAAATTTTCCATTTTTTAAGGTCGGAAAAACGTAGGAGCCTTTGAGGAGCCAGTTCTTTGTGCAGCAATAGGTAAAGGAGGGGCAGTACTGTGTTACTGCATTTATTATTGGAAAATGAGAAACGCCAATGACATGAGTAACTTCTGTGGCATCTCAGCAGATGGCTTTAAGCCACTGGAAAATTGTGGTAGGCATTTTTATAAAGGTGTGTTTGATCTTTATAAACCAAACAGGATTTATAAATAATCCTGTTTGATTATAATTAGACCAGGTCTGGTTTCTGGTTTCAGTTTCCTAACTGCTAAAACTTTGCATCATCCTGCTCCTATGGTGGAAAATGATTTGATGAGGAGCCATGCAAGGCGTCAGACTGACTGGAGTTTGCTGTTGTTACACATTGAGTAACACTGTGCTGCCCCTCCCCGACCTGCTGCTGCACTGTCCAGATCAGGTGAGTGAAGTAACACTTTTCCATCATTTACAAGGAAAATAAAAACAATTGTTTATATATATACACCTATAATTATATACCTATATACATATATATATATATATATATATATATTATATATATATTATATATATATATATATATATCCAATTGCAAGCCCAGCATCAGCATGTCTGTTACATCTAGTAGAAACAGGAGTGTTAGTCGCTGCATGTAAGATAGTAACTACTCAGAACCTCCCTGAAAAGCCTGGACTGTCTCTTTAATATACTGTTTATGAGCCTTGAAACTGTTTTCATGTTTGCTATTAATCTGTACTGTGGAGCTTGATAAGAAGCTTCTCTGCAGGTTAATCTGTGTAGTTTTCAGATTTTCACATTAGATACATTTTATTTACTTTGACAAGAAACTAAAACCGGTTTCACTTTGCTGTTTGTGTTTCACCTCGGATTTGTTTGTGCATCATATCATTCTGTGTCCAAAATCATAGATTTATGTGTAAGTCATGTTATGCAAACACAGCAGCAGATAAATTAGCCTTTGCATGAAAAGCTGGGATCATTTTGAGGCTGAAAAGTATGAGATCGTACAAGAATACTACAATAGCTCTTTAAGTAATCAAAAATAACACATTGAATGATTTTAAGTGCTTTTTTAAAAATTAAGCTACAGGTGAAAACAAACATTTGATGCTTTGAAGGCCAAACTTAAAACAGATCAGGTTGAAATCATTAACACAGAAATGCAAAGTGTTTGGATTTTGGTTTGCAGCTGCATAGGCAGCAGTGAGGATTTTGTACCTGGTTGTTTCTACAGGCTGCAGAAATAAATCAACATTTTACAGAAAGTTTTCTTTTTTAAAAGATCAAGAGGAAATTTGTAGAGCTGAGGATTTGCAAAGATGTTTGTGTCCACATTTCATTATTCTTGTTAGTTCTGATTCATAAACAAAAGCCCACTCAGAGTCCATTAAAGCCCAGTTGCATAGGTTGCTTCATTGGCTTCATGTTGGATATGAACACTGTCACAGGGGAGGTATCTCTTGCTCTTCAGATTGTATAAATGAAGGACTTCAGAGTCTTAATTTCTTTGATCCCACGGCTTCCTGAAATTACCGGCTTAAACATTGTTCTGCTGTTCTCTGTCTTCCCACAGGAGACTTTCCATCCCATCCCAGACACAGAACGAGCTAGCCTAAGCCTCGCTAAGTCACTCTTAGCTCTGCCGCCACAGCTTGTGTGAGCCAATTCATGCTGAATAAGACCATGTTAATCTGGGGTTTACAACGGGACTAAGTAACTTGGTTTCTATCCTCTGTTAACCTGGAATCGCTGCGATGGCCAACTGGACTCAGAGCTGCCGCCTCCTTCTCGTTACTGTTCCCAAGACAAGCCACCAGCATGAGCCGGTGTCCAAAAATAAGACGTCAGATCCAACACCTTGCTTTGTTTCCTGTTCTCTTGGAAGTGAATAAATTCCATCAACATATTGCATTTGAGATTCATTCTTGTCATTATAAAAGGCAGCAGCTTTTGTCTCCATGCTCTGCAGGATTATTCTGTGCGAGTTCTTTAGCAAATTTTTGTAAAAATATTCAAAAATCTTCTAAAATCTAAAATAAATACATCTATCTGCACATGTTTTCTACTTGGAGTTATTTTTATTCAGACATAATGAAAGTTGCCAAAATGTGACTTGGAGATACGTTCACACTCTGACAGGCATATCGACGTAAAGTTGATGCCGACACGCGGCCGTCGTCTGCAGATTTGAGTCTGTGCTGTTTGTTTTGATGAAGACCGGAGTCATCATCAGCTGTTAGCTCATCCTGATGCATCGCAGGACTCAGAGGTTCAAATCTGACGGAAACATTTCTATTGGCTGTTTGACTCTAACAAAGTCACTTTATAAAACAAAATGCAATTTGTTTTACTTTTGACAAATGTACATTTGTTTACCCCAAAGAAAGATGGAAAGCAAATATTATCATTTACAATTATCTACATCTAGAGATTCAAGTTACTTTTTTTTTTCTTTTTTATGCCAAAAATGGAAAACATGTTTAAAAAGCCAAATCCAAGAAAACAGCCATTTAAAACAACCCAGCACCTCTTTTTATAATCCTGACAAAGTGTCTGACATTACTCAAAGCACAGCCATAAATGCAGTTATCAGAAGCAAAGTGTGGAGTACAGTCAGAGAACACCCTGCCTGCTGCGGCGTATCTCTGCTCTCTTCAGCCCGGGTGAATGTTTTCCACAGGGAGATGGGGAGGCAGATAAGAAGCGCTCTGACGGGTCGCGGAGCCTCTTGTGACTGGGCAGTGTCAGGTGGGGTCAGCAGCACGGCCGGCCTGCGCGCTCAGGAGGAATGCAGTCGTCTTATCAGTTATAAAGGAGCTCTAGAGCCTCTGAAAGAAAAGCAAACGTCTCCGCAGGATGACAAAGATATTTTTCTTGTCCTGCTCCACTCTGGTTGGCAGATTTAAAGCTGGGCTGAAGATAAAAACTATTCCAACTGTCATGGCGGGTGTGATTTAAGACATGCTTCCATTTTATCCACGCTGCCTCCCTCTATGTTAATGTTCAATAGTCTAATGACATGCAAGCACTAAAAAACATTGCTAATCAACTATTAAAATCAGCCAGAATTAGGGTTGCCACTAGTATGATTTGTTACTTATTCACTGCAATACTTTAAAATGTATGAATTATTCAGAGTATTGCCAAAGAAGAGACTGATGTGGAAATAAAAAATGAAACAGCACTTAATTCAGACATGACTGCAACTCCGCAGGGAAGTGAATATGCTTATTATACGTTTTATTAAAATATAATAAAAGATTCTAAAACACTCCATGCTCCCTAAAAATCCCTTCTATGTATTAATCAAATGTATTATTTATAATTTTGCTTGGTTTAAACTACAAATATATTAAATCATGTACACTGTTAGATGCACATTACCAACCACACGCAGAGAGTTTATTACTAAAACATCTGAATGTTTGGATAAAGACGTACTGAAGGGAAGCAGACGGACGACATTTCCATAGTAAGAAGAAAAACTTTCTGCAGTCAGTTGTTACCGTTCATCAGTCACTCCTGGCTGCCATCTCTTCAGATTCACGTCACATTTTGTGTTCTGGTACCAAACTAAACCTTCCTTCATATTTAAATCAGTTCTAAATGAATTCTGAAAACTATTAATTTATACCAGAGTTCAAGAACGGTACAACTTTCTCCCTCCAGCTAATGGAGCACAGATGTTTACTTGAATGGAAAATGTTCTGCACCATCTAACTTTTCTACTACTAACCACGTTTTCTCAACCAATAAAAATAAAAAAACTGTTTTTAATTTTTATAAAAAATTGAACTTTAAGCTTTAAAGTTAGGAAACCGTAAAGCTTTCTTTTATTAGGGAAAAGGTATGAGCTGCAGTAATTTGTTTCATTAAATTTTGCGTGTTTAATTTATTGCTGAACAGAAAAAAATAAAGAATTCCTAATAAAAATTTTAACAAAAAAAAAACGACATTATGGCCACTTTGAACTTTGAACTTGTGGACTTTGATCTGTGGTAGAAAAAGTTTGGACGGCTCAGACAAAGTGCTGCTCACGGCGGCAGCGGGTTGCAGCAGCTCTGTCCTGATACTTTATACCCTGCAGCTGGACAATTACTCCGTCTGGCTTCAGATAATAAGCAGGTAGAAAGAATTTTGCACTTTTTATTTTACTTTTGGAAACCGTGGCAACAAGGTTTATACATCTGGCAGCAGGTGATTGAACTCTGACCCCAGTTCCTAGAGGAGGAAGGGAAAAGGAAAGCAGAGAAAAGGAGGAAGTTCAAACCGTCAGGGATCACATCGTCAACTCCAACATCTTTCTACCGAGAGATGAAGATTTAAAGAGGAGTGGCAAAAGCAAAGGATATGGCTTAGCGGCTTAACAACAATTAACTGTTATCCTGGACATGTTGCTGTGAAATGTGATCTCTGATGCCCACAAACTGAACTGATAGTATATCATGATGGTCATGAAACTGAGCAACAAATTCTTCAGTCAGAGGCCTCTTCAGATTTGCTGTGAGACTGACTGCTAGCATAGATCCTTCCTGATCCTTCCAGCAATTGAGTTATGACATTTAATTTTCTTTTGGGGCAAATAACTTGTAGTTGAATTACATTTAATTATTCTAGTCAAGGTCATGAATGACGTTGACTAAATGACTTTTGTTAAGATTTACAAAGCAGATGTAAAAAAGTAACTTTACATCTTAAAATGACGCTTTTATTTTTTACTTTCTTACTTTTGCTTCATTCCTGCTTTGAAGTAAATCCAAAAAGCCACTTTTGGAATTTTCGGCCATGATTTTGGTCAAATATTTCTAAATCTAATATTGATTATTCTTTCTGAATATTTTTAACTCAATATTAACCATATTTACCCCAGATGCCAGAAAAATGTCTGGAAGCGCCACATAAAATGGCTGGAACAAAAGTCACCAAGCTGGTTGTCAGCAAAGAGAAAGTATCTTTTTTATTTTCTTGAAGAATTCTGCAGGATTTTGCATCAGCTGTGAAGTTGCTGAACTCAGAATGCCTTTTTCTCCAGGGCCATTTCTCATCTCCTAATCCCGGCTCCGTCTCCTCCTCTCCTGCTCAGAAAGCTGGGGCCAATCAGACACCTCACCGGGACGGTGATAGGGAACTGGATGAACCAATTACTGCAGCAATGGCTAAACCCTCCCTGCATACAGCCAAGTCACTAAGTCGGAGACTTGTTGCTCAGCGGGAAGCAAGTACGGGTGGATTAACGCTGCCACAAACAGCACAAAGGCCAACATGGCGGGGGCTGTGACCCCATGAGAAGGGGTCTGAACCCCTGCATGCGAGCCTCATAAAACCTCCCATAACAAGGTGGAGCAGAGCTCCATCAAGCTGAGCTGACCAGCAACTTTACGCTGCATGGACTGGCGCTGCGATGCACTCAGGTGGTCATGACCCCGTCTCCATGGCGCTGAGAGGTTGACAAACCAAAAGTAAATCCTGGAGCTCAAACAGAGCAGACTTATATATAGACTCAGTCTGCTCTCTGCTTTAAACTCCTCTCTGCTCGAATAGAACGGGGCCATGTGTGAAGTCCAGGACAAACAAATCTGTGTTTTTTGTGGCAACAGTACCAGCTGCACCTGCGCTGGATCAGGCTGATGTTAGGGCAACAAAACGAGGTCAATTCTCACACATACTGTCTACTGCAAATTTAGAAAGTTCAAAGATGTTTGCTTAAGTGAATCAGTTTTAAACTGCACTGCATCTGGAAGATGACGGCAGTCAATACTATAAAACCCCCAACATTTAAACTCTATTACTTTGTCAGCAACAGTGAAAGAAAACTTAAAAATATTTTCACCATGTTATTTATTCATTTAGTTTGCAAACTAAGTATTTAGTTAGAAAGCTAACTACTCCAAACTAGCTTCCTCACACCAAACTATATTTAGTTTGGACTTTAGAAATTCGTGGTTGGACTTTCTGAATTTTTCTAGTCACTGCATGGCTTTGACAAAATATTCCCAATAATATCTGTTTATTAAATGCCTCTCTTCAGATCCAAAACCATCAGAGCCAGAAAGAACAAATAATAAAATTACTTTTATAACACAGATACAAAAAGAGCCAACAGCTGTCTACAAGCTTGAAATTTAGATCTGTCTGCAGTTTTGTTCTTTTTACATAAACATATGTTGCATTTTAGCTCATTTTGATGATATTTGACAGAATAAGTTAACCAGTTTATCCCATATTATTGTTTATGAGAAACGAAAAAAGATCTAAATTATGGAAAACAAACTTTGCCCTGAAGATTTTGAAAACAGATTTCCTTTGTTTTAATAAGGCAAACGAGTTTCATGTTTCAGATCTAGAGCTGCAGATCCCTTTTCTAGAAATATCTGGTAAAAGTCATAAAACTACCTGTGCATTGACTTGTTATGAAACTGAACTTTTATGACCTGTGAATTCATTCACTGTGATGATTTTGGCCAATTGGGGCAAAAGTTTGGACACTACTGAACGAAATGGTCAGAATTATTTTACCCAAAAAATAAATGTACAATTCAATGAAACGTATCATTGATATCAGTGGAAGAGTTTCAAAATACATTTCTTCCAATGATGTCAATAATTGTGGGTAGTTTTGCTCAACGTATGTGCCAGTTATTGCCAAACAAAAGTTAAAAAATGGGTATATATTTTGACACTCAAGTAACATTTCATCACTTTATTTGGATGTATATGAGAAAAATTCCCTTTTTGTAATAATAGCTTTCATTCTGCTACAACCAGTTAAACATTCAGTTCAAAATATTCTGCTACATTTTATTTGTGATAATAAAACTCTGCAGACATTTTTCATGTCTTGTGCACGCCACACACTGCGCTGCTCCCAGGAGACACAGATGACACCAGACAACAGAGCACTCTAAACAAATTGCCCTTTGGCTGACCTCAGGAGACCGAACATGTAAACAACCAGAGAGATGCTTATGTTACACACATTCTCCCTCGGCCTAATGACCGTCAGGAGATAAATTGGAGGGAGACACGGTTACATACAAGCTTTATATGCACAGATTGATGTGGAATGAATTAGGTGGAACATCACACAGAGACTGTGTCCAAGAAAATGTTTAAACTGCTTAAAGGTGAGATTTCCCTCTGCAGATCAGGAAAATGATTAGTTGTGTTATTATTCCCATAGTTCAATAACTCATAAAGCACATTTAGTACATCCAAAGGTAAAGACACACACTTCTTTGTAAATGTTTAAACAATAAAATTTCCCCACTTGACAACGTAACCAATCAATGAATTTATTCACTAGTTCTACTAATAAATACACAGAAAATTACAATTTGAAACAAATGTCTTTCAAGCGAGAATTAAAGTGCAAAAGACTCAATTTCTGAAAAAAAAATAAGTTTTTCCACTTGGTTGCCAAAGCCCTGATCTTATTTCAGAGCACTAACAGAAGTGTTGTGCACAACATTTGGTTCCACAATCTATCCTGGAGTTTGAAAGTGGCGTGTAATTCTGAGGTGTGCTGGCGCTGTTCTGCAGAGCCAACAGACTGAGAGCGATGAGCTGCAGGCGCTCCGCGGCGAGCCGGGGCCTCATCTGTGACTGAGTGGGTGCTAGAACGCCAAGCAGAGAAGCACCAGGTCGCAGTAAAGGTTAACAAAATCAAGGCGGGGAATTTACGATCGTCCGTGCTTCACAAGCGATGTCGCCAGCAGCAAGAGAGGGAGTGTAAAAGACAAGAGTGGATGAGAGGATTATGGGGTGTGTGTGTGTGTGAGACTGTGTGCAGAAGTCATCGTGTGTTTGTTTGCATTTGCCAGTGAGATTTTCTCCTAGTTTACAAGCAATACATTGTGACAGAATGATTAGGGACCTTTACTGCGACTAAGTGTTCATTTCACACACTGTTGGGCTGCGTGCCCTCGATTAACAGGCTGAACCCGAGACAACGGCGGCTTCAGAGGAGCTTCGGTGCAGCACTGTCTGTCAGTCTGTCTCTAAGGGTTGGTTGGTAGCAGTTAACCTTTGTTTTATCTGAGAAACAAACGAAATAAGTTTCAACTCTAAACCCGACAGTGGACGTACCAGGCAGATCTTCCCCAAAAACCAAAGTTCTGATCATCTAACCAAGTTAAAAAAACTTCCTAGTTTCATATTTAATGCACCAGATACTCTAGTCGAGTGTTGTCACCATGCTAAGGTGCTGATCTATAGCTGCAGCATATATGCTGCCTGGCAACGGAGCCACCAATGGGGAATTTCAAATAATTAAAACATGTTAAATGTTAAAGCACTTTGGATGCTTAAGGGCCAACAATGATTTTCCCAAAAGTGGAGGGAAGAACTAACATCTACAGTGTGTTTGTAGGTGACCACAGTCCAACAATAACTACTTCTGAGAGTCTTTCAACCCTGTTTTGGTCACAAACAGAAATTATTTTGTTTATTGGTAAACAAGATCATTAGTTGATTTATTAGACTGATTCAAGTTGTCAGTTATTTAAAGTAATGTCCAATTCTGTTTCACTTGTTCCATTATCAAATTTACACTGGGAATAAAAACACAGCTGGGTGCTGGAGTTTGGATTTTAATCAAAATTTTGTCAATCAAATATTCAAACAGAACTATATTTAAAAAAAAAAATCACAGTTGGCGAGAGATACAAAAACCAATCTGATCAATTGACAGTTATAAACTATGTTGGCCTGATAATAGTTAAAATTCTATTACCCCATGTATATCTGGCTGATAGTTAAATTATGAAATATCCTGTAATATGCATCAATACGCACAATGGAAACCATCTTAACACTCCCACAGAATCTAACGTCTACATCTAGATGTTAGATTCCTCATGTACCAACGAGGAATGAGGATGAAAAAAATTCATCCTGGTTGGTGTTGGTCAACCAGAACCAATATTATGGTTGACTTGTCAATACAACGTATGATAAGAGTTCAGATTAGGGCTTACCAGCAAAATGATTAAATGCTTTCCAAGAACCACATCTGTCAGGACCTCAAAGCAAAAACTACCTGATTGATTGTAGTTTTCCTTGCATGTTGTAGAACAGATTCTGCTAAAAGTGTCCATAAAGGCTGAATGACCCATAAAACATGAAAACCACTGAATGTAGCTGAAAGCCAAACTCACTCTCTGAAACACCACCAAGGTTTTCTCACAGTCCCTTCACACAAGACTGATGTGTTCATAACAAACCATTTAAAAACCTTCATTATTTAACTTGGACCAGCAGATACAGATGGGTGATAATGTTAAAAATACACACATCACCGACACACACAGCGACGCTCAAACTGTACAGATAAGATGTCTTTCCTGCGTCTTGCAGCCACCTACAAGTGGAATCGAGCCCCTCGATTTTAAGAGACAACCAAGTGATAGGACACTTCATCACAGGGAAAGGTCCTCCCCCACTCTGATAGCTCCATTTTGTCTGGAAGAAGTTATGCTTTGTGATAGTCTGGCAGAATCATGGATTTGTCTCCTTGAACCACTTGGAATGCATATAATGTATCAGGTTTTAGCAGCATATGGCTTTAATTTGACCCCCCTAAAAACTGCTTTCATTTCTCTTGATGAATGCCAAAGAGTTCAAAAGCTATTATTCTATGCATTATCAGAGAAACAACACAACATAGTTTGCAGATTTTCAGCCGAGGGAACCGTTTAGGGTTCATGGGTTTCCTGCTGGCTCCTCGCAGGCATCCTTTTGTTGCTCCATGTGTCAACACATTCATCATTCTCACATTTAATAACACAAAGCATCCAATTTCATTTTTCTTTCTCTACAAAGTTACTCTTGAGCTTGATACGCAGCGGGCATCCGTCTGCCTGTTCGCGACACCCACTGTGTGGATGAAGGCTGATCTAATTCAAGCATCGCTCCGTTTCCACTGCGCCGTGGCGATGGCTGGGGAGTCCACAGCTGATGGATCCACTCTGGGCTTGGCACCGTCCGTTTTTTTCCCCGAACGTCGCCCACTGGCTTCTGTTGAAGTACCATTCAGAGAGCATATTTGCTGGATGACGGCACAGTCTGTGTATCGTTTGGTGAATACGTTGTCGTCAGCAGCTCCTCACACTGGCATAAATCCACGGTCAACAGTTAGTCTCGACTAGGTCAAGTGATTTATACACAGGGGCACGCAGACTTACTTTTCCTCGTCTCTCCACAAACTGCTGCAGAGATGCATGTTCAAACACACATCTACCTCTCAACTTCCCAGGGCCAACGATGGAAACCTGTTACTGTATCCTCGAGGGCCGTAATGGGAGTCTTGTTTAAAGTACAGAGGAATCTGGTCTGGAGGTCACTTCTGAGGAAATGCAGAGCCTGAGGGAGTGAGTGCTAGGAGTTTTCCTCTTCATGTAGGAGGATGAGGTGGTACGCACAGACACTCTTATTCTCACACATGCATGCATTCAGCATGTAGGTAGAAAACCGCACGCAGGCAGGAGATGATGAAGTGCAAAGTGGGTTGGTGGTACTTGACCGTAATCTCTGGAATAGAACTGAGAAGGTCCAGTGTGTCTTCAACTTTTTCATCAGAAACAAACTTTACTTCATTCTATCTGCATTTTATGTGTCACAGCAACAGAAAGTATAAAAGAGGGACGGCATGCGGCTCACCACATACCGAGGCTTTACCCCTCAACGCAGCTGCCCTGGGTTCGACTCCCACCTCTGGGTCATTTGCTGCATGCCTGTCCCGTCTCTCTGCCCTACTTCCTGTCAGGCTGCTGATGAATAAAGGACACCAGACTATCAATCAATCACTCGATTGATTAAAGGACACTAGTGCTAGAAAAAGAGTGGAGCGAATTATGATGATTCATAATTCGCATTTTCAACAATTTTTTAAAATAAAAAATCTGAAAAATGTGTGCTGATTTATAGTTCTGGTTTTAAAGATTTTTATGTGGAACATAACTCCAAATTATTTTGAGGAAAATCCACCTATTTTCACAGAACGTAACAAAAATAGTCAAAAGAAAATGTAGCTGAGAAGCTAAAATATTAATGCACTTCAGTGTTTGTCATTTCCAACACAGCCAGTACAAGAGCACCATTTACCATTTTACTTCACAATTCTAGTTTACTTTGTTTTGGTAAATTAAAAAAAAAAAAAAAACTTTCACCTGAAAAATGTACAAAATCTAAAGGGTTTGAATCCTTTATTAAGGCACTTCATAAAGGAGTGCCTTAATAAATGCATAATCCCTGGAAGTGCATTATAATATTCCATAGAGAGACATTTCATATGAGTCAATTGCATTCCCAAGGCCAGAGTGGTGTTAAATGCTTCCCCTGCCACACTTGCATTACACACTGGACAATCTGATGCGACGTTTCATCAATAAAAGGGTCAACCTTCACACCATAACTCTCACAGCAGTTTTAGAAACTACAATAACAGCAATATATGGACGCATTTAGGGCAAAATCTGGATTTGCAGCGTTCCTCAAAGCTGAGAGACAAGCAGCCTGGCAGAACTATTAGAAATCTGTCAAAGTCACATCACTGCAGGGAAAAGGTCTGATCCTATTGATATTGCCTACTGTCTAGTCTTTGAAAAATACATCTGACAGCTGCTTGTCTTAGCCATAGCCCTCATAGTGTCCCTGTTGTACATCATCAGACTTCAACAATATTGACTTCTGTTGAGGAGATTAGCTGTCAAGCTTTTATTTTGTTAAGGGATCAAGGTCCTTCATGTTCTTACCTAAATATAACTTTACTCCATTGCAGGATTGAAATTGCTGGTGCAGGTGGTATTTCATTTATAAGAGCCCAGAATGCCTTGGCTTGACCATTGGGCTTCGGGGGATTATGTCATGAATTTGTGTTTTACAGCAGCTGTTAGTGAGAAATCACCAGGGGTCTAAAAGTGGATATGAATGCCCACAAATTGGGCCCTATGCTCACTTTCATTTTTTATTTTTCTGAAACTCACCATTAAGCTGTTCCTTTTGAACATTGTCTGCCTATTAGAAGCAACTAGTTACTTGTCAAATGTTTGGATAGTGAGGGAATGGAAAAAAGAATGCAACACCAGAGGAGCACAACGGGATAGGGGCTGTATCAAACTACACCCAAAATTAAACGTCCTTAGTCCTGTCTCTGAGAGCACCGAGTTAATCTTGTTCATGTCTACATTAATAAGGATCTTCTGCAAGACAACTATGCAACACCTCTTTGGTCACTGGAGATATTGATTTATGAGAGAGGACGGGGGCACAATTGATGAACTGTTAATGCCTACTTGGATGCTTGGATTGCTGCTGCCATTAAAATGAGACCAGCAAATGGGGACTAAATGAGACCAGGCTGAAAATGTCACCTGGGTGCACAACCTTTTACGCCCTAGAGCCCTTCTCAGAAGTGTAAACTCTATCTTACACACCTCTGACCGCTTCCATCGATGGCTTACGGCAGATTCCTGCCAGCAACACAAACCTCTCAACACTTTGCTGTAAATCAAATTGCTATCTAAAGCAGCGGGACTCGTCGTTACAGAGCTGGACGGCAGCAAGTGGGAAATCCCCAGCACTTGGAGGTCCAACAAGATCCGAGGGGGTCACAAGCCTCAGCCGGAACATGGTGTGCAGTAAGAGAGGAAGCCTATCCCCCTTCAGCCAGATTAAGCCTTGTTGACAGAGAGTCGATAATTAATTCAATAACATATGTATTTTGAAATTAATAGTGGGTTTAATGAGAAATGATTCAAGTGCTGCAGAATTTCTGGCTCTGATTAAGTCTTAGTGTAGGAATTAAAAACGTGCAAATGTTTGCAGCCGTGGGATGAAGAACAGGAAGTACTGAGCTAGAAATGCACCGAGAATTCATCCGGTGGCTGGAACCAGCACATTTTTAAATTGATTGGCTCTTATTGATGATCGGCCTGTCAGAGAGTGAGAAATCCAACAATTTTCTGATCAGGGAAGGCACTATATGTGATACGGAAAAAGCAACACTGGGAGGAAGAGAGAGCAGACTTTTACATGATGACAAAATGTAGACAAAAACTGAAGGTTGGAAAAGCCGCAAAATCCTAAAATGGTCGTTTGGACTTTCCATCTTCAATGGCATCTGAAGCCAGTCGTCTAGGGCCGGTATCTCAGATGTTTCAGTTCTTTCCCTGGTTCCACGTACCTCACTAAAATGAGGTAGTTGGATCATTTGAAGGAGCTGGCAGGGACACTGACTCTTGAGCTCTGATCTGGGCACATATAATCTCACTAGATGGGAGATTTTTGAACGAGAGCGAGCCTGTGTGGTTGACATCAAGCCCTCTGGATGTCAGGCAACTTGTCAAGGGTTTTATATAATTAGTTTTCAGAACTAAATATATGTGTAAGAACCCTATTAATTTCATGACCTTGCTTTCCTTATTTGTGCCAGTTGCAGGACTTTATTACACCCAGTTTCTTCAGTCCTACTGAGGACAATGTTCCAGACACACACACACACACACACACACACACCACACACACACCACACACACACACACACAGACACAGGTTCCCTCTGGGAAGACCCTGTGAGTAATGAGACATGGTCGCCACGTCTGTGTTCAGCATCACATCACTTAGTGTGACATGAACCTCCTTCTCTATGTGTGATCGATCTATTTATTGCCCTGTTTATGTAAAGCCAAGCAAAGTCTCCTGACAGAATTTCATCAGGCTGAAATATCAATGGCCATCACTCACTTTTTATTGCTTTTTTCTTGTCCTTTTGGTTCCTTTGGCATTTACCCTGTGGCGTATGAAGGACAACATATGAGATGTGGAACATCAGCAGGTGGATGTGACTCCTCTCCCTTTTAAATTTGATGTATCCAGAAGAACGGAGCTTTTACCGGAGCTCTGACAGCTACAAGGTAAAGTAAAATACCAAACCGCAATAGAACGCCAGGATTTTCATATTATTGTTCATATTGTGATGGTGCTGCATGTTCAGGGTGGGATGTTAAAGCATAACCTGCTTTAAACGGGTCCAGAACCTTCTCCCAAACCCCCTGCTAGGTTCCTGGGTTTCCATGATACTGATATTCTCTGAAGAACCTCGAAATCCTTTAGAGAACTGAAATGATCCTGAAATCATACATGATCAGCATGTTTGACTGAGATGATGTCTCAGGTCCGTAAAGAAGAGGAAGAAAACCTACTATCTTGAGAAACCTAATTATAAAATGTAAGATATATTTGAAATAATCAGGAAGTGTAAGTACAACATTTATTATCGTAAAACTGAGCTGAACAGTTTTGAATGGAATAGACAGAACATTTCGATTTTTGGCTGTTTTTAAAGATTTCATTTTTTCTGTCACTTCTATTGTAGCTAAAATATTTATATTTTTCTGTTTTTGGAAAAACAAACATCAACATTTAAAATACAAAGCATAAGTACTTTTTGTTTGCTTTTTTTAATTTCAAAAATTCTAAAGAAAAGCATGCCTGATGGCTTCACAATGTTTTTGCTTAAATTAAGATTACTTAAATATTGCTACCGATAAATAAGTTAATTCTCTGCCTTGTTAAGCACTTATGCAACATCTAGTCTTTCTATCCCTCATAATCTTCAGAGGTGTGATGTTTGTCCAAACTTTCATCCGGACCTTTAGCTTGCAACAGTTGTCGGAGCCTCTGGGTTTTTGCTATCACTGCAGATGCCAGGCCTTCCTAAGAGGGCTTCTCGGGGCAATCCCAGTTACAAGCTGTGGTGTTAACCTGTTGGAGGACTCTTATCAGCAACATGTCATGTTCGCATTTCCCCTGCAGCTCCACCAACCACCTCGCAGCCATCTCAGCGCTCTCCAGAGCTCCGCCCCGAAAGGCCACTTTTATCTGGATTTTAAGTGGGAAACATATTTGTGCCGAGCTTTCCCACAGTCCTGGAAGCTGGAGAAGTACAAATAGCAACAGGAGTGGAAGACAGTCAGAGTTTCTGTTAGTGTCTACCAAATTGTCTGAGGCACTTTTGGTTCAACATTGTACAGTATTTACTGTAGTAAAACAATGCAGGAATTTTACTGCTTTTCAGATAATAGGAACTCTGACATTTTAAAGGTAATTTATTCATCTGTAGTCATTTAGTTTTACATATAAAAAGAAAAACATTTATTTGTGAAATATTCATTTTACAATGGAACTGAATGAAATTGCTTTACAGTGAAAATGCAGACGTGTTTTCGCTATTTGAAGTAACTATTTGGATTGTTTTAAATACAAAACATAATTAAAAATGTGAAAGTGATAGAGGTTCATTATACAATTTTAAAATCAGATTTAGAATCATTTAAAAAATGATATAACCAGACATCTAAAATTAACCCTTTAGCAAAGCTGCCTTTTCCCCAATATCATGATGCTACTATATAATTTTAAAAACTATATCCAAACATGTTGAATGAAAAAGTTTAATACCATCAGAAATTTCAACTTAACACATAAAACTCTAACAGGAAGTTTAAAACATAATAAATAAAAAGTATTCAGAGATACTGAATATGTTTCTGCCCATACAATCCAATGCAGTTAGATTGTAGAAACTTATAACCAGTTGGGATTTTAACGTGAATGTGATTGAGTTGCACTGTGATTGGAAACCTGGATGCAAACCGTCATTCATCTCCTCCCTCACAATAACATAAAGTCTCACTGGCTGTTCATCCAACTCATCCTGATACAACTTAGAGCTGTTCAGAAGTGTCAATGTCCGTAGTTCTAATGGAAAGGGAATCATTATTTTGTGATTGTTTTGATTCCATCTAGAAGAAACATAACTGAATGAAGATTTTCCATCAACAGTATTAATAGTGAAATAGTGGAAATAAAGGTTTTCACGCTGATGATTTAAACACTCCAGCTTTAGCGACATTTTAGAAAAACTTAGTTTTTTTTTTCAAGTGAAGAACAAATAACTGTTTTAAATAGAAAATTCACTAGTTTAATTAACTGATGATAATGTTTGACAGACACTGACAAAGTGGACTTTTGTTTCTTTTCCTGCTGAGACTCGTGACCCGAGACGCCCACCTACCGCAGGAACTTCAGAAAATAATCACAGAACGCGCCAGAGACATTAAGAAAATAAATGTTTCAGTGCTCCAGTTATCTGACTTTTCTTTTAAGTTGACTGGAGGACTTTGCTTTGTTAGGCTTCCTTCGCCTGCGACTCCTTTCATGTTGTGAAGGTTTGGAATCAGAAATGGAGAGAAAACTGGGAAGAAGTCTGTGGGAGAAAACAGACGGAAAAAAAGAGATTTGGAAAAACTACTCTTTGATGCCGTTTAGGAAAACATGTTTAACCCAACAGAAGAATTACTTATTTTTTACTCCTGTCCATTAAATTGTATTCAATCATCATTGTATGAGAGACACTTTATGTTTCCAGGTGACATAATTTGAAGGGAAATAAAGAAATGTAAAATTATGAATGCATTTACTTATTTTTCAAGAATAGCGCCACTCCTGGTATCAGCATGTTGGAGCAGCTCTGTTCCTTCTGATTTGTTCCTTTTGCTCATTTATTTTTAATGAAGCATACATGCTGTGCACCTGGAAGAAATGTTGGAAGACATTTTGATCTTACTTTAAAAATTTAAAAAGAGATTTAAAAAGGAGTGGCAAAAGCAAAGAAGGTGGATTAGCAGTGTTCGTTAACTGATTGTGTCATCCAGGGCATATTACTGTGAGACATTGAGCTGGTAGGATATCAAGAGACTCAATGTTTCCATCTAATTGTCATTCAAATTGTGAGAGAACGTTTAAAATGTCGCAAAAAACAAAAGCAAAAAATAAAAAAATTAAATACACAATGCGAATTAGGTATGTGTCCAGGCTAGGCAAAACTTGATTTCTTTAGATCTAATAAGCAAGATGTAGAGGTCTGAGATGTGAACCACACATCTCAGAAAAAATGAGTTCTACAAATTAAATAGAGTCCTCCCCTCTGACCTGAGGGTTTGAAATTTTTCAGTTTCCTGTTTGAAGAGGAGAATTTTCCACGCCGACACGCCTCCCCACCGTGCTGGAGGTTTGGATCCCACCAGTGGATGAAAATGTTTCCTATGTCAGAACTTATTTTGCAAATGTCCTTCCATCTTCCTGTTAGCTCATTTTTGGAAAAAAGAAAAAAAATCACCCAAACAAATTTTTATTTACTTTTTAAAAAAAAAATTGCAAAACTGAGGAAGTTATCTCCACTTTTGCCATTCCCATAAACTTTTTCTAAAGCGATATTTCAAAATGTGCATAAAAAAAACATGGCTACTGTCATAAAGCAACAGTCTTCAGTCAGAAGCCTCCTCAGATTTGTTGCAAGACCAACTTCCTGCCCTCAGCATCACCACAACACGACTTCCTGGCCTGCGCCACAACTAAGTCTCATTTTCCTGTGGGATAAATAAAGTATTTTTATGTTTTCAATCAAGAGCAAACTCCTTCATTTGGTGACATAACCCCCTCATGCTGGCACTTCTCTCCATCTTTGTGGATTGGAAGCCATCGATGGGCCCCTCTGCACCACCATGCGCTGCACACACACCACAGTACAGCTCCTCAAATCTCTAGTTCTTAGTGCGCTGTGTATGATAGTGACTGGGCAAGCTCGGGGCTTGATTAGTGCAGTTAGCCCTTCTAAGGCTCTGGCTGTTTACAGTGGATTACAGGGAGGGAGGCAGGGGTTAAGTCTACCCAGGCACAATGCGCCATCCCCCGCCCTCACGGGAGCCGCTGCAGCAGGGCTGGCAGCTCGTCTGGGCTCCACACCGCCGGCCCAGGCTGACAGGTAGCGGGATTTGGCAGAGCACTTTGCATGAGAGCCAACATGAAAAACTGAACACGGCGGATTAGCTCGGGATTATGTTGTCAGAGTTAGCCCTGACGGACAAACTGCAGAGGAATAAATTGCAATCTGTTTGAGGAGCACGCTGCCACGCAAACGGCTGAGGCATCAGCTTGTTGCAAACTGACAGGGTGGACGAAGGAGGGGCGGCGGACATTAATAATTTATAAACAAGGACCACGGCCGTTCATGACGTCTGGCCACTCTGGCCGGACAAGACGTCTGGTTGTCTAACCCCTGAGACCAGGAGCTGGTTCATGTTAAAGCTTAAAAGCAGAAGTGACAGCGAAGGCACGCTGATAGGAGAAGGTCACACTTGGAGAGGCTCTAAGAAGACCCAGCAACACCATCGCTCTGGTTCTCATTACCATGCAAAAAGGAAGTTCACCACTTCTGATCAGCCAACTCATATTTCTAACTCCTATAATTATTTCTGATAACTGGAATTTAGGCTTGACGATTAAAAATATGTAAACAATTAATGATCCACTTGCATATTCCTTGGATCCCAGCACACTATTTTGACTTTATATGATAATTTTATTCTCACTGTACAGTATATTACTCTTAATTTTGTTGTGAACATATTTATGTATACTTTCATCTGTCTAACATGCCTCGGTTGCCTGTCACTTTGCAGCTGTTGCTGCACCTGAATTTCCCATTGGGGGATAATAAAGGAGATTTCTATTCTATTCTAATCAATGTCTGAAATGTTTTCTAATCTGTATATAAAATCAGATTTTTTTATACTATTAGTCATTAGATATATACAAACTGACTACAACTTGTCTTTCAAAAGTGAATTATATACATTTATACAAAGAATAAATACAGATTTATACCACTTAACTAAAATGTTATGTTTTCTTGAAAAACTGCAAATTCAACATTTAAATTAATTTTAGTCATTTATAGAAATCAATCTAAATCAGATTTAAAGGTGAAATATAAGTGAATTTCTGGGAGACAGATCTAATAATATACAACTCAAAGAAAATTTTGGAGAATTAATCTCATTTATTTCTGTCTGCAGTTTTTTCCCCCGATGAATAAATTGAGCTGAATTTGAAGCCGTATGGCAGCGTTTTCATTTCGGAGGCTGACTGGCATGGTGAGACGCATTAATGAGCTTTATTCTATTCTGCTCTCCCCTTCATCATTAGGAATGCATGTCTGTATGTTAAACACATGAATATTCATCAGCATAGAGCTTTTGCTCTCTGAGTTAGCAGTGAGTTGAATGATAATCTGCCTGGGAAATGAAATGAACTGCATTTCTTTACCCTCCAGCATGTAATAAAAGACTCATAAAGCTGAGAAAAATCTATTAATGTGACATTGTGCTTACATTGTAGTTCTGTTTGCTTATTGGATAAAAAGAACTTTTTCTCTTGCATGACTACATTAATTTTTATTGTTTTTAATGGATCAATTTGTGATCACAGAATCTTACAATTGACTGGCAAACAAACTGAATGAATTAGGCTTTCTGTATGTTAATTGCATTTTTATGATTGTGAGCAAATACATTAGACAGACACATTTGGTTTGTATATGTTCCACCAAACAGATCTGACGGTGTTGGCGCTCAGAGCCACGCCGTCAGGCTGGGGGTGATTCAGAGGTCAGCACAGATCACCAGATAACGGCTAACAAATTACCTTGATGCCTCCTGAATGATGCGCAGGGAGGGGGGTTGATGCGGAGGATGGGTGCAGATAAACTGGAAACAAAATAAGGAAAAACTAATGATTTTCTTAAATTAGACCTTTAACTTCATGTCTAATTTCATGCGAGTGACTTATAATATTTGAATTTCTCTGAAACTGAAGCAAATATTTATTGATGCAGCTTTCCCTCATTAGCTACTGATGTTAGTTTATGCTACAGCTTTAGCTCAGATAAGACCTTTCATTTACCACACGGTGCAGAAATGGTGGAGCGGAGGGGTCAGCTGATGCCCGACTAATCATTGTCTATTTTATTTTTTAGACCTTTTAAACCGTTGTAATTCCTGCCCATTAATTTGATGTTTAAATCTGAGTTTTCCTCTCAGAAACAAATGGATTAGGGGTCTTCAACCTGTGGCTCCAGAGCCACCAGTGGTTCTCTTCATAAAAACAAAGAGCCACTTTTTCATTATTAAAAAAAGTTTCTGCACTGCGACTAATGTTTTAAATATAAGCATTATAACAAGTCTAAATTTCAGCAGTTTTCCTGTTTTTTCATAGTATAATTTCCAGAGTGATAATAAACATGTCAATGACATTTTTCAATGTATTTTTTTTGCCATTAAGTTGGAAATTATGTGGGTTCATTCCACAAACACACCAAAGAAGAAAATGTATCCATCATCTTTTTGAATACGTTTTATGAATTTAAAAAAATGGATTTCAAACCCAAACATTATAAAATGACTAATCTCCTATTGTCGATATTGATTTTAAAAATGTTTAAAAGATCAGGTAATGTTTGTGGCTCTAAATGAGTTTTAATTAACCAGAACGGGAATAAAAAGGATCCTGTGTGGAATCAGATTCATCTAAACATGCTAATGTTGGTCTGGCGCTTCAGAAAACTGAACCGGATTAAAAGCAGCAGAAGCAAATCGAAAGAGAGCATCATGTGTGTCACATGTTGATCCCAGCTGTGGACCGTTTTATCACAGTGTTTCTACTCCTGAACAGATTTAATTTCATTTGTCGTAAAATATAAATACTTTTTTGTGGTGCTTTGATTTTGCATCAGTAAATTGACAGACAAATTGAAGCATACAGAGACTGTACAGTAAACCCAAACATGACAAAATATGCAGCTATGAAAAGTGATGCGCTATCTGGGCTCAAACATGTAGATGATGGGTACATAGAGCAGAGAGTCAGGCTCTGCAGTGACCCTGTCTTAGATCACCATGTGTGATGGTGGATCTAAACTCAAGTTTCCTTAAATTTCCTTATTTCAGTTTCTGAGCTGTTTTTATTTCATTCATTTTAACTCAAGCAGTGGTAGAATAGCTTAATCTGGGTTATGGCTGACACTAAGGCTGTAGGTTTCAAATGTGTCATCTTCCCAGCAGCCATTTTGAAAATAAACAGATAAGTTCCAGCTGCACTAGAGTTGGCCTGTGGAGAACATTACATTTTCCATTTTCCAACAGTATTATCTTAGCTTTCATCTGCTGGGAGGTCAAACAGTAGCAGTGGAGAGTCCCATGTCTCTTTAAATAAACCGCATTGTCTGATGATGTTTTAATGGGCAAACCTCCGTCCCCTGGGCGCTGGCCTTTCTGACTGCTTCAGTCATGTAATCTGCACGGGGCACTGAGATGTAATTGCTGTGTACATATCAGCCTTTTCTCCAATTTCTGCACTGCAAAAAACTGAACGGTTAAATAAATCCTCCTGGCACAAGTACAGAAAACAAGCAGCATTTCTGTATAAATCCTTCATTATTTCATGTTTTACTGTAAATGTTATCAACCCTGAATGGCACACACTTGTGGAACAGTTAAACTTATAGGGGAAGGGGAAATGGCCACGCCTAAAAATTAGCTTGCCCCTCTCTTTCTACCCCTCACAGCTTGAACTTTGACCATGGTGCACGGTGAAGCAGACAGAAGATATCCAACTGCTCAAACTGGACAGAAAATGTGGAGAGAGAGCCTCTCTCTCTCACCTTTCTCTGACTCGTTATGTCTTCCTCTCTGTCTCACTATTTAACTTAGACAAATGCATCATCATGCTATTCATACAAAACGTAACCATTATCTACTTTTTGGGAAATAAGGAGATATTTCTCCAAACCCACAAGATCGCCATTGCCTACTGCATCGAGTTTAGTCTGTTCTACTTTTGGCCTGAAATGCACAATTTTGTGAAAAATGGAGATCAGGTAGTAGATAGTAGATTTATATTCTAACATTCAAGATGTGAAGCACGTAGATCACAAAGCAACTTTTTTTTTTAAACAAATCCTCTTTATTTCCAAACACCCAGTCCAAGTCCAAAGGTCGGGGTCAGCAGAATATCCACAAACCATGAACAGAACTAACTGCATATCAGTCGAAGCGAAACATCAGCTGTTCGGGCCAAAATGCTCCCCTCAGCCTCAGGAGTGTGCAGCCAGAGTCTGGAAATCCAGTTGTTCCGTAAGTAATGGTATTTTCTCACCTGATAGTCTGTGGACATCGTTCAAATGGGGAACAAAATTATAATATTTTCAGCTGTTGCCGTTTGCTTTCACACTGCAGTGTGTCAAATAATCCAAACCATTAGAAAAAGCTGTTCCCCTCCTCGCCTATGGTGGCGCTGCACCAATAACCACAACAACCACTGCATTTGTAACAAGATCTTTCAAAGTGAAGGACCAGAGTTAATCCTTCAGAGTGAGTTAAGTCAGATTAGTTTTCAACACCAACATAGTTTGATGTGGATTGATCACAAAGTCGATGCTAGTGATGAATAAGGATTTATCCAGAGGGCCAATATTGCTGTGGAACTTAGAAATAAATAAAAAAAAAGTTTACCAAGTAAATTTGTCACTTTAGAAAAACGTAGACCAATCAAATTTTGTCCCTAATTTGTAGAATTAGTATTTTAAAAGAAGTATTTTTTACAGTGGTGTCCAGGCTTATGCATCATGTTCCACCCACTTTATTCCCACATGGGGCTCCGGTTCCAGTCAAAACAAAGATGTCCTCTAACCAAGCAGACACCAGCACACAGACTCTGTTTCAGAGAGAAGAAACAGAAACATGTGGAATTAGGAGATGACAAAGAGCTCAAGACAGAAAACTATATTAAAAAACCAGAGGATGTTCATAAGTTTGAAAGAATGAGATGGAAAACTCCCACATTTTCCTTCTGAGATGAGTGAATTTCTGCTCAGAGAGGAAATGCTTTAAGAAAAGGTAAAAATGTCATCAAACAGCAGATGTGTGCGTTTGATTAGTAAAAGCTGTCTTTGATAAGACAATATTACAAGAGGGCTCAATGCAACAGCTAATGAGCAGCTAAGCTAACTCAATCTCGGTCCAGAGCACACAGTCATCAGATTTTCTGGGCGTTGAACTCTAATTGGATTGTGGAGACATAAAGAGGCCAGGAACATTTACCATTCAGTCATCAGGAATTCATATCTTAGACAAATTTGCCAGCTTGCATAACCATTTGATGAAATTAATTATTGATGAGACAGAAATGTTTGTCATTTCATTCTTCTGCTCCTATGCAGTCAGAGGATAGATGCTGGAAAAATTCCTGGTCTTTCCTGTAATTTCCCAGTTTGTCTCAGTCGCCCTCAACACCTGTCTCCCATTAGAGCGCTATGAGCAACCTTTGACTCGGTGCACAGGAAGCGCCGCGGCGACGTGCCGGACCGTCTAGAACCAGTCTCAGGCCGCCACTGGGGAAGAGGCCTGATGAAGATGTAAAGTAATATCCCAGCAGTACATGAGGTCACTCAGACCCCTTTTACAGTCAACATGAAAAAGGTTCGAGCGGCGGTCACGAGACAGGGCTGGGTCTTTGTGATTCAACAGGGGTTCATCAGTTCAGCGAGCATAACGTGAGTCAGGCTGCTGCTTCAGGCCATTTCTAATCTAATTAAATAATTCTGCATCAATTTATTGACTTTTAGAGACACGCCTGACCTGTAAAAACTGTGTGCAATACTGGAAAAAAGGATTAAAAATGCAGCAAGAGTACCTTAAAGGTGTTCATCCCTCCTGAATTTCTTCTCATTTTGTCACATTTACCCATAAAATTCATTTTATTTTGTTGGGACCTCAAGTAATGGACTAGAGGTCTACAACCTGTGGTCCTAGGGCCAAACATGGCTTTTGTAATAAGAAAAAATTATTTGTGAAATTTTTGCATGGAACATGAACAACAGAAGTTAACCAATGGCAAAAGTCTTTCAAAAGTAACAATGTTTTTGAACTCCAAATCTTTTATCATTTTCCATATTTATGGACAGGGTTTATTCGAGAAAATTAATATAATTTTGTTTCTTTGTAAAAGTTAGTCTAATTTTGTTGCAAAATCTGGAAATACACATAAAATTTAGTTGAATTTCCCAGCTTTCAAAATAAAACATTTAGTTATAAATAGATTTTTCAGTATTATGGAAAATCATGAGCATCTTCATCTTCACCGCTTTACAACACACAGTGTTTTCAGACAGAAGCATCTTCAGAGGTGCAGTAATGCAGACTGCTACAGGAGATTCTTCCTGCTCACAGCTCTTTGAACAGCCTTAAATAATATGAGTTGCAACATTTTATTTTTCTATGGAATTAATTAAGTAATAATTTTATTAATACAAGGTGTTGACTTGTTTCTTCCTCTCCTCTCTTTTCTTTATAAACCACTTTTCTCGCCTTTCTCATTTTGTCTGTGTCCATTACGTTGGAAATAAACTAGTAGCTCAGTGTTCCAACATCCGCAAACGGCAACTGCTATCACAACTTGAGATTGACGAGATACAACACAAATGCTACGGCAAAAGGGAGGAACCCGGATGTCAGGACTGTGGGGACTTAACTACAAGTCCCCACCCCAGTGAGGGGATACACGGCCCCAATGAGCTGCTGACCTTGAGACACAACCATTACCCACCATGGAAAAGACGGTTAGAGGCTAAAATCAAGGTAACAAGGAGGGAAGTGAGCTCCACAAGGGTACAATGAAAAGACCAGTACCCAGAAAGTACAGAGCCTAAAGAGATACACAAGGGAGAATGAATCCAGAAGGATTAACCGGCTGGAGACTGAACAATACTGGAAAGGCATATGGGAAAGGGAGGCGTCCCACAACAGCAATGCACAGTGGCTGATTTCTCTACGAGAGGACCACAGCAACCTCCCTGAGCAAGCCCCGGTAACCATCACTGTGACAGATGTTCAAGAAAGAGTCTCAGGTATGAAAAACTGGACAGCACCAGGGCCTGACATGATCCATGCCTACTGGCTAAAGAAACTCACTGCTCTCCATGAGCAACTGGCAGCCCAAATGAACCAGCTGCTACAAAGTGGGACTCACCCTGAATGGTTAACTGAAGGGCGAACAATCCTAATCCAGAAGGATCCATCAAAGGATCCAGTCCCACCCAACTACCGACCAATAACCTGCCTCTCCACAACCTGGAAGCTCATGTCAGGCATCATAGCGGCCAAGATAAGCAAACATATGGATAAACACATGAGCATGGCACAGAAAGGTATCGGTGTAAACAGCAGAGGAGCCAAACACCAACTCCTGGTAGACCGCACAGTTGCCCGAGACTGCAAAACCCGACACACCAACCTGTGCATGGCTTGGATTGATTACAAGAAAGCCTATGATTCAATGCCGCATACTTGGATCATTGAATGCTTAGAGATGTATAACATCAACAGGACTCTGAGAGCCTTCATTGCAAATTCGATGAAGCTGTGGAAAACCACCCTTGAAGCCAACTGCAAACCACTTGCACAAGTGTCCATCAAATGTGGCATATACCAAGGAGATGCTCTGTCCCCGCTACTGTTCTGCATAGGCCTGAACCCCCTCAGCCAAATTATCAACAAGACTGGCTACGGATACCGACTCAAAAATGGGGCCAACATCAGTCACCTCCTCTACATGGATGACATCAAGCTGTATGCCAAGAGTGAGCGAGACATCGACTCACTGATCCACACCACCAGGATCTACAGCACTGACATTGGGATGTCATTCGGACTAGAGAAGTGTGGTCGGCTGATCACAAAGAGGGGGAAGGTGATCCGCACAGAAGGAGTCTCACTCCCACAAGGAACAATAGCAGACATAGAGGACAGTTACAAGTACCTAGGTATACCACAAGCAAATGGCAACCTCGATGAGGCCACAAGGAAAGAAGCCACAGCTAAATACCTCCAACGAATAAGGCAAGTCCTGAGTAGCCAGCTCAATGGCAAGAACAAAATCCGTGCGATAAACAGCTATGCCCTGCCAGTAATCAGATACCCTGCTGGAATAATTAGCTGGCCAAAGGAGGAGATAAAAGCCACAGATATTAAGACTAGAAAGCTACTAACCATGCATGGAGGGTTCCATCCCAAATCCAGCACCCTGAGACTGTACACGAGCCGCAAGGAAGGAGGCAGAGGACTAGTGAGTGTGAGAACCACTGTCCAGGACGAAACAACTAAGATCCATAAATACATCAGGGACAAAGCCTCAACAGACAATGTGCTCAGTGAATGTCTCAGACAACAGGGAACGGAGGTTGAGGTACCAGAGATACCATCATGGGAAGACAAGCCCCTACATGGGATGTACCACCAGCAAATAACCCAAGTGGCTGATATCAGTAAATCCTACCAATGGCTGGAAAAAGCTGGACTCAAGGACAGCACAGAGGCCCTCATCCTGGCCGCCCAGGAACAGGCCCTAAACACCAGAGCAATAGAGGCCCAGATCTACCACACCAGACAAGACCCAAGGTGTAGGTTGTGCAAGGAGGCCCCTGAGAAAGTCCAGCACATAACAGCAGGGTGCAAGATACTGGCAGGGAAAGCGTACATGGAACGACATAACCAAATGACAGGCATAGTGTACAGAAACATCTGTGCAGAATATGGACTGGAAACCCCGAGATCAAAGTGGGAAACACCCCCAAAGGTGGTGGAGAACGCCAGAGCTAAGATCCTGTGGGACTTCCAGATCCAGACAGACAAAATGGTAATGGCGAACCAACCAGACATTGTGTAGTGGATAAACAACAGAGGAAAGCCGTTGTGGTAGATGTGGCAATACCAAGTGATTGCAACATCAGGAAAAAGGAGCACGAGAAACTGGAGAAATACCAGGGCCTCAGGGAAGAACTGGAGAGGGCCTGGAAGGTGAAGACCACAGTGGTGCCTGTGGTCATCGGGGCCCTCGGGGCAGTAACCCCCAAACTGGAGCAGTGGCTACAACAGATCCCAGGAACAACATCAGACATCTCAGTCCAGAAATGTGCAGTCCTTGGCACAGCCAAGATACTGCAGGACCCTCAAGCTCCCAGGCCTCTGGTAGAGGACCCGAGCTCAGAGGACAAGAACCACCCGCGGTGGGTGAGAAGGGAATTTTATATATATATATATATATATATATATATATATATATATATATGAATTTAATTAAATAATCTAGTGGAACTAGTATTTCTCTGCAAGACTTTTGAATTATTCAAGGAAACCCGTAAGTAATCCTTTCTGTGTGTTTCCACAGGACACAGCAAACAAGTGGAAGGCAGATGGAAGCTTTGTTTCAGAAATCAGCTATATTTGTCTGTCAGTTGTGTAAAACGACAAAGTTTGGAGTCATTTAATCATTAGATGAATAAAACGTCCCACATGGGAGGTGATTCTCCCTCACAGTCATATTAAGCTCTAAATGCTCGTCAATGTTGGGGAATTCACAAGCAGCCTAGAGGAAATAAGTGGGGGAGGGGCTGCAGAGGGATCAGGCATCTTCTGTGAATCACGCTGCGTAGCGTGCAATCGGCACACTGACCTCCTCTTGACTCCCCCATAAGCTCTGCTACAATAACACACTTTCCTGTCCTAAACACAGTCAGCACCAAGATCCACATGGCTGGAAAATTCAAAAAGAAGAAAGGAGTGCGTACCTACAGTAAGACGATAAAATCTGAGGGGGAGTTCACTTCATCCCCTGGTTGCCCTCAGAACTCCTCTATTGTTGTTAGTATAACTGTGATGACAAAGATAATCTTTGTTATCATCATTATTATTATCATTCCCTGTTTTAATTAATTTTTCCCGAGGGCTCAGAACAGCAATGAGAACCAGACAGCAAATGGTTCTACTGGAGCAAAAAACCATCAGCCCCAAGGTCCAAACCCGGTTCAAGTCAGGGTTAACAGTGCCATCTACAGTAGAGACAAAAGCAGTCCATCATGTCTCAGGAGGATGTCAGAGCAGCAGACAGTCACAGATATGAAGCACTCTGGGGATGTTCTGGGATATTCAGCATAAATTAAACATGATCCGGTTTCTTGTAGAACAATCCACTTCTTCACATCTACAAGTTCTGGATCTATACACATTCAATTAAAATGTTTCCGATATTTCTTAGAATTGTTATATTTAATATAATTCTACTAAATATTTTGAGTTTCAAGCTCAAACTGACCGTTTTATAGTTACACATATTCTGCAAATTTATTAGGACAAAAATTAACTAAAATCCATATTTTACACTTCCTGATGTTTTTAAAACTATTGATGAATTTTATACACAGATGCTTCAACTTATTCTTACATATTCGCTTCTAACATTCATGAGATTTTAATGGATGTTGGTGTGTTTGCAATTTTGTTTTTGTTTTATTAAACAGATAATTGTAAATGAGATCTTGGATCAACTTGTATAAATAAAGCTCAAATAAATACAACACATATCTGTGAAATCTAGAGAAGTTGTGAAAAAAAATACTTAAAAATATTTTTTATGTACTGATTTATCCAAGAAAAGACATAGGAATTTGGTTTTGACCTGATGAAATGATTCAGCTTATGTTGAATAAAAAATACAAACCTTTGATTTTAATTTGCTATTTTTATCTACCAATCTAAACTTTTTATTACTATTATTTTCCTCCAAAACAAACGTTCTCAGTAAATTAAAACAAATCCAGAAACTTCTCATTTACAAAGATATGCTCCCCAGTTTAATCTTGTTAAATGCCATAAACCTCTTCATAACTGACTAACTTTGTGCATCGGTGCCAGAGACCTATTAATACGGAGATTTAATTATTTGTGCTGACTAAGACAAAACCTTGCTGTTTATCCTCAGTCTCTCACCCTTGGCAATGGGCTTGTAAATATTATCCTGTTTTCTTTAATCCAGCGCACAACGCCACGCTCGCCCACTTACCGGAAGCTCCGACATTTACTTCGGGATTTGCCGGGGCTTGGACTAGAGTGGCTGTGAGAGGGAAAGTGCTAATCTACACAGCAGAATCAGGATTAGTGTGGTGAGCCAGGTGACCCCGGCCCGATACCTTGCAGGCCACAGGAGAGGACGGCCCGCGGCGGGGCCGGGGGGACGCAGGCGAGCGGAGGGGCTGGGGAGGGATCCCCCAACGCCGAGGCCGTCTTCTTTCTCTCGCTCTTTCTCCTGCTGTCTCCTTTCCACACACTTTCTCATTCTGTCTCAAGGAGCCTTGATGAGAATTCCACTAATCATCTGAGGATTAACAGCGACTCAGACAACACTACATCTAATTCCTCCTTCATCGCCGCCGTGGTAACAAGAGGGCTCACACAACAGCACTCACACATACGAGACGTGTGGAGCTATTTCTATATGTCAAATATGTTCTGCATGATTGCAGTACGACATTGCATCTGCAACAAAATAAATCATGTCGGCCCTGTGCAAGTCTTTTTTTTTTCTCCATTGATTTCTTCTCCTTTTCTAAGAAAAGAACAATCCACTCAATGCAAACCTTGTTTTGATCCAAAAAATGGCTGTTAATATTGGTCAAAGTGCAACACTAAACGGTTGACGAGTCATTAAGGAATACTTTGACTTTAGCTCCATCAAGCTCTGACCTGCAGGTCAGAAATCCGAGTCCAATCTTTTTCTGATCAGTGAGAGCAACTACCAGGTTGCTGTGACGACGACTCGCTTCAGTGTGCAAAGATGACAAAGTTAGTTATGCTTAGTAGGAACCAGGAGTTTAAATGAAGTTAGGAATCAGAGAAAGACATTAAAATCTAACGTCTTTCTCTGATATGTCAAGACTTATGTAGTTCACTGAGGAAGCGAGAGGAAGAGTCTCAGCAGATAACAGAAAGGCTGAACAAAGCAGTCCAAAGTTACGTTTGTCATCCTTTTGGACTTTAACTGTCAGGAAACATGCTGGATATGGAGATCTCAGTATTAAGGCCTGGATGTGAAGCCATGTATCCATGGAGCGGTGAGCCATAACCGCATCAACAGGAATGCGCCTGGAGCCACCATGTTCATCCTGAGGAGAGGCGCCCAGGTCTTTAGGAACTAAAGTCCTGTTACTTCCTGACTACATTAACACAAAGCAAGCAAATGTGACCCAAATCTGATATTTTTGCCCAAATCAGACTCATATCTGACTTTTTTATGGCAGTCTGAACGGCCCGTTCCAAACATGTCACCACTCAAAAAGTCAGGCTTGTGCCACTTCCACATTTGGTACTAAATCTGATTGGTAGCAGATCGTTTTCAAACCATCTGCCATCTGAAAGGTCATGTCGCATTTTATTTGACTTTTATGTCATTGATGTGAGTTTTTCATTTGCACAAATTTTGTTTTTAAGTTTCATTATGGTGCACTACATTGTGTTTGGCAAAGCTACAGTAAAATACATTAAACATTGTGGTTCTAGTATGATAAAAGGTGTAAGATAATAAATTCACATTGCTACGCTTGTGTCTGTTATTTTAATCTTTGAGAAAGATAAAACAAGTTATAAAAACAAAGATAACATACTCCTGGCTTACAATTAAATTAATTGGCATTAAAATTTCATTCATTTTGATGACTTATTTTCTGTCAGGCCGTGATCGGCCACCCATACAGACGAAATTAAAAAAAAAAAAAAATGAATTGAGATCAAGGGTGTGTAATTTCACACCAGCTACAGCAAGTTCATTGAAAAAGCTCTAAAATGATTTTTTCCCCCATCCACTGAATCTCATTGACACAAAATGTCCAAAAAAAAAAAACCAGAATTGATGCCAATATATCAGAGGCATCAGAGCTAAGTAGCTTGCAGTTTTAGTCTGGTTAAGTACATTCTGGCAGCAGTCTTGCACCGTCTCGGAGACAGGTTGGCTTCCCTGCCTCCCACAGTTTTGCTGTAATGAAGGAGCTGTCTTACCCAAACAAACAGGCACTCTGGAGAGGTACCTCAACTGCCTCCTTAATCCAGGAAGTCTCTCTTATCTCCACACAAATGGCCCTGCAGCACATTACAGTGCCATCCATCAGGTAAACCGCAGGGCGACGTGTGGGTACGCTTGCATCATACTGGAAAAGTGAAAACGCTGTGATGGAGGAGTACATCAGGGCTCCAGCACATGATTTGTTCACATGTCTTCATATTACTCTTTTATTCAATTATTTATTTTTTTTGTTTTGTTTTAACCAGTTGTTTGTTGATGCATATTTAGGGTTGGTTATATTTTTTTTCCTTTTGATTATGTCATCTATTTTTAAGATGATTAATATATTTATAAATTTTCATAATTATAAATCTATTAACGGCTTATTGCTATTGCATAAAGTAATATTTTTCTGCATGTTTTTGCTTTGGTGTTAAATTTTTGAAAAATAGCTACAGATCTGCTGAACTGCTTTTCTTACCAGTTCATTTTTCTGAGTTTTCTCCTTTTTGCTTTCAGTCCAGGTTTGGCTTCACTGGATTGATTTGAGAGACACGTAAAGAAAAACAGTGAAGAATTTACAAATAAAATAAAAATTATTTAACAATATTTGTTTTTCATTTGAAATGTTTTTGACCAATTCTGCAGATGAAACAAAACTCTTCTCTTTGCAGAACTGCAGTTGTAGACAAGCAGCATATAATCGAGTTGCATCTGTTGCTGGGTTGCAAACTGAAAAGAAATTATCTCTTCCCATAAATATTTCATAAATAGTTCCTACAGTCTGTTTGCTTTAGTTTGTTAATATGTGGAATGTCTGAATAAATTTACATAAAAACAAAAGAGTTTTATGATTTGATGTTTACAAAATAAAGAACATGAATTATAATTTTTATTATAACTTCAAAAACAAAGTATTGCTTCTTCATCCTTCATTCAAATCTGAGATTCACAGATGAGATTTTGACAGATTTCAGAGAAACAATGAATTGTGAATTAATGCTTTGACTTTCCCATCCACTGTTAGAAAGAAGAAGAAGAAAAAACAATCACTGTTTAGTTGTGGACATAACTAGATGAAATGTAGAAGTTTAGTTTTACCATATTCATGAAATTACAAACAAATTTTCTGTTGCTAATTTTTCCTGTTTTTAATCAACCTTTTTGTTGTTTCTCTTATTTTCAGGCCTGTGTTGAATGGGAAAGCTGTTGTCTTCTCGCTCTCCTGTAAGTGAATTGTTGTCTCCCACTCTGTGTTAATATGCGTATGTGCTAAATTGCCAAGCAGTTTCCCATTACTATCAGTTACCCTGAGGCAGCTTTTGAGCCAGTTGCTAAGAGCTTTCATCCAACAGTGTTGATCGTTAATACTGATCTGTACATTTTCCCAACTAAAGCTCTTATAAAGAGCTAAGACCATAAGACTGTGTTTGCGAGTCTAGTGACTATGCCAACAAGGCAACAAGGAGCTGGAAAGAATTGGAGACGGAGCACGCAGCCGCTTCAGAAAGCTAAAAACAGCTGTGTTTTTACAACCGCTGAAACACAACGCTCCAAAGGATTTTTTTCCCATTGGCTACCCATACTGCACCTGCCATTTCCATCACAGCCATGTGGTCACAAAGGGAGCAGTATATCTGTCAACAGGATCAAGTCCTCAATAGACCCCGCAAGCCACTCAATCCTCCAAGACACCCCCTCTTGTGGCCCCAACAAAGCCTCAAACCCCTCAACCTGGCCATTTCAGCCCAACTCATTTTACTTCCTGTCCTCTGTCTGAGCGTACCTGAGGAGCACACTGTTAACAAATCAAAGGTTTTCTACTTTAAGCCATTTGCTGAATTGTCAGTACTATCAGTTTCACTTCAGGTAAAATGTATTCAACTTCACTTTTTCATGTGCTGTAAATTAATATTTAATCAACATAAAATTATTCTGTGGTGACATCACAAGGCATTACACAACTGCTCAGAGACTTTCTGACAATATCCAGTTGTCTTTCTATTTTTTTATTAATTAAAATGCTTGTTTAATCTTATTTTCAGATAATGTGTTTTGGTCAGTTAAACTACTAAAAGTATAGGCTACATAAACTCCCACCAAGTTGGGAAACCAGACCAGACAGTGACATGAATTAAATCATTCAAGCAGAATTATGAATGAAATCATACCAAATAAAGCAGTGAGGTTCATCTTTGGTATTGTAACTGTTTGTTTCAGTGAAACCATCCAAGCCAACATCAATAATGTTTTTAACAGTCCATCTCTGGATCAAATTAATAAGGTTGAACCCTTTGCTATTCCATTTTAATTCCAATTGGAAGCCATAAATTTAAATGAATCCATTTCATCCACCAGTCTTTTTAAGTCACACCGTTCTTTAGCTCCATTTTAAGAAGATAGCTATGAAATAAACACTGCAGCATTTTCTTCAGACACATTCAGCACCGTTTAATCACCAGACAAGTGAAGCTGCCAAACATTCTGCCTCACAAGCGCCACTGCTAATGAGACAGAAGAGAGACACCACTGTTACAAAACTGACATGACTGCAATTGAAATGTCTATAAAAAATAACCCAATAATAACATTACTTCGCTCAATACATATGGAAATCCTGCAAAGCTAACAATCTTTGATTAATATTTATCTGACCACTAGGGGGCTTTCACTGAGAGCTGAAAATTATTTCCTAAGCAGTCAGTTGACCCGTTCGTAAAACAATAGCAATAACAACCTACCCACACAAAAACTATTTAAAAAGTAATCTAAAGATGTCACAGGACTTACTGTTCCACTTTTTCTCAATGCTTACACTTTCATACATCAGTCCACACAGCAGAATTGGAGACTGTGTTCCAGGAGCTCAAAAACAGATTCAGGATTTTACAACATCTTAAACATAAGAGTAGTTGAACATAGGTTTGGATCGTGACTGGTTCAAATTCTGTATTTAGGTCAGAATTAAAGGCAGAATTTAAAAGTGTCAGGTGACCAGAGACGGAGAAATGAAATATGAGTGAGCTTGTAAAGAAAGTTGTCATCGTGGCTCAGCTCTGAGCTTGTGAGCATTAAATAGCACAAGTCTTGAGTGATTTTCCTGTGTCCAACTCGAGTGTCAGCATGGGGTATTCGCCCTCTGAGACAGAGACGCAAGAGAAGATGAAGGAAACTGAGAGACCGGGTCGACCTGCTGGGGATTAAGGACGGGTCACAGTGGATCAACTATGTCTTCCTCTCCCACAGAGGAGAGAAAACAAATATTAATCACCTCTAGCACTTCACACAAAGGGCCCCAAGACACAAGGGCAGGAGAGCCAGTTGAGAAGACGACAACTAATGAAAAGACCTCTTATGGGCTTTTCTGTGGTGGGCCCATGATCTCAGGACACCTCTCTGTGGAAATGTGTTCTCAGTGTTTGAAGGCAAATTTAGTTCCACTTCATTAATATGCTGATGAATATTCATTCTTTGTGGAATTAATGTCCATCGCTGTGCACAAAGTATTTATAATCCGGATGAACTTTTTCACATTTTGTAACTTCAGTATGTTGAGTAGCTTGCCGCGGGATGTTTATTCGTTTAATCTCCATGAATATATGTAGTAAAGGGTTTTTTCACACCTGAGAGTCCAGTAGACTCTGATTTGAGATCAAAATTGCAGCATTTGTTACATTTTCAGCTGGTGCGGTTCTCTTTCACACTGTACTGCATCAAACCAACAAAACACTTTGAGCAACCAGTTTCCCTCCTCCTGCCTCCTGGGCTACACCATAAACCTCTGAGGGAAATAAACTCTGAAGAAGACACGGAGCACAACTTCCTTTTACACAAAGTGAAACTAAAAACGTAGTGGCGTCAGATTTTACCAGTTGTAGTATTTCTCTTTTGTAAAAGAATACAAGTAATGTTTGTTTGTTTTGGTTGTATTTTCCCAGAATGCCCTGCGCTGTAGTTGGCTGCCTGTTTTGGGATTGGTCAGTGTAGTCTAACCACACCAGACATCACTTCAACCGTACTATCAAGTTCTTTTATTTCAACGATCAAATTAATCCAAAAAAAAAATGCACACCACCCTTTTCAGATTTTTGTTACAAAAATTTAAACCATGTTCATTTTATGCCACAATTCTGCACTACTTTGTGTCAGCCTGTCGCATACAGTAAAATACATTGAGTTTTAAGGTAGTAAAGTGACAAAAGGAGGTAATAACCTGCACTTATTCTGTGCTGGACATCAGGACAATATTGATCCAAACAGAAAAAAGCTCTGAAACTGAAAGGAAAGACTCTGTCTCCTCTTCCTCTTGCTGCAACACAAACTCGTCCGTCCTCTGTCCATGAGGCAACTCACAAGTGACAACAACGGACCCCACCTGGCAAACTGGTGGCGGTGCCATCTGGTTGCGACCAAGGCTCGCCATCCGGCCCGCAGTCGGTACCCGATGTGCCAGTGTGGTGGTGTTTAATGAGCGCATATGAGCAAACATTTGACTGCCAGGTGGCGTTGCAGCCACGCCACGCAGACCAGGCGGGGTTCAGCCACTGCCGTTCAAACCCGGGGGCATCAAAAGGGGGCCTTGGATTTCTAAAGTAACTAAGCCATAATCCACCCCCTTATTGGTCCCATTCATATTGAAATACATGATCAGAGGAACTGCAGAGGCCCTAATCTTGCCAATGAGCGGTCCGGCACAGCTGCAGGGATAAAGTCAGAGTATGAGACTGCCAGTATATTAGAAAAACTCAGGCCTCACTGATTGGATTAGGGGAGATGAGGGAGGGGAAGGGGGAGAAAGGGTCTCAGGGGTGAGGAAATGTCATCTTCCACCATTAGCTGCAGCGTGGTGGTCTCTGAGAATCAGACGCCGGGACAGACGCACTTTTGAGAGTTGTGCAATCTACAAAAGAGAAATCGGAGGGGGCGCGAGCAACAAGAGAAAGAAAAGGAAAGGCTGAGTGTGCAACGATGGGCCTCGATAGCACCTCCCAGCCACCTAATGTGACACCAAGTCTGGTATTAGCAGGGCAGTTTCTAGGAGGAAACAAACTAGAGAAAAAGAGAGAAAACTAAACCGGGCATTAGCTGTCGACTTAAAGGTTTGTTCTGGTTCCTCTGGTAGGAAGAGCCGCCCCGTTTAAGTGCGATTGAGCGTGGCTTAGATGGGGATCATTGGTTATCCTCTCAACTGTTTTGTTTTGAGGTTTCTTTTCTGTATTTACTGCAAGAAGTAGGAGAAGCCATTTTGTCTAACAAAGCAGGAGCCAAATATTTCCTTAGTTGTGCATCTGGCTCTAAAATGTAATTTATTCGTTTAAACTGGCAAACACAAACTTCTCTGCTTATTACTGTTGCACACACGCGATACTGTTTTATCCTTAACACAGATTAGAAAAGAACAAACTGTCAAATCCCTTCTGTAATTTTAGAGAGCTTGTGCATCAGTCGAGGACTCCGCTCACCAAACGTTACAGGCTGTTACTGCTGAGCTCAAGTAAATCTAATAATAATTACCTTTTTCCCTGTTTTTACATGTTTCTTACATCACTGACTTGTGATCTGACATCCATACACATATGTCTTAGAATGCATTTAGAAATTTTGATTTTAAACCATCTTTCATTTGAAATATTTTGTATTTTTCAGCACACTTTATTTTGGAAGATAAATCAAAAATTTATTTAAATTTATGCAATAAAAAAAGTATATCATAAGGTAAATTTAAGCATAGTGTTATGTAGAAAGGCTAGTATATATATTTTTTTATTTAAAATGTTTGATTTTAATATTTTAGTTGAAGTTTAGCCAGTGAAACAAAATATTCTGAAGTAATTTTAACTAGAAAAATTTTAATGTTACAAAACAAAATAAGATACAATTCAAAGTTCGAGTTGCCCCCCCACAAATTTTAGTGACTGAAAAAAAATATCAATTTTACTCATTTATTTTTTAGTTACTAAGAAAAATATATATATAATTTTGAAACTCAAAACAAAATGTAGCAAGAAGAAGATTGTCACTATGTGAAAGATAATTATGGCTGCAACTAGCAACGGTTTTAGTTTTTGACTTTTCTATTGATTACTCTGAGAATTAATTGATTAATCTGCAAAAGAAAATTGCCATATTACAGAGACTTAAAGAGTGTAAGGCTAAACTGTTGATTTGTTTTTGAATAAATAAGTTATTAATTGGCTAATAAAAGGTGCTTATTTTTACAGAATTTGAACATAGTGAACGATGACTTTTGAGGGGCTTTGGATCTTTATTTTAAATGTAACGTGTATGTTCTCTATACAGTTTTAGTTTAATTTCTACTCTGAGTTTGTTGTTTTAACAATTAGCCTTATTCCATTCTTTATTTTCCAGTTAATTACTAAATTAGTTGATGACTATTTCAACGTTTGATTTATCAAGATCAATTTGATTATTCATTTGTCTTTCTAATTTTATCATCATGCCATTAAATGTGAGACACCTGAATGCTGTGCACAAAACCTCAGGTGGGACATTTTTAATTAGACAATTCTAGTTCGTAGTAAAAGTTTTGCTGCTTCTCTTTTTAAATGGAACTGTCTCAATCTGATTATTCAGCAAAAAGGGAAAAACCATCATCTAAATAAAAAACTGGTTTAAATCTAACCGCTACAATAAATAGATTTTAATTATTTGCATCATAACAATAAAGTAATGATACATTTTATGTTTTGCAGTAGTAGTATAGTTCTATTGTTTGATGGGTTTTTTGCTGAATATTGGATAGAAAACATAAAAACATTATTGACATATTGTCAACACACTACCCTAACATGTTATGTGCCACAATCCAAAGAGCATTTATCAAATCATTTGTGAGTTATAAATAGAATATTTAAAACAACTTACTCTAAAGTGCAATATAATGAGGAATTGATTAAAACTAATATTTATTTAGATGCAGAAATGTAGTTTCGTGAAATAATGCATTACAGCAATATAAGTCAATGAAATAATTAATAAGTGAAATATATGTGGAAACCAAATTATTAGTAAAGACAACTTGTTAATTACAGATATAATCAATCATATATTCATTCATTTAGAATTTTGAATGACAAAGCATTTTACAAATAACTGCTTTATGTTCGGTTCTAAAACTAGATTCAGCCTGAATCCTTGCAGGTTTCGTGAGCCTCGATCCACACAGGGATCTAGTTGATTTAGAAACCTGCTGAGAGAACTGAGCAATTGCCAAACACTAAAAGATCCAGGACAACAATGGCTGTTACTATCCACACTGTGGCTAGTCTGCAATTTAAAAATTATTAATGCCAACAGGTTTACTGTAAAAACACACAGAACCCCCCTAGAGGTCCCATCGGCAAGCTATGAACTAAAGCTGCAGCTGATAATGTAAAAATACAGTAAGTTGTTAATGTGATCTAATTAGATATCAGGATGTTGTCAGAAATCTTACTGCATTAATTAAAAGTGTTATAATTTTCTGTTTTTCATAGATAAAGCATGAATTTCCTGATCTGTTCTTTGTACCCAGCTGATGGAGCGCCCTGTAGTTCTGGACTGACGGGTTTTCTGGGTTGAATTCATTAGAGCCACATATGTTCAGCCTTTTAACATTTCAGAGATTTTGCTGTTTATGCCTTCCGTCTGCTGTTCATGCTAATAGACAGGCTGAGTATGCCAAACTTCATTCTCCAGCTACAGTGATGGCGGTGCTTTTGCTGACAGCTGGGTTTTTATCAGGAAGCACCTGCTGTCCCTCCTCATCTATCTGTGAGGTGGTTTCCATGTCTCTGTAGGAAAGCTCCTCGATAACAGGTGTCCTTACTGGTGAGCGGTCGCAGAGCCAGTCATCTCTTTGGAACTGGAAACATCCAGATTCGCCGCTGACACCTCAGTCATCAGCTGAGTCGCTACGGTTGGCTGTCAATGTCACAGTTGTATGTTCTTACAGGCTGAAAATGACAGAAAAAGCACTAGTGAGTGAAAGACTCAGTGTTGAATTTGTTCACCATGTTAACTCTGAAGTAACACTTAAAATACACATTGCAAACAGTAGTGTAATAGCACAAGGATCAAGACATCAAGGAGGCATGAATGACACCATAATGGACCTTGAAGTGGAAGCATTAAGTGATGTTAAACAAGAGCTAAATTTGTCATTTAAATAAACCAAAAACCATTTCAGGCTTAATTTACAGTCACTTCAATCATCATCAAACTTTCAGCAAAATCAACAAAATAAATCCTGATGATTGCCCTCTTCAAGGTTGACTTAAAGAAATAATTGTTATCTTTAACCACGCAGGTGTTGCAATCCACCTTTCGTCTTGCAGTTCGTTTTCTCCATGGCTTCTTGTTTTATCTACAGTCTAAAATTTACTTGAATATTTCAAACAAGCAAATATTTGTCAAGGTTATGTAAACCCAATGAACTGGTTATTTTTATCAGAGCATTATTCATAATATGAAAACAACAAAGACAAGGTAGAGATGAGAAGGTACCAGAGAAAACAACGAGCTCAAGAGTTCTGTGCAATTGTCTATTAGTTTTGAAAGTTCAGTAGTCTCCTCTCAGGCCTTTAAAACGATCTAAAAAAATTCAAAGGGAGGAGGGGAAAAGGTCATACCAGCTGCCCATCGGTTCGGTTCGGTTCATTTGATGATAGGGGGAAAACCTGACCTGAAAGGCCAAAACAATAATCAGCAATTCAGTCATAAATTCTAATCACTTCATCGATAAACACAAATAAATGACACACGTTACATAACAAAGCATACCCTTGGAAAACTCGCTAATATTACTGCGCAATTATAGCTAAAGATGCTACTTCCGGTTAGCATGCCTGTCACAAAATATGTCAAGAGTCCTAAATTAAAATACAAAATCAATTCCAAATCATAGCCGAATAAGACAATACCTTCATTTGCACATTACCAACGTGCAAATTAATTAGAAATGTTTAAATTAAACTTAAAATTTGAAAAATATTTTCTCAATGAAGTTCCGCGGTGCAGCGCCACAACAAAGGATTTTAAACAACTCGATAAAATCAAACACTGTCATAAACAGGAGCACAAAAACTAATCTTACTGCCACATGTTGTGTGACGATGGATTGTGAACGGCGATATATTAGGATGCCAAGTCTTCATCGGGTAAAAACAGATGCCAAAAAGACGCCATCGCTCCTCGTCACTGATTGGCTGAACAATTCCGCAAAGCTTCGTTGATCACGTGACATTTCTCAGTTTTTTTTTTTTTTTTTTTTTTTTTGGTTTGTTTGTTTTATTTTATTTATTTCCGTAACGTGTAACAGGACTTGTATTTCAACAATGCACTAAGATAACCAGTGTTGGGTAAGTTACTGTAAAAAGTTGGTTATAGTTACTTGTTACATTAAAAAAAAGTAAATCCGTTAGACAGGTAGTTAAAATATTGCACCATTTACAGAAAAGTAACTATTGTGTTCTTAAAAAAAGACATGCATAAAAGCATTCAGGTTCACCATGGAATGAAACTTCACAATATTCTCAAATGTTCTTTGGACACAAGCAGAAAACACTAATTTACACTACTGAAACATTATTTTCTACATACATAATAAAACACTGATCACCTCCAAAACTTAAACTGGTAAAAATCAGGGAATGTTGGATTAAATCCGACTTTCCTTGGATCCAGTCCAACCAATTGTGTTGGTTCATGAAACCAACACGATTGACTGTTATGTGAAACTTCAGCATAGCAGATCTACAAATGGCATACAAATCATATAATACAAAGAGGACTGACTTGTGTGCAAGAGAATTAGGAGCTCTATTCTGAGTCTTTCCCTTGTTACTCACTGGTGTCAGCTGACATCATGATGATGTTGGCAGTTCTGTAACTGGAGGTGAGGTGTGGTAAGCTGGTGCAATAGCATGAGTCTATCCGTCTGGTGGTGATTGTTGGCAGGTGTGGCTGATGTTGCAGCGGTTTTGCAGGTTTAGACAGGACACATAATTGTTTCTCAAAGGTCCAACGTATCATTTCAGTCCGCTCTGGTTGTCATGAACTGCTTTCTGTTGCCAAGGTGTCCATAAACATATGCATTTCCCATATAAAGACTTGATTGGAGAACAAATGTAAATAGAAACACAAAATAAATAGAAATAGTAATACTTAGTTCACTTTAGCCTTACTTAGCAACACTTTAACAATTTCCATAGAATGTAAAAGTTGGTTTGCTCTCAGTTCAAACAGTTAAATATATACTGCTCAAAAAAATAAAGGGAACACTCAAACAACACAATATAACTCCAAGTAAATAAAACTGTCCACTTAGAAAGCAACACTGATTGACAATCAATATCACCTGCTGTTGTGCAAATGGAATAGACAACAGGTGGAAATTATTTTCATATTTATTTCATTCATTCAGATCTAGGATGTGTTATTTGAGTGTTCCCTTTATTTTTTTGAGCAGCGTATATCTCCATTACAAAGGTAATAATTAAAACTTGTGTCTTTTTTGTTTTATACTAGTCAAGTTTATTTGTATAAATTTGCCTTATGTGATAAAAACATATCACAATAACCAATTATGTTGAAAACTGCAAACAAGTAACAAACATTACATTTTGTCAAATACCATTATAATGAGGAAAACTGTGTGATTTGAGTTTGACTGATTACGAAGCAATATCTCAGCAGTGATTATTTACAATACTAAAACCCCAGAAAAATACTCACAATATTACTGCAACATACTTAAAGGAAGCTGCTGTTTTTGCTTTTCTTATTTCTTCATGTTTTGATCCACATAAAATATGTTTTGGAAGATTAAAAATCAGCATTGACAGGTGAATGAACTCTAAAAAGATCCTTTCTTGCAAACCTGACAGGCCTCTGTCGTTGGCCCTGATTTTCTGAATCAGACACTTTATTCTGGAAGTTTGGCCGACAGATTCATGAAGTTGATTCTTGGAATAATGGTCACCACTTTAGTCTCGAAACTTTTCTTCTTCCCCAACTCTAGAAGCCAATAGAAACATTTTATGCTGGTCTATTGAACTCAAGACACACAACATCCATCTGTTTATGCCCACATCTTTTTTCCTTTATGCACATTTGATTCTGTTGTGGATTTAATGTGGACTTAATCTCAGACACTAGATGTATTATTCAAATGTGTTGAGAGTATCTGCTGCTGTTGTTCAGGTAATAAAGCATTGAACTGTGTTTATGTTTGGATGATGTTAAAAACACTGAAATAAGTAAAGTAGATGGTTGTAGCTTCTCTTGGAGCAACCAGATGCTCTTGGTGGATCACAGGAAGTTCTTAGACTCTTAAGTTTTAGAGGAGATTATCTGTTTAGATTTGGAGACATTAGCAGCTTTAAATTCTTTATAGTGCATAATATAATACTTTTCTGTTCTTTGCAATGTTTACAATAAATTACCTAAATAATAGACAACTGATGATTAAATGGGTGTGAGGAAACATTTAAAGAGTCTGTGGAAAAAATCTTTTGAAACATTTGTTTTTTTAAGAAGATTAATGAGAAACTGTATTGTCTGAATTCCTTGTTGTCTGTTTACTCAGCCGTTAACTCAACATGCCGAGAACTTTGAAGAAGCTCATTTTATCTGGAGCTACTGGGATTATTTTAATTACACACAATGCCAGACTCAGTCCTTTTAAAGTTAAACCTCAGTTATGCCTCTGTTTAACAACAGGTATGGTTGAAAAATCACTGGAAACCCCCTGAGTAGTGTGAACATGTTCAGGATCTGCTGTTCCCCTAAATAATGAGGAAATGCTTGATGGAACAATGAAAACTAACAGATGCTTTATGTTGGAAACTGATTTAAACTATACTTCATCCAACACGTTTTCCATCTTGTTGGTATTTCAACATTTTTGCAGAAGTTTTCAAGTTCCTTGAAACTCTTCACAGAAAATCATAAACTCTTAAGTTTGTGATTTTAGAAAGATGTGGAAAAGTTTGTGCAAAATTTTTTTCTATCTCATTGAAGAGATGAATTACCATATGATAACTGGTTGACTTACCATTCAAATGTTCTTTATTAAAATCAGCATGGTGTTTGTATGAATACACCTGCTGTGAGGTCACACAGCTGCACAGACACCCCCTCCACCTGACGGAGGAATCATCTGGACAAAGAACGGCTCCTGGGTTGGAGTTCAAAGATTTATGGCCATCTTCTTGCTCTCATGCCTGTGTGTCATAAAATTTTATGATGTCTTTTCCACGGTTTTTCTTAAGCACATCTTTAGCAGACAACGGAGACATAACTCAGCGGTGGTCATGATACAGTCATAACTTATCTCAGCTAGATGGAAACCTGCTTTCAAGAGCTGATTGTCAGCATTGTGATCTTGAGCTAATTTAAATTCCCCTGCAGGTTGGCCTGGAAGAAAACTTTAAAAGTTTGTACAAAATTCTATATTGGGAATATTTAAGTGAGGGAGAGGTGGACTAATCTGAAAAGTTCTGCTATCCCAAAAGATTCTGGTTCTTTCATGCAGTACAAAGGTTTGAAACTTTAATGAGCCTCTCTGGGATGTGGGCTGGTGGTTCAGACATCATTAGGAAAGGCCAAGTGATGTAAGGACTCTCATCCTGCAGTTCACCACGTCTAAATGAAGCAACCGGCTGTGAAGTCTTGTTTTAATACTTGCAAAAGTATAAAGATAAGCTGATATGATGTAGCTGCACAATAACAAAAATTACCATCATATGTGATCAAAATAGACTAAAAGTCACCAGGCTTGCAATAGTGTCAAGCAGATATAAATTTATTGTTAAAAATGCTTAAGATTATGATTTTTATCATTAAATTTGTAGCTTACACTTAGAATTTCTTGTTTTTAAATGATACAGAAAGAGCACATAAAATAATGATCCAAACATATAAATGCATAAAATAGTCTGTTTGAAAATGTTTCATCGCGGACAGTTTTGGCAGCACAGCTCCTATGAGTAAGCACAGCCTTTCTTTTCAGTTTTCGAGTTTAAACTCCATCATTTTTATTCGGAGAAGTCGGAAAGGTCCAAACTTGTCCTCTGAGTGAAGCTGTTGGAGGACACTAAATCCTCATTCTGTTAGTTAAAGCTCAAAGAAATTTTTTGGAAGAGAAAAAATGTTTTGGCAAAAAACAGCACCAAGATTTCCTCAGGGGAAATTATTGTTTTTAATTTAATAAATTCTTTAACTCTTAGAGAAAAAAAGTGGATTTTAGAGATTCAAATCAAAACAAACAGAATGTCCAAATGAACGTAAAATAAAGTGAATAATCATTGAAAGAAAATCAGTTTTACACAGAATAAAACAGGATCCAGATGCAGACAGACTAGCATTTGGGCTCAGCTGTGCTTACACACACACACACACACACACACACACACACACACACACACACACACACACACATACACACACACCCACCCACCCACACACACACACACACACACGCTTTATCAATGACAATGAATTTTGAAGGAGACGACAAAATCTCAAAGCTAATCAAGATGAATGGCTTCAACTGTAGCAAACCAAACAGGCTTCATTTACTGCTGTTTTAATTTCTTATCTGGGTGGCAGTGAGCCATTAAAAGCATTTATGAACAGAAACATTTGGATGAAATGTAAAAGCCTGAATGCAGTCACATGATGAATGTTGTACAGTTGGCAGACAGGAGAGAGATTAATGATGCTGAGCTCAGAGGCAGCCAGGTTTAAACACCTTGACTGCAGATGGAAACTCTGCTACTCCTGATTTTATTGAAACATCCAATCAGGAGCAAAAAGTTTTATTTTCCATCAGTCATTCCAGATTATCTTCACTTTATGTGGTGTGATATCATACGATATTTTTGCATAAATGCATTTGTTGAAATAAACAACAAATTACTAAAAATATTATACATCTCTAAAGTCTTTCTTTGATTAAAACTCATATTAGAGAAATCTGAATATAGATTATTTGGTATCCAATGTAAGAAAAAAATGTGACAATATAAGATCGATTCACTGCAACTAAAGTACACCAAATATTGTTCTGCATTACATTCAACAGCTGAAACAGAAATGCAGACGTCCTCCAGGTCATTCAGTCCGTTTCTCTCTCGGACTTCTGACCATTTGTGCAAAATTGCTCCACCTACAGAAAGAATAGCTGTACTGCAGCTATGATGAAAGAAAGATATAATGGAGCAGGTCAAAGTTTTTCTTTATATGTTGTTGGTTTTCAGACTCATTGTGACTCTGGAGGTGCTGCAGAGATCTTCAGCTCAAATTACTGATGCGCTTTACAAATCTGGCCCAAATGGAAGTGGCAAATAGCAGACATTATGGAAGAAAAGTATAATTTCCAGTTTGACACAAACTTTGAAGTTAAACTTTAGTTTGTAGGTGGCAGTGTCATCCTGTGTAGTTGCTTTTCTTCAGCATGAACAGAGAAGCTGATCATAGCTGATGAGAAGATGGATGGATATGAATCAGGATGATACTGGAGGAAAACCTGCTAGAAGCTGCAGAGATGCTGAGTCAGGTAGAGGTTCACCTCCCAGCAGGAAACCAGCCTGAACATCCAATGTTAAATGTGAAGAAGTTAATGGTGCTGAAAACTTTTCCAAGGTACTTTAAGGATAATTTTCTAGGCCAGACTTGCTGTAGCAGGCCAATTAGTGGATAGAGTGATGGTTCTTCACCACAAGAATTAAATGAATTTGTTTTCTTAACTGAGTGGTGAGACATGTGTGTGTGGGAAAAAGGGTGACGCAGTTTTCTAAATGACCAGCATCACATTTTCCCAGAGTTACATTTGTAGTTTTCTTTAAACAGAAAGTAATACTTTTTAGATCAAATGTAAAAGGTAATAGTCTTCATTTCAACTTATTAAATATTAGTCTTTATTTCTTTCTTTATAACATAAAAATACTTTCCCATTTCAGATCTTTTGTAAACTTTTTGACTGAGCTGAAGGCCTTACGGTTAGCATGAAGTGGTGACTGTGGGTGTTCCATCGGTCTGCACAGTGCACCAACTTGTCAGGGCAGGACGGAGCTTTGGGGTGGGGAAATCTTCCTCCTGCACCCTGGGGACAAGGGATTACCCAGGGCAATTTAGCTGTTTCCAAACAGGTGAGAGCCAGGTTAGACAAGACCGACTTCGTTGGGGTGTCCGGAGCTTAGCGGATATTAGGCTAAAAGCGACTTGGTGGGTGTTCCCGCTGCTCCTTCCTTGTCTTTTCTTGGTTGTTTGTTTGTCAGTCATTAAAGATGAAGCGTCATGTGTGGGTAGCTGCTGCTAATCCAAGTGCTAGTGATTATGTGGGCGGTCAATAGAAGCTAATTGTGTGGACTGCAAAGTTATTACCACAAACATAATTAGTCAGCTTTAAATTATGAGGCAATCTCTTGTTGTGCAGCAGGGCTTCCTTTGTTGTCTCCAAGAAAGACATTTCTGTGGGTGAAATGTAATAATCCTGTGAAATGCAAATACAGTTTAACAATCTGAGCGATCAGAGCCCATAAATGGAATCGTTACTGGACCCATTTGTCTGGCATAAACCCTCTCAAGACTGGGGACTTTGTAGGCCTTAATAAAGCCCTAATAACCGGGACGTATTGTTTATTTTCTGTTACACTGGCCCTTGGGCCACACAAATATAAACCCTCCAGCACAGTGGCTTTGCCTCAAAGCCTCGCATATCCGCTAAATACCATCAGAGATCTGAGACTTTTCCTCAACCGTTTCTCTCATTACTGCTGGTGGTGACCCAACTTAAAGTCTTCTTTTGCTAATGATGCATTATATGTGCTTTCACTAAAGAACATTAACTCCTTGGGGCTTTGCTCTCCAGAGCAAGTGCTGCTTTGCATTTTAAGATTTGCAGCTTGTTTTGCTGAAGCTTTAAAAGTTTAAGAGCTGCAGTTTCATCTGTGAAATACACAACATGATTTCTAAAAATACCAAAATAAACTCAGAGTTCTGCCTTGAAAAGGAATGTTGGTAGATAGTAGCTGATCATATTTACTTACTGGTATTACTTATTATATTGAAGTAGTGCTTCTCCTAGAGTACAACTTTTGGCTACTCTACCCAACTCAGATGTTGCAACACTTCATAAAGTTCTGATTATTTGCAGAGGCAAATAAATATACATATAAAAAGTAGGAGTGTGTACAATGTCTGTGGATCTTGTTCTTGTGAAAAATTACAGTTCCACCTAGTGGAGGTTGTGGTTTTAGCACCTACATGAGATTGACTTGTACTCAAATAAGAAAAAAATTCAGACAGCACAAATGAAAAGGTGGAAAATGATCCAGGAAGAGTTCACCTGAAATATAATGGCTTCCACATTTTTAGCAGAAGGTGTGTGGGTGTGTGGACGTCTCGGTGAGGTTCTTATCATCCCATCGCAGACACACCTGACAGTCAGAGCTTCAAACCAAGGCCAGGTTTCGCTGTTTGCTCAGAGAACATCACATTCAACCAAATGTGTTTGCTCATACTCTCAAGACATGTGGGCTGAGGAATGAAATATCAAACAGGACAACGGTTAATGGGATGCACAAGTGTTCACACAGCTAGGTGAGAATGCACACACACACACATAAGAGATGATTATGCATGCATTCAGATTTGCTGCATTTCTCCAACACATGAGAGCAACACACTCCCTGACACTCCACACCTCGCTGCCCTAAAACATAATTAGTCCTCTCTCCTGCTTGTTGAATAATCAGTGACTGTACTGTGGGTTTTGCATGAATAATTTCTAATGTGACAAAGACGGAGAGGAGAAGGAAAGGTGTCCTGTTGTGTTTTGGGACACGGGAAGGCTAGATTACCCATGTGCCAGGGGAATCTAATGCAATTACGAGTGTTTGCTTACACCATGTGTCCTCTTCCGTCTGCGCAGCAGCGTCAGGACTGCGCCCGCCGCCATCCTCCCATTCAGCTCTCTTGTTTGTTTTCAGTATTTACACCGCTACCACAGGCAGGCAACCCACCCACCACCACACCCCCCTTCTCATTTACCCCTGCTTTCAATATCACTAATTAAAGTAAACCAATAAGACTGGGGGAGGACAGAAAATAAGACGTGTTTGAAGACCAGATTGAACTCTACCGGCAGCTCAGAAGTCAAAAGAGACATTGTGAGAGGGTGTGTGTGTGTGTGTGTATGGGGGGGGGGGGGGGGGGGGGTGTGTGTGTGTGTGTGGGGTGTGGTGTGTGTGTATGTGTGTGTGTGTGCGTGTGTGTGTGTGTGTGTGGGTGTGTGTGTGTGTGTGTGTGTGGGGGGGGGTGTGTGTGGGGGTGTGTGTGGTGGGTGTGTGTGTGGGTGTGTGTGTGTGTGTGTGTGCGTGTGTGTGTGTGGGTGTGTGTTGCTGGGAAAATATACATTATTTATAATGTAAAAAAGAGGGGCCACATGCAGAGAGAGAAGGTTTATTTAAGAGTAGGAATGGCCTGCTTATTAGCTTTAGCTCTCAGTTCCATTCATTAGGATAGATAGATAGATAGATAGATAGATAGATAGATAGATAGATAGATAGATAGATAGATAGATAGATAGATAGATAGATAGATAGATAGATAGAATAGATAGATAGATAGATAGATAGATAGATAGATAGATAGATAGATAGATAGATAGATAGATAGATAGATAGATAGATAGATAGATAGATAGATAGATAGATAGATAGATAGATAGATAGATAGATAGATAGATAGATAGATAGATAGATAGATAGATAGATAGATAGATAGATAGATAGATAGATAGATAGATAGATAATCTGCTCGTGTTCCTATGGGATTCAGAAAATAAAGGCAAACATTTAGAGTGCAGCTAAATTGAGGGGCGACGGGGAGAGTTTTAGGTGAAAACAGGCTGATGGGGGGAATTGTTGGTTCTCTCAGCGTGATGCTGTGAGAACAAAGTCCAAGTCCAACTGTCATTGGTTAGGATTACATATTTGACGTGTAATCCGTAGCTAAAGTTTAAGTATGTGTGTTTTGCTAGCAGTAAAGTTGACCTTTCATTACAAACCCTGTGGAAAACTAACTTCCCAAAGACATTCCTGACATGCATTGAGGTCTGTTAGATACTGTTATGGAGCAAATATTTAGACAAAATGTGGATAAAATAATACACTTATCATGATTTATATTTATTTCTAAATTTTCATGGAGCATATCTAAAGTATTTGAAAGTTAATCTGAAATCATTTTGAACAAAACTACTTGACAAAACTACAGGAGCACAATTTATTTTCCTTGGTGCTGATTGGCTGTACTTCCAAGATCATAAATAAAGAAGGCAGTAGATATTAGCTTCTTGTAGTTGTGAAAACATGGTTTCTTGTTTATGCCATCAAAATGGGGTCCAAAGTATTGACAGATTTCATGTAATGGCTGCCGATTGATCCGCTATGAAAGCTGCGGGTCCATCATACGGCTCGATTACAGTGATGTTTCATCCCTGAACACGTAGCATGTTAATGGGAGGAACTAAATGCTGTAGAGAGGGGTTCATAAAGGCAAAGCTTGATGACTCAAAGCTTTTACGAAGCTCAGCTTCTGGGAGCATTAAGATTTCTTCAGTGGAGAAAAAAAGGTGAACCAAACCAGAACTTTAGGTGAATATCTTTCACATTGCTGCTCTGAAACACCATCAGACTGAATGGAAAAGTAAATATCAGTTCTGAAGAAAAATCTGCTTCTGTCCAAATCCAGCTACCTGCACTGTTCAACCTGTCCAAACCAGACCAGCGGGGGTTTCCCAGCACGGTGCATTCAAGAACATCTGGTTCGCCGCGCTGTCCAAATATGACAACAACTCTGATGTGACTTAATCACTTTTATTCCCAGATGTCTGCAGACTCTCCAACGTCTCTGTCGGCTTTCTGTCTGTACAAACAGTCAGAGATTTAAAGGGGTGCAGCAAAAGCAAAGGAGGTGGATTAGCAGCTTACAAACAACTAATGATGTCATCCTGAACATGGTACTGTAAAATATCGTCTCTGCTGTCCAGAAATTGAGCTGTTGGCATGTCATGACAGAGACTGTCGACAGTCTTTGGTCAGAGGTCTTTAGATTGTCTACAAGACTGACTGCTACTGGAGATCTTTCCTGTTCATAGTAATGTATCATCAAAGGTCTAGAAAGAAAATTGTGTTCATGCCCATGACGAATATGAACCTTTCAGTGGAATTATTATTAATCAATATCATTACTAAAAACTGCAAGAAAAAAGGACAATCTGCTCAAAAATGATCTTGAAGGTTGTGTGATGATGGCAAGCGGTGCAACCTTCAAAAAGAGATGAAAAATTATTCACAGAATCATTTTTTTTCAGCTTTTACTTCTGGAACTACTGAAACATCAATTCAGTTTTACAAACCTGAGTCTCTCTGCATATTTATTATTAAAGCTGCAATGCTTTGGAATGAGTAATGGACCGACGCACCTATAATGGATCTTTTCAGGTTTTCTTTACTGTTTACCACAATTACTACCCAAAGAAAAGTGTTCAGTCAGCTGTGTTCAGTTCAGAGTGTGTTTTTTGGGATCGACCCAATCCCTTTGTGGCCAGGCAGCGAGCCAAGGAACATTGATTTGGAAGTCTCATCTTTGGAAAACAGTGCGTTATTGTGAGCAGAGGGAGAAAAACAGAATGATTTATTTTATGGTGGTTGTCTAACAAGGTAACTGCAACTCACCACACACTCATTTTGATGTTCCTTGTCTTACCGCAGCCTTGAAAGCCTTTTGAAGCAACACTTAAATGATCCGAGACGCATCAGGAAGACAGAACTATAAGAGAAAACTAAAGAGAGATCTTCAGTAGGGCATAAAGAGACGTTCAGCCGAAACTGATTCCAAACTTTAATTCATATACACACTTCAATTATAGTAAGAAGATGCAAGGAATCATTATTATGTTCAGATAAACATTTGAAAAGTCTCAGCTGCATTTATATGAAAACTAAAGTCTCCATCCAATTTGACTGAATTGGAACTACTTTTAAAAGAAATGAGTCGAAATTTCAGTGGACAAAAATGATGGAGACAAAATCACTTTATGGTCCGTAATTTTTTGAACTAACCTGACAAAATTCAAAAAAGTTAAAGAAGTTTTAATATTTTTGTATTTGTAAAAAAAAAAAGATTAAAGATCGTTGCAGGTAAACTGTGCAGACCTGGAGGGAAATTGAATCTCCCAGAATTTTCCTCACGTTGTGCCGTTTTCAGAGATTTGGGAAAAGCTACTGAGTGTATGAGAAAAGTCTCTACCTCCACCACAAACCAACTGGAGATGTTTTATTGACTCAAAGTTAACACACAAAGCTAAAAGAAATGCAAAAACTTGCAAAAAGGATTTGGATGTGACATTTATATCCACGCCTGTCAATGAAAAGTCCCATGCAGATCCCACAGGTGGTAATTATTTAAGACAAACTAGGTTCGTTTACTGCAAGTGAGCGTGGCCATAACGTGATGATCTGATTGTGCATTCCTGTCGTGTAAAAACTCAGACGGGACATTTGCTTTGAAAAGGTTTCAGTTATACTTTTCTATACAGAGAACATTTTTGTACCAAGTCATTCAAGGACGACTCAAAGGAGCTAAAATAAGTCACATGGTTTCTTCCCATGCCTGCTGCTGATGAGCTGTTTGACCAGTGTGGGAGAGACAAAACAAGGGAGTGTCATGATAGCACCTTCCAGCTAATCTCTCAATTACTACCTTACTGCTACTGTCAGACAAAAGACAACAAAAGCTTAGAGCTGTCACGCATGAATCCCTCCATGTGAGCGCGTGTTTGTCTGTCTCTGCAGTAATAGCTATGTGTGGTCTACGTAATCCTGCTCTTTGTTGTCTATTTCTGTTGCAATTCATCTAGAAAGCGCAGCCATGACTGACAGCTTGCAAAACATGAAACGTGATCTAGCACGGCTCATTGAGAAAAGCATGATATAGTATTTATATGGGATGAAGGTTTTGAATTAGCAAAAAAGAGGAAGAGTTTGGAGGAATCTAAAGAAGGATATTCATCTTCCAGTTGAAGGAGAAACTGTGATGAATGTTTATCGAGTCAGTGGGCCATTTTCTAATCTTTCTTCTTCATGAAAGCCCCTGCAGTGCACTAAAGCTTCAGCTAAAACAGCTGTTCTTCCCAAATGCTGAGTTAGTTCACTGTTGTGCCATTTTCAAATCAAGTTAAGTTCATTCCTCTAACAAGTAAGCTAAATCTGTGTCGATGAAAGACCAGGGATGTCACAGCCATTGCCTGGCATTAGGCGTATAATGGCCTGGATTTACTGCTAAAACGGCAGCTTCACATGGGCAGCTTCTGGTGACTTCAGTGGGCTGCAAACCTTAGCAGTGGAGCTACAAACTGCATCAATGCAATGAACTTCCTCCTCAGTTTATTTCACACAAATCAAAATCTAATCATTTATTTAACAAATTAATGATCACTCAATATATTATTTTGCAGTGTTGCCAACAGATCAGAGCTACTCAGGCTGTGTATTTTAAGCACCATAAATATTTGATGCTAAGCAGTATTTCACATCCTGAGCTTCAAACTGGTCTGAACAGAAAACTTCAGCATTGGCCTGAGATTGTAGAAATTCCTAGTGCAGCATATTACTGTAAAAAATAAAAATAAAATCAAGTGTGGATGCAAGCAGAAGCATTTCTATGCTCACCCCTCGGATTGTTTGTTTTTCATGTTTCACTTCAGCCACTTGAACTTCAGGATGACAGATAGCTTTCAAGATTATGGGTTTTCATTTTCATGCCTTGGATAAACTTTTCGTCACATCATATGTCTTTGACTGTGGTCCTTCAATTCATACAATTTTAAAGTAAGAATATGTAGTGAAATCAGCTGCCAAAAATAAAAAGAGGACTTTGCTATTTGTGAGTCTCAGCAGTCGTCAACTGGAAGGAAATGAAGTGGTGTGATACCAACTGAGAGACAGCGGTCTTAATGTTTACTATTAACTTCAACTGTTTTCTGATGTGCTTAGCGTTAGCTGGCACTAATTTCATCTATTGTTTAGTGTTAGTGGAGCTAAGATTTTTGTTTAGAGAATTAGTGAACCTAACTTTCTATCTGCTGCCAACTACTGGCAATAATTACTGCCCGTTTTAGTGCATTTAAATCTTAGATTTAAAGACCCAAAGGTCATTTAACCCACACAAAATAATCAATTACTATATTTACAGACATTATTGGCATGGAAATTTGCTTCCACCCAGATAAATGCAGCATAAATTATTAAACTGATGATGTTGAATTATCCTTTCTAGTAGTAACCATGTAGATGTTCTTCTGTCTGAATGCATTTAGTTCTCTTATATCCCAGATTTAGAATTATAATAACATTTTCAATCTCTTTTTAATTTAACATCCAGAATCATTCAGTGCAAATTTAAATGTTGACTCTTGATCAATAAAAAATGCACAATTAAAGTTTTAAAATCCATGTGACCAGTTAAACAGGCAGTCCTGGGCAGACACTTAGTTTGCTTGTGCTTTGGGCTGGCCCTAAAAAAACTCCTACAAACGTTTGACCTGCTTTGCTTTCTATTTTTGAAGATTTAAGCATATTTTTTCAAGAAATTCTGCCACCGTGGAAGATTGTAAAACTATAGTGCTACTAAACATTACCTCTGTAATAACATATAACTGGTTAAAAAAATTTCATTGCAACTACAGCTCTGTTTAATCAGTTGTGAGTAAATCAACTCATCATGTAAACCGATGAATAGATAATGCCGGACGCACTAATTTTCTTTTTGCAATGTTGATCTGCAGAAGAGAAGACTGAAAACATTCATGTCACATGCTCATAAAAAATCTTAAAAATAGTTCCTGATTGAAACCATTATAGAGAAAAATCCAATGTTAATATTACTCTCCAGCAAATACACCTGTCCCTTTCCATGCATGTTTGGTGGTTGGCGTTACTGAGGAAGCGCCAGAACGTTGAAGCTGAGCCAACATCCCATAAAGCTTCTCAAATATAAATTTGTTGTTCATTTAAAACTCACGATTCTTCCTTCTTGGGTTTCTGCTGCAGAGAAACCACTTTTAAATGAAATTTCATGTAGAACTAAATTGAATCAGGATGACACTAATTCCAGATTAAAAAGCAGGTTTGCAGCTACTGTACATTGAGAAAATATTCACACAGTCAAGCCCAAATGATTCACACGCCTGGGAGGTTTAAGTTTGAAGTAATCTCTTAATTTGACCTACGTCTTTCTTCTGACTGGCAGTAGCAGCCGAATCCAAGTCCAGACTTGAATCTGGTTGAGATTCTGAGCAGGGAGGTAAAGATTAGGATGATGGAATGGAGGCCTTTCAACTCCAAGAACGTAAAGCTTAAAATACCAGTGGAAACCTACAAATAGGGGAAAAGCAAAGGGTTTGGTTACTGTATTCCCTATGCAGATTTTCCATTCAATGTTGAGGCAAAAATAATGTTGAAATCAATAAAACTGTTCCCAAATTGTTTCTCCTTTTACATGTTATTATCTACTAGAAACAAACTTTTTGGTCAAATAAAAATAAATCTAAACCTCTGGAATGTTTTTATTTTACAATGTGCCATTTTTCAACAGCAAATTTAATAAATTGAATTAAAATTTTGTGTGAAAAGCCAACACAAGATAAAGAAGAAGAAAATGACAGATATTTATTCCTAACAAAATCCTGAAACCTTTTGAAATTAATAAAGTTTTAAGTTTTTGAAAAGTCACTCAAATCTCATGAGACCAACATTGAACTTTTTGGCCTACATCTAAATGTCTGTGTGGAGGACAACGTACAACACCCTCACTTCACAGTGCAGTGAACACACAATTCCCATATCAGAACACAGTGATGGCAGCATTATGCTGTGGGGATGAATCCTGGAAGAAAACCAGCTAGAAGCTTCAGAAGACCTGAGACTGAAGTGGAGGTTCAGCTTCCAGCAAGACAAACACTGTAAACATACAGTAATAAATATTATGGATGGTTTAGATCAAAGCAAATTCCCGGTACAAATGGCCTAGTCAAAGTCCAGACCTAAATTTATTCGGGGAGTTGTAGCAAGACTTGTTTCAGATAATCTCCATCTGATGGAGCTTGAGCTGTTTTGGAAAGAAGAAATGAAATGTTTCAGTCTGCAGATGATTACAGTTGATGGGAACAAAGAAACCAGAGCTGCAGCTGAACCTGGAGTGAAAGTTGATCCTGAAAACTCTCGACTCGAGACAATGAATCCATACGTTCGCATTTTTTATTCGTAATAATGCTTTTTTTTTCCAATCACTTCACAATTTTGCAGTACTTTGAATTGCTCCATTCCAAAGTCCCTATAAAATACATGTTCTGGTGTAGATAAATATCAAAGTTTGTGGTTGTAATGAGAAAAAATATTTACGAATGATGAGCAGTTTTGAATATTATTTCTGTGGTATGGCACTCAATAGTTGAACATTTCAGCTAAATTGATGTTTTTTTTTTAAGATTTCAAACACATACTGACTAATAAAACAACTTTATTGAAATCTAGATGTTGTGAAATACAAGACAACACCTATGACCTTTTTCAACCAAACACTTTTATTTAAGTATGTATTTACTCATTCACTGCCATTGATACCATTTCTTAATAAAAAGAAAGTGTAGAAATATTCAAACATGAATTTTAAATGTCAAGCTGCTTCATTGGGAATATGTGGAGAAAGTTGCACAAACGTTGTGTGTCCTCGCTGAATCAGAAGAACTGTTGTGACAATTCAGATACATGGATCAAAAAATCCCCAAACGGGACTCATAGATTTTCCTTTTGGGTATTTTTTCCCATAAAGAGTCAGTGGTTCAGTCACATGGATGGGAAAAAGCAGCAGAAGTCCAAGAGCATGTCCGACACGATGGTTCCCCGTCGCTCCAACACCTGTCTGGACTCGTCTCGCTCTTCCTCCTGCTGATTCGGTATCTCCATGCTGCTGCTCTCCAGCTCCTAAACGTTTAGCTTTGCTCTTTAAGGTAAAACCAGGTCATCTAAACTAGTCTCTGATTAATGGCACCAGCAGAAGAACCGAAGATGAAGAGAACAAATTTATTTTCAATTTCGTAAAAAGAAGGTTTGGAAAGTCATTTTAGCTGCCAAGAGCGTTCATTTGATCTGAACAGACCTTCAATAAAACAAATTCTTTCGACAGCCATTTTGGTTCTTCCCTGGAAAGCATTCCCCAAACAACCTTTTGTCTTCTGTCCTGACAGCCCACAACTGTTTTCCTAACCGCTCAATATGTAAAATATTACCAGGGACGAAATCTGGTCAGCCTGACCACATGAAGCCGCCGTTCCTCACAGCTGAGGACAGATTCGGCCTTTTGGTTTCAACAGCTTTTATCCCAGATTCCTGTCCAAGTTGGTGCAAAGCAACTTCAGAGTCATGGTAGCTGCCAACTGTGACAGATGTATGCAGAATATACTCTGATGCTGCTGCAGAATTAGTTTCTTAGTTTCTTGTTTCTTTAAATGAGAGACATTGGGGTGTGGTGTTTGCATCAAGATTTTAATTAACTGTAGGAAAAACATAAAATAAAAGAAACTTCATAAATGGAAATGGGATAGGATGATTATAGGGACAAATGTCCAATTTTTTTCTATGATACAACACTGCCACCTAGTGGGATTTATGGTAACTTGTTGCTAAAACTTGGATAAATCAAAGGATAAAGGCACTTCTTCTTGTTGGACTCAGTTCTGGTGTAACCTTCTTTTAGAAGTCTTCCAGACTGATGACTGTTCGGATACTAAACAAATAAAAACAAGAAGAATGATGAGGATAACTCAAGGTTTCCTTCTATAGAAGAAAATACATTACAGCAGATATTAAAAAATAAACTACATGGTGCATTAAAAAGATGACTTTAATGAGTTTGAAATTCATTCAGCTTTTTAAATTGAATAAGAAAGTTATGAGATTTACTCAGTGATTTAAGTCTGGCTCTGCTCTGTAGCTACCTAAACATAGGAAACAACCACCAACTGAGTGATAACTGAACAGCTTCTCACCTTCGGCCGTTCCTCAGCAGGTCGAAGGCCTCATTGATCTGAGCCAGCGGGAGATTATGACTGATAAATTCATCCAGCTTCAGTTTCTTCTGCATGTAATCCTCCACCAGTTGAGGAACATCCTTCGCACTTTTCCAACCTTCACAACAAAACAACATCAAGTTTGATTAGGTCAGTTTCCAAAAGTATTCACACCCCAGAAGTAAAAGTACAAACCTAAAATAAGGCTGGAATGTTTTGAACTGACCACCAAAGTAAGTCCCCTTCAGGGTGCGCCCCATCAGGATCTTTATAACCTGGACGCTCATCGACTCCGTCTCTGTCCACCCAGCAATGATGCATGTTCCGCAGCCGTCTCTTGTGGACTCCAGCGCAGCACTCTAGAAACAGCAAAACAAGCCCAGTCTTTCGTAAACTACATGGAAAACCTCAAATCTTAGTTTTCTCAGTTAAAAAAAAAGAAGAAATGACATCCACCATGGTCACTGGATTGCCAACACATTCTAGAGCATAGTCCACCCCCCCGTTGGTCTTCTCCACCAGAATATCCTGGATGTCCTTGTTTTCATAATCTCTGGGGTTGATGCACTCTGTCGCTCCAAACTCTCTGGCTTTCTGGAACTTGTCAGGGTTGATGTCGACCGCGATGATCCTACTGGCCTTGGCCGCCTGGCAGCCCATAACGGCGGCCAGACCCACCGCTCCGAGCCCAAACACAGCACAGCAGGAACCTTTCTCAACCTGGATGGAAACGCAAAGATGAATGAAAAAGAAATTTAACTTCCATAAGAAACAATAAGATATTGGACAATAATTTGGACCAAAATACTCAACAGAAATGGCCATATGTAACTTTACAGAGTCCATAAAAAAAATCATCTGGATTGAGATAAATTTGTTCAACCACTAGATTTGCCCACAAGCATCAAAACTGTTTCAAATCGTACCGTGTTTCTCGACAGAAACGTGCTAAAACAGGGGAAAAACGCAGATCTACTGGGGTGGCATGGGGTGGATGTGCCACCCCAACTGAGAGCCTTGCCTCCCCTGTTACCACCCCAGCTGGCGACAATGAATTCAATAAATAGTTATGGCAAATCAGACATTAAGCGCATGAATATCATTTTTCCGACAACACTGAATGCAATCCAATGTAATCTGAGTGGCACGTGCGAGAGGACAGAGCGAGGCAGCATATATATATATATATATATAAAAATATATATATATATATATATATTTTATATATATATATATATTCATTATGCAAGAATTCTGACCTTTAACAAGTTCTTAGTCGTTTTTCCCTAACATGAATCCAGGAAGGAAGGACGAAAGGACAGAGTGGAAGGACATAGCAGTAGAACTATATATATATATATATATATATATATATATATATATATATATAATATATATATATATATATATATATATATATATATATATATATATATGCTGCCTCGCTATGTCTGCCTCGCTCTCACTGGACTGGACGTCACGTGACCACAAACGCGCCATTTCCGTCCATCGAGTCAGAAATATCGGAAAATACCACAATCACGCACAGAATCTGAAAAAAGGACGCAACATTTAGCGGCTAACCAACTAACCGACCCTATGGCCGCCGTAGATAAACAAGGTTCACATTTAACAGGTGAGGAAAAAGTTTTAATTTAGAGAAAATATTGAAAAAGTGAGCTAGTTATGTTAGCCTAACTGTTGCTAGCCTGATAACCTCAGCATCCTGCGCAGTTCGGCGTGTTCTGGTTCCGTTAGCTCTAAAATAGAACAACCTGCGGACCGAGTCATGAGAAGTTTAACTCAGCTAATCAACCACCGCTGTGTTCATATCAATAATGTCAATGTAGACATCAAGTCTGACAACATAATGCAACAAACAGACTGGATGTTCTTGTGCTTTTGGGTACTTTTTTGTGTGGGAAATGATTGTTTTTGGTATCGATTTTTCTGACTGAACATAATCTCTGCTTTATCTGCTCATTGAGCTGGTGTCTGTCGGTTCCGCGTGTAGGGTAAAATGGACACAGAGCGAGAAAAATCAGGATAGAAATAGTTTTGTCTAGTTTTGTCTGCACCTGTTTATCAGCCTTAATTCCCTCTGTTGGTAAAACGTGACCATATTTATACCAGTTGTGTGATGTTGGTGTACCACAAGGGTGGATGCTTGGGCTCTGCTTTTCTGCTCGCTGTACGCAGATGATGCAGTCATTTATCTAACTACAGATTCTCCTTATCAGGCTGCAGAATTTGAATGATTTTCTAAAAACAATATTTAAGTGGCCAATCAGGAACTCAGTCACAGGATCTCAGTGATGAAAGATTTTGTAAGACATGTTGTCAGACACGAGGCTTTTCTCTGAAGCACTGGCTGAAAAAACATCACTGTGGTTCATGGAAAATTTGATCTTGATGGGTGTTTAATGTATTTTACTGGTGCAATGTAGCTTGTAATTTTCTGTTACTTCTTTGTATGTGTTATAAATGTTTTTGTTTTTTTGGATCAAAAAGCCTAACCAGGGATGAAGCTGTGAATCAGTCTGCCTAGAAGCCAGTTGGACTGTCCCTTTAAAAATAAACATAAAATAAAATAATAATATGAACAGTAATGCAGAGGTAATACCTCTTTGAGCTCCTTTTTACAAGAATATTCTAAGGAAGCTCGGATGGTCTACTGCCATCTTGTGGAGAATTTTCATAATAGCAACCATTCAATAAGAATGGTTGCAACCAAATTCTGGTTTTTATATTTTCATTATGCAAGAATTCTGACCTTTAACAAGTTCTTAGTCGTTTTTCCCTAACATGAATCCAGGAAGGAAGGACGAAAGGAAGAAAAAAGAAAAGGACAGAGTGGAAGGACATAGCAGTAGAACTAAAGAAAGAAGAAAACTTGGGAAGAAATGAATAGGCAAAAGGAAAAACAGGAGAAAAAAGTAGGGAAAGTACAACAAAAGAGGAAAGATGGAAAAATATAAGAAGAAAAGACAGAGGGACGGGCATAAGGGAAACCAGATAGTTTCAGTCCTCTCACCTTCCCGGTTTTAACAGCCGCACCGTAACCGGTGGAGACGCCGCAGCCCAGCAGGCAGACTTTATCCAGCGGAGCCTTGGGGTCTATCTTAGCCAGAGACGTATCGGGGACCACCGTGTACTGACAAAAGGAGCTGACACCCAGGAACTGATAGACCTGCTGACCTCTGCAAGATATTCTACTCGTCCCGTCAGCCAAAACACCCGCTTGTGTGTTTTCCCTGTCAGTGACATGAAGATCAGAATGTAATTAAAGTCTGTGGGGGAAACATCATGCATGTGATCGTGTGTGTGACTAAGAAATCACCAGTTCTTCTTGCAGAGGTTTGTTTTCTCACATTTACACTGGTCACACTCTTCACAAAACGGAAGAAAAAGAGGAATAACTTTATCCCCTGACAACAAAATGAAAGCAAAAGCATTAAGAGGATCCAATGGGCAAAAAAGATGAAGTAAAACCAAAATCCGACTCTGATATTTGTGCGTTTTACTGTGAAAATTACCCGGTGCAAACTTTGTTACGTCTGGGCCAACACTCTCCACTACACCTGCCGCTTCATGGCCGAGAACCAGAGGGAAAGGTCGGGCGTGCGTTCCTCTTCCGGCTTCATACAGGTATTCACAGTCTGTGTGGCACACGCCTGAGGCAACAACCTACAGAAACAAAACATTGAAATAACTCAGCAGTTTCATAAAGAGGAAGCTGAAATTTTCCCAGCATGATTATCAAGTCTAGGCAGTAACAACTTTTATCTTTCAGATATGGTTTTGCATAACTTTGAGATTATATTTAAATGACATACAAAGTCAGCATGAAAATCTCTAAAACTGCATCAGAAACTAATTCAAACGTGTGTGTCAGGGTGTGTACCTTGATCCGGACTTCATGAGCCTTAGGAGGGGCAACATCCACTTCTTCAATAGAAAGAGGTTTCCTGGGCTCCCAAGCAACAGCAGCCAGGCATCTGATTACCTGGAAACAATTAAATATGCTAAATGATTTTCCTTCCCACACCCTGAAGCTGTAAAGACTGGATGAGGAACAACCAGCAGTTGATGAAGTCCATATCAGACTTACACCAACCCTCTGTCCAGGGATGTTTCGCAGTTTTTAAACCTCTAGTTAAAAATCTGAAAAGATTGGATTACCCAGTTTCGCCTCATCTGGACCAATATGTTTATATCATATAGATGAAAAGCTTTAGTGTTTTATGAAGCGTCATCTCACCTTAACTAACTATAAAAGTTAAATAATCGAAGATTTTCTAAGTTCCTAGACTCTATTTGATTTATATCTCCATGGTGGATTCGTCTATATGGACACGTCGATCATGTGAAATAAATAGGAAGTCGCGAGTCGGATGTAAACTTCAGCATCACGTCGGTAATTTATTTATTTTATTTATTTATTGTTGAAATAAAAGAAAGATAAAATTGTGCTTTCTTACCTGTCCTGTTGTTGCCATTATTAAGTGAAAAGAAGGTCTGGAAGTGAACAAATATTAGAAAAGAAACTTGAAAAACTGTCACTTAACCAGTCGCAAATGTCAAAAGAGGAAAAAAAAATGAGGCGTGATGACGCCCAGGAGGTTTACGACACTTTCCGATACACTTTATGTTTACGGCAGTCTGTCACACGTGTTGTCGCATGGAGATTGTAGTCGGTAGAGCGCTCAGCGAGTAATACAAGTATGTGTTCTAATAAATGTTTTAGGTTTTTTTGTTTTTGTTTTTACATCTTAATTGATGCTATAACATGTTTTTAGTTTAATAATCTTGTTTTGTGAGTGTGCACTAGGAAGCTAACTAGTTAGCAGAAGCTAATACTGTTAGCTTATGTGTTGATACTACTGAGTTCAACTTCCACTGTTTTGCTTTGCTTCTCATTTCTTTCCATTTCAAACCTTCAAAGAAAAATGTCGTTCAGAGGCGGAGGTGGACGTGGTGGGGGTTTTAACCGAGGAGGTGGAGGTTTTAACCGAGGCGGGGGCTTCAGAGGCGGTGGAGGATTCGGCCGAGGTGGTGGAAGAGGCGGCTTCAACAGGCAGCAGGACTTCGGTCCTCCGGAGCGAGTTGTGGGTAAGATCAGTTCAACCAGCGGAGGTAGCACAGCGCTGAGGAGACGGATGAGATGGCACATTACGTCTGTTTTAAAACCTGACGTTATGGGCTAATTCTGGTTGGTTTTACATTGAATTCAAAAATATTTTATTTAGTTAATTAAATTAACTCCTATCATCCACGAGTTTGCAGTTGCTTGTGGATGTTGTGAGCAGGAAGATTTTCTGGTATCAGTCAGTCTTGGAGCAGCTTTCACCAACTGAAGACTGTTGGTGTATGAAAGTGATGTTTGTGATCTTATGCTAACAGCTGGATATTCGGGCAGCAGAGCCTTTATTTGCGTGTCATCCAGTAACATGTGCTGGATGACACTATCAGTTGTTAGGCGCTAATTCATCTCATTTGCTTTTGCTGCTCCATGCATCCATAAAGCCTCCTTTTTAATCCCACTGGGATTTGGGGTTTTTGAGATTAGAAAATTCAGCTGTTATTTAAGCTTTTGATTGTTAATCATCTGTACATTTGAAGTTTTGAAAGGTGATGTTTTCTATGTAAATCTGAATGCCCTAAAGAGGAGCTGATTATAAAAGCTGATTCTGATTCAAAATAAAGTCCCATAAAATATCTCTGAGATTGAATCTGTTTCATGACCATAAAATATGAAATGGTTTTAAATGGAACTAAAAGTGGATAAAATGGGAACCTGCGGGTAAAGGCTGAAATGGAAGTGGGTGCTGTCAGGTCAACTTGAACCTGGTGGGAACATGTCGCACGTATGTGCTGGTGTGTCTGCAGATCTCTAAATACCTGGAGTATTGCAAATCATGAATTTTTCTTTTCTTTAATCAATTATCCACCATTACCTTTTGGTCTGAATAATTTCCCAGGACATAAATGTTGCTGCAAGTAGCTGACTCTGTGGTGCAGGTGTGTCTAGTTTTTAGATATTAATAATTTAATGTCATAATGACTTTGTCTCTGCAGCTCTGGGAGAATTCATGCACCCCTGTGAAGATGACATCGTGTGTAAGTGTACGACAGAGGAAAACAAAGTTCCCTATTTCAACGCTCCGGTCTACTTGGAAAACAAGGAGCAGATCGGGAAAGTGGACGAGATATTCGGACAGCTCCGAGACTTCGTATCCTTTCTGTTGTCATAATTTTAGGCTCTGAACCCTCTGAGGATTTTCATGTGTTGTATCCAGGATTGATTTCTTTCTTTAACCGATTCCTGCAGTATTTTTCAGTAAAGCTTTCTGAAAACATGAAAGCATCTTCGTTCAAGAAAATGCAGAAGGTAAAGCCTCATTTCCAGACTGTGATTGATTGTTTTCCAGACTGAACTGATTCTAAATCCCTTCGGTTTTAGTTTTATATTGATCCGATGAAGCTGCTGCCGCTGCAGAGGTTCCTGCCAAGACCTCCAGGAGAAAAGGGGCCGCCGAGGGGGGGTGGAAGAGGAGGGGGCAGAGGTGGAGGAAGAGGAGGTGGGCGTGGAGGTTGGTCTAGTCTGTCATGTTCAATCATCTGTTGAATGCTGGTGCTGCTTCTTGGGTATGTACATAGCCAGGACCATCATGTATGATTAGTTCCTGTTTTTGCTTCTGTCAGGCGGTTTTAGAGGCGGGAGGGGAGGAGGCGGCCGAGGAGGGTTTGGAGGAGGTCGAGGAGGTGGAGGCGGCTTCAGGGGGAGAGGAGGAGGAGGACGGGGATTCAGAGGTCAGAACTTCTCTCTGTACAGAATATTTGTCACCTGGTGTCAAACTGTCGCTGGGTGTCCTCATGGTTTGTTCTGATGTTCAGGTGGAAGATGAGCGCACTCTGCTGGCCTGGAGTCAACATCACATTGAACCTCCGACTAGAAGCTTTCAGTCTGCTGGATTCTGGCCTCACAGACTCATTAGGACTTTAACTGATGAGTTTTCTTCATCTGTTGTCTGGATGACTGATGGATTTTATATATATTTTTTACCATTATTTAAAAGGTTCATGTGTTTGTTTCTGACACAGAGGAGACCCTTTACTTTTGTTCTAATATTCTGTCTTGATATAATTCTAGGAAATGCTTTCATAAAACTTCCATGTGGAGATTTTTCTAACAGAGAAATCTAAGTGTATTCAGCATGGGCTGGAAACATTTTAATAGAAATATTTCATAAACTGAATTTTTGTTAAAGGCCTTGATTAAAAAAATGTCTGTCTGGGAGTGTTATGCTGTTTTTCTTTTTTTTATTTTGAGGGTTTTAAAGCATAAATGCAGGGATTTTTCCTTACTTGTAATAAGATATAAATAGAAGAGAGTGCAAAACAGTTCACAGATAATTTACCATTTAGTTGCATGATTTGAATGTTAGTGTAATTATCTGCATAATGTCTGACAATTGATGCACATGAATTGGTAACACCTGCATGGACAGAATGATTTGAGAGGAAATGGTTTGTTGAAAGGTCCTGCTGGAAGCAGAAAGAACGAGATGGAAAATGACACTATAGAGGTGAATAGACTCAGAGCAGAAAATTTATTTTAGAACAGTTTATATAAACTGGATATTAATGTCCTGGAGCCTCTTCAGTGGGCATCAAGTACAGTTGGATTATTTGTAAGGGAAATGTTGAAACTAACGGAGCTAACAGAAGTAAATTCAAAACGAATATAGAGCAAAAAGCACAGACAAAACCACAACGAAGTAAAGCAAAAGAGTTTTATTTTCATCAATTTGTTTTCTATTGTAAATCCTAGAGATGTATTTTTAGCCCCAATTTAATGACAGGAGGTTTTTAATCTACATTGTCATACAACATTCTGGCTTCCTTTTGATTCAGATCCAAACTTATGTAGATTCGTTGCGTAAAATCTTATTATTAACAAGTTAAAATGATTTATAACTTCGACCCGGTTTTTGCTGCTTTAACCAAGCTGACGTCATACGCACGCTGAGCGTTCTCGCTTCTGATTGGCGGAAAGGTTGACTCCTTTACGGCTGCTCTGCATCCTCCGCCTCCTCTTTGCAGAAGGATCGAACATGGAGACAGCTGGGAAAGTAAGTTTCCACAAACTAAACCAGAAATATTTCACCTGCATTTTCATTCCGCGTTTAGAAACAAGAGGAGTCCCTTTAAAAGTGTTCGTGTTCATTTAGAGCTTTCTTAGAGCCAAGATGGAGGTTTTTATAGAAGCGACTTGAATGAATCGCAACAAAGAATTTGGGTCCAAACTGAACTGCAGGTCGGTTCCAGCTGGTACTTTCAGGATCCCACCGCATCTGACACTTTAGCGTGGACTCCGTCTTTCCTCCGATTTAAACAAAAGAAATGCAATGAAAACAAATTGAAAGTATTTCTCTGTTGTTGGTGAAATGAGCGTCACGCAGCGCCGTGAACTGCAGAGATTCAATGAAACTGAGCAGCAGCTGCAGGAAAACACAGGAACTGACTGCACTGTGGGACATTTGGCATGCACAGCAGAAGAGGAGGGTCTTGTTCTAGTTGATTAATTCTCAATTTTTTTCCTGCAGGTGATCAAGTGCAAGGCAGCTGTTGCCTGGGAAGCAGGGAAGCCTCTCTCCATTGAGGAGGTGGAGGTTGCTCCACCCAAGGTTCACGAAGTTCGCATTAAGGTGAATTTTAATCAGATTTTAGCCCCATTTTCTAAAGAGGTGCATATTAAAGTAGCAATGCATTCTGATGTCATTTTAGGCCCTTTGCTTTCATTCAGACCTGTCCAGGTTTTGATGTCAGGATAAATATAGAAAATGTTCACGAGGAGTAAATTTCTGCCAAAAACTCAGAAATGTCTTAGTTAATTTTAAACATTTACAAGAAAAAAACAGTTTGTTGTCTGATGTCCAGAAGTTGTAAAGTCAGAAAAAAAACGTTTTCCATGATTCAAGGCATACATCCATAATATTAAAACTATCATAAATGTACTTTATGATACATTATCATTAATTACTGACTTTATCATTTCTGACACTATAAAGTCTAAAATTACTGACAAAAATGCCAGAAGTTCTCTTAAGAATAAAGTGTTAAATTTCTAATTTGGGCTTCTGGATATTTTCTGAGGTGTAAGTGGAAGGAAGATCCAGCCTCTTCCTCCATCAGAACCTCATCTTCCAGATCCAGACTCACTGCAAACGCCTCAGACAGAATCCAGAATATCACCTGCTCTTTACTCATAAGCTCACAACCCAGCACAGAAACCCTTTTAAAATATACTGATACCTCAGGCTGCATCAAATTCTGACATTTATCAAGTATTCTTACACTAAAGACCACAGTTTCCATTTTAAGACTTTTTACTCTCAAAGCAGAATATTTCTTATTTCACTTTTTGTTGCTCTTTGAATTATTAAAGTATATTATTATGTTTTATGGTTTTAACTTATTGGTTGCTACTTTGATGTTGACACAGCACACAAACTGAAACTGTAAAAGAGTCATAAAGTTCTGCTAAATAATGTCTTTCCTACTGTAATGTAATCATTTGTTCTGCCCTTTAAGTTGGTTAATATTTGAGATATGAAAGGCTCATAATGTGCTGCTAAACCTCCTAGGTTCTTGCTACTGGGGTTTGTCACACCGATGCTTACACCCTGAGTGGCAGTGACCCTGAGGGACTTTTCCCCGTCATCCTCGGTCATGAAGGTGCTGGAACAGTGGAGAGCGTTGGTGAGGGCGTCACTAAGTTCAAACCAGGTAAGGAGCGGTGCACAAATATACATATCAGTGTTATTTGTGTTTTTAATTCAGTTATTCTCTCCCAGGTGATACTGTCATCCCTTTATATGTGCCTCAGTGTGGTGAGTGCAAATTCTGCAAAAACCCAAAGACCAACCTGTGTCAGAAAATCAGGTGACATTTAAAAACACAAACCGGATGGAAACGCAGTCGTTACAAAGAATGTCTCCTCATGCATCCACCATGTTTCTCCACCCTGCAGAGTCACCCAGGGTCAGGGCCTGCTCCCCGACAAGACGTCACGCTTCACCTGCAAAGGGAAGCAGGTGTTCCACTTCATGGGGACCAGCACCTTCTCTGAGTACACGGTGGTGGCCGATATCTCGCTGGCTAAGGTTAATGAGAAAGCTCCCCTGGATAAAGTCTGCCTTCTGGGATGTGGGATTTCCACGGGTTATGGTGCTGCTCTCAACACTGCCAAGGTGAGCCTCAGAGGCGACTTGTCATAAAACTATTATTAATGTTTTATTAATAATAAAACATTATTATTACTAATGTATCCTTGAGGATGTTCAAGGATGTTTTGCATATAAACACAGAAAGCAATAAAAAACAAAATGTAACTTAAAAGAAACAAACAAATTTTGAAATGTGAAAACTTCCACATCTTCCTTGCTTTGATGTTTTCTTGCTAATAGATAATTGTCAAACAATTGAAAATGGATGCAGTATTATTATTGCAGTTTATAGAATAAGCCATTGCAAAATATAATTTAAACAAACCGCAAGAAAAAAATCTTATTAGGTTAAAAGAGTTCAAATCTAAGGTTCTTTAGCTGATTAGTTTCATAATGTGGACCAACAGGAAGCTGCTACTTTACCAAAGGATCATGTAAGTGGGTGCCAAGTGCTGGGCTTCTAGCTGAACTCTATTTATCTGGGTTTTTATTTCATGATGAACTGGATGTACAGCTTTAAATACCAACTGAACAATAAAATAAAACATAGAAAGTACTGGATCAGTGCTTCTGTATTCTGAAACCCCCAGATGGGCATTTCCACTCAGCCTGGCTCTGGCTCTGCTGGATGTTTCTTCCAGTTAAAGGGAAAGTTTCCCTTCTGCTGCCTTTACAGGCGGATTCAGTTTTAGGAAATGTTGCTAGATAAACTACATTTTAAAATGTAACTTATTTTTTTGTTCTTGTGCCATAAGTGGAAATTGGTCAAAAATATTGACATTTAGTGAAAAACAAAGAAAGTGAAACGTTTGATGGGATTTCATCACAAGGAAATGTTTAAAAGTAGGAATGACATTGGAATGGTGAGATACAGAAAAATTAAAAGGAAATTTACTTGAGAAACTAAAATGTAGAAAATCTCCTGGGAGCCAAAGCTATTTTCAGAATATCGTATTTCTTCTCATTCATGAAAAACAATTTCTTGCAGATTTTCAAGTTCTCTTTCAGCTTCTGTGGCCCTGATATTTTGTTACAGAATTATTCATAAAACAAATGCTTTATGTATATTTGATTCCCAGTTTCCATGCAGGCCTGATGTAGTGAATAGGTTGCAAAATGCCCAGAAATATTAAAGTCTTTATCTGTGGCGTTGCATAAGATTTCACCAAGTGAATTTCCTGTCTGCAGTTTGACTCGTCAGACCGTTATCCTATGATTTCAGCCATTAATTCTCAGAAATGTTGGCTCGGTCTCACAGGTCGAACCCGGTTCCACATGCGCTGTGTTCGGACTCGGCGCCGTTGGCTTGGCTGCCATCATGGGCTGCAAGGTTGCTGGAGCAACCAGAATCATTGGTGTGGACCTCAACCCCGACAAGTTTGAGAAGGCCAAAGAGTTTGGAGCCACAGATTTTGTGAACCCGAAGGACCAGAGCAGGCCCATCCAGGAGGTTCTGGTGGAGATGACTGACGGTGGCGTGGATTACTCGTTTGAATGCATCGGAAATGTGCAAGTCATGGTGAGACGTTACTGGTAGAGATGAGATGATAAATGGATTGCAGCAACGTGCCCGTCTCTCCTCAGAGAGCTGCTCTGGAGGCGTGTCATAAAGGCTGGGGGGAGAGCGTCATCATCGGCGTGGCAGGAGCCGGACAGGAGATCTCCACCAGGCCGTTCCAGCTGGTGACAGGCAGAGTGTGGAGAGGCACAGCGTTCGGAGGTGGGGAACACTTCTGAGCCGTTCTGGTGAAGCTTCAGTCTGTAACTGTCCCTCAACAAAGCTGTTGTTCCTCCAGGCTGGAAGAGTGTGGAGAGCGTTCCTAAACTGGTGGAAGAATACATGAGTAAAAAGCTGAAGGTGGACGAGTTTGTTACTCACACTCTGCCTTTTGAGAAGATCAATGAAGCATTTGACCTGATGCACGCCGGAAAGAGGTAGAAAAGCGATCATGCAAATCAGTCAAATCATTTTTCTATGGTTTTTGTTTTAAAATCTTTAGTTTTCTTGCATTGTGCTTTGTCTACATCCTGATGCCTAACCTGCCTTTTTTTGCTTGTTTGTGTCTTTTTTGCAGCATCCGGAGCGTACTGACTTTGTGATCTGCCTAAAACATTTGTCACATCTGGCCTTAAAGAAGCTCCGTCCCATTTCAAGTTCCAGCACTTAGCTCTCCACACTGACTGGGATATAAATTCCAATGATTAGAAAAAGCTCTTTAAAAGCAGAACCGTCAAATCATGAACTGTTTCTTAAAAACCTTATTAAAACATTTAACTTGCTACTTTTGACTGATTTGTCTTTTAATGATGCATTTTCTGACTTGACAAAAACAAGTTTGGTGCCTATTCTTAAAATGAAAAGTACTTGGTGTCTTCGTGAAGCTCACACACCACATGTTGGAGCACCGATACGTAGAAACTGAAAACTTACATTATTAAATGTTGAATTTGTGCCTTATTGTTATGCATCAAAACTATGGGAGGAACTGACCATCCACACATTTACTTCATAGAAAGGAATGAGATGTATAACATTTACTTTGAGTTGACACTGACACTGATATTAACTGGAGTCTTGTCATTATTAGACTCATTTATCTTATTGATCCCATTTCATAGTTAAAGTGAAACAGGAAACTGAAAGTTCAGTGATTGAAGAGTTTAGTTTTTTTCCCTAAAAACTAAACTAATTTGGACTTTGTTCTGATGCTAGAAAACTCCATGTATCACTGAACAGACATAATAGTGCAGACCAGGTGACTCTGGAGCCAGGTGACGTTCAACAAAGCAGCCTTTGCTTCTGGTTCTGCCAGGTTTGGGCCCTCCCTCTGGCAGCCTGTGATTCAACAGATATTCTTCTGCAGTAGATGGATTCTGGGCTTCCCTGTGGGTTCATGAAGGCATCACAAATATAAGGTGTGGAAAGATCAATCTGAAAAACTCCAGAAGGTTAAGGAGAAATATAATCATTAATTTTTGATAAAATGTGTCAAGCTTGTCAACCCATCTTTACCACCTGTTCTGTTAATTTAATCCCTGCAGGAGTGATTTGAATTACATTTCCTGGTTCTCTAATATTAACAAATGAGGTTAGGAATTAATTCAATTATAATTTTCTGAAAGGAATCAATCACTTCTTTTTATTAATGAATTATTGTTTATTAGCACAGCAACAGAGTGTCTTCAGTCAGAGGCTGCTTCAGAATCGTAGTGTTACTGACCACTACAGGAGCATCTGCATCTCTTAGAAGATTGAGTTGCACATTTAAATTACCTCAAAATATTTTTTAACTGGAGTGAACAAGTAGATACATATATTTGCAAAATTCTACAACTTGCAGTATTTTTTTCATTAAATGTGTTTAATATTTTTCTAATAAACCATGCAGAATCATTTCTCAATGCATAACGTTTTTCTCATTGAGTCTGTCAGGTGAACATGTTCCTTTCTCTGTGAACCTGAGTGCGCATGCGCAGCCTGAAACTATTTTAACACACCAAAAAGCAGAAAATTGACTCCAGAAGATGGCGACCGCAGTAATGGTGAGTCCCATTCATCCCTGCTGTGAGCCGAAGCGGGCCAGCTGGGCTGTGACGGGCCTGAAAAGAGACTTTATCCACCACTCAACGCAGATATTGTGAAGGGAAAGTTAGCGGCGGTTCCGAACGGGACCCAGAGAAGCGGATAAAGGTCCAAACTCTGCCAGCTAGCTCGTTAGCTTCACATAAAGTTAGCGTCGCGGATCCAACAAGATGATTTCAATGGACTTGTTCGGTTAAATCACTGCTTGCTGATTTAACCGAACAACTTTTACCAGAACTTGCACCGGAGTTACGTTTGACTCGGAACCGCCCATCAGAGGTTTATTCGGACCGTTTAGAACAGTTGAGTCGGTGAATCAAACTGTTGCTGTTGGAATGAACGTTCTCTCCCGGACCGGAGGGACGTTAACGTTTACATCAGCTGGTTCTGCTCATGTGGGGGTAAAGCTCGGTTCCCGTCACTTCTGGCTAGAAAAATGCTTTTTCAACCAGAAATCTGTGGATTTATTTCATATTTTTCCATCAGTTCATCCGTCCATTCCTTCTGTTCTTTAAAAGTGTTCATTTTCCTCCAAACAGACGAGTTCAGTTCCTGCTAATTCAGAAAAGGAGAACTGTGAGAAAACTCTTCAGAAGGTTGTGAGTCCTGAAGGTTACATCAAACATCCTTTACAGAACAGGTCAGTTCTCATGTCTCTACTTCCAAAGAAGTTCAAAACACATTTTAAAAAAAGGTTTTTTATTAAATTGTCGTGGTGTTCATTTTAACCCTCAACATTGTGAGGTTTATGACCAGAGTATAAAGGTCTGTTTGCCTACTGCTGTGGTTTATGACGGATTGTTTGAACATGACTGGTTTCAGCCCACAATCCAACATGAAAGCTGCACAGATAAAGATTCATGCAGTCTCCAAACATTGCACGCAGCTTCTCTGAGGGTCTTCTTGTTTTTCCAGGTGGGCTCTCTGGTTTTTCAAAAATGACAAAAGCAAAACGTGGCAGGCCAACCTCCGGCTCATCTCCAAGTTCGACACCGTTGAAGACTTCTGGGCGTGAGTAGATCTACCGCTTCAGAATTTATTCTCAAATCAATTCAAAACTCTGTTGAAGATGAATATCAAGAAGGTTCTGCATCAGATGTACATTCTCTATGTAATCTGGTTGTTATCTGCTGGTGTATCTTTAGAAATTGAACTAAAAGAATTTTAATACTTCAGATTGTAATCACAAGAACAGTAAATCAAAAGAGGTCACTGCTAAAGAAATTGGCTGTGCATATGGATAGTTGAGTGGAAGGAAAAATTGTACACGCAGCAAGGTTCTGAAGGAAAACCCAATATGTTTTGTTTTGACCAGCTCCATGGAAATGCTGACTCAATTTTATAGCAGCACCTTGAATCAGGGCAGTTCATCTCATGTTAACAGGGACATTTCCACATTCATGAAATAAAATCCTTTATTTACAGGAGGTTCAGAAAGTATTCAGATTTTCAATACAGCAAATTGTGTATATGTTACACTTTAAGAGTAAAGTTTACACCAAACTTTGTGATTATTTGGGTCCAAATTCCCAAAGTTGCAAGAACGCTGGACATTGGAGTTAAAAATAACACCAGAATAGTGTACAATTCTAACACTTTGAGAGTATAAATGAACTCTTTTACAGATACCATTTGACTCTTTCAAGACTAATAGACCATTAAAATAAACTCTGTCAGAGTGTCTAAACTGTGATACGGAGTACAATGTGCCATGAAAAAGAGTTTATCCAAAATAGAGTTAATTCTAGCTTTAAAGAGTTGGTTGTTGACACTTATATCGTTGCATACTAACGCTCTAAATGCTCTTTTACAAAATACATTTGAAACATTAACTCTTACATTAAAAATAATTACACACGAGCAAACAAAGTCCAAGTATACTTTATTTAAAAAGTTTTAAGTGTACAGTATCTGAAGCAAATTAAAGGACATCCTTAATATAAACATTTCATTTTAAATACCAGAATTGTCTAAACTTGTAGCACTGAATGCATTGTAGTCATTAGCGATTGTGAACAAAGACAATCCCAATCCACAAAATGGGAATGTGTAAAAGAAGACATGCTTCAAAATGGTGCTCTTCAGCAGTATTGTGTAACTTTTTCCTACAACATAAACATCTAAGTTTTTCAAAGAAGTCAATGTGAAACGGAGTCAATGTGAAACAAATCCTGTCTTCTAAGTATCTTTCAACCTCTGAAAAAGTAACAATTTTGAATTTGCTGTGTAAGTTTTAAGCCAGTGATCAAAATAAACAGGTTTAGAGTTTACCACTCTGCAATGATCCAGAATATTTGTTTCAATTCAGTTGAGCTAAGTAAAATTTTTGATGCATCTTTAGTTTAGGTGTCTATTTGATGAGAATGTCGCCTCCTGTTGGCAGGTTGTATAATCACATCCAGCTGTCCAGTAACCTGATGTCTGGCTGTGACTATTCTCTGTTTAAAGTAAGGCTCACCTCTTACACATTAACACAAACATCTGATTCTCTGGACTGAGATTTGTTTTGGACTGTGGTTTAAATTGAAGTATGAGGAATAATAAATGACCTTGAAGTATTTTACAGAGCCGGTTCCCTTTCTGATCTGTTCTGGGTTAATATTTAACCACAGGACGGGATCGAACCCATGTGGGAGGATGAGCGGAACCGAAGAGGCGGCCGCTGGCTGATAACTTTGTCCAAACAGCAACGAAAAAGTGATCTGGACCGGTTCTGGTTAGAGACGGTATGCTGAGCTCTACTAAAACTACTATTTAGTTTTCTTATATGTTGAATTTGAGTGATATTGAATGTGAAGAAATATAATCGGGAACATCATATCACTAATGTTTGAAGGCAAAGTTATAATGATTTAACTTGACAAAACCCTTGTTTTGTGTTCCGCATTGTGAAAACGTCAGATGCTGGCCTCCAGTAGAAACAGTTTGAATCCGTTTTGTCCTCCTGCAGCTTTTGTGTCTGGTGGGTGAAGCGTTTGACGACCACAGCGATGATGTCTGTGGCGCCGTCATTAACGTAAGAGCCAAAGGCGATAAAATCGCAATCTGGACGACAGACTTTGAAAACAAAGACGCCATCACACACATAGGGTGAGCTGCACAAACCGCCATCTTGTTTCACTTGGCCTTCAGGTTTTCAATATTTGCAGTGGTAGGAATACTTCTGCTACTGTCCCAATAGTGCAACAAAGTTTTTGTTAAGCATTTTTGGTTGGATCTGAAACATCAAACAGACTTAATTTGCCCTTTAATTAATTTGTTCAGAAAAATTCTAAAGCGTTAATTTAGTGTAAACTTTCAGTTGAATAAAGTGACATTTGTGAAGATTTTATCCTTAAGAATCATTAAACTAGATGTTTATATTTATGCTCTTATTTTAAAGTGAGACGAATTACAGAGCAGTTAACTTTATTCATGTTTTTATTTCTTTCACAAAACCTTGAGTAAGTTGTGAGTATGCAACAAAAAATGATGAATACAGAATATCACAATAAGAAACAAGCAGGTTGTTGAACACATGCAGAAATTCACAGAAATTGTTGAGAGCCTCATGTTCTCCACAGTGATGCCATGCAGCAAATGACCTGTATTCTCTGCCCAGAATGCATTGCTGTAGACTACATCCTGTTGTGCAGTAAACGGTTAAAAATTTGTTCCTTTTTTTTTCGATTCTTCAATTCTTTTCCTGCTGCTTTTTGTTGCATTGCAGCAATACTGATATTCATCCATTTTAGAATAATATCCAGAGATTTTTCAGCACCGGCTCATATTTGGCTACTTGTTTGTGCTTCTAGGCGAGTTTATAAAGAGAGGCTAGGCGTCCCGCCAAAAGTGATTATTGGCTACCAGTCGCATGCTGATACGGCCACTAAGAGCGGTTCCACCACCAAGAACAAGTTTGTTGCCTGAGGACTCTGGATTCATCCACCACATCTTGTTTTCTGTCGTTTTTTTTCCATGAATGTAACTGAGAAATTAATGTTTTGCTTTTGTTTGACACTTGACCAAAGCTTTAGTTTGTGGAGAGAGAGTGCAATTCAAAAAGGACCACTTCTTTGGACACTTTATTTTGTGGCAGTTTTTGTTGTATAATTTGAATTAAATGTTAAAGGGGAATATAAAAAAATAGTTTGGTTATAAATTACAACTATCTAATGATTGGAAACTTTGCTAAATTGGAGTTTAAGTTTTTCATTTATTTTACAATAGGAAAATGTTCAGTTTTGTAAAGTTAAAGTGATAAAATATGACTTTGTCATCACTGGTGCATGTTGGGTAACTGAGCTCTTTTTATTAAAACTCGTCTGTGTTACACAACTGTTAATTTTAAGCTCCTCCTTCAGAAGCAAAATGTAGTTTCAACGGACCCTGAAACAAACTGCATACATCAACTGCAGAAAATAGGATTTCTGACCAGAACCACAAAAAGAAAGCAGAAAAAGACTTTTCTCTTCAGCATTACATTTTAGTTTTTATTATAATCTTCAGTTCAGACGGCCATCTTCAGTTGTAGAGCACAGAGCTGCAATTCCTTTATCTTGAAGCCTCACTGTTTGTGTAGATGGAAAGGAGATGCTTTCGATGATTCTGACAGATTTAATCTGCAGTGAAAATATAACATTCGTTTGAAGTAAACATTTTTTGAAACTAGAAGGTGCCTTTAGTGTTTAAACCTTGTTTGCATATTTTTATTTTAAAACTTGTGTAAAAAGAACCAATGTAAATAAATTGTACAGTGATGTGTTCTCTCATAAGCAATGGAAATAAATATATGAAGTGGTGTAAAATGTTTCTGGAAGTTTTTAAAAGTCTGGAATTGACCATATTTTTATTTATTTACAGATCGGCATGTTGTGCTGCTACTTCACCATGAAGGGCTGACTTGGGTTAGGGTGTCTGAACAGGAGGTGGACTTCACTTCCTTTTAAGTTGTTTACAATGGATTGAAAATAAAGACTAAAATCTGTTAGAATAAGTGCAAAGCAGCAGGTTTGAAGGAAATCTACTGGGGAATTCCTGACAACTTGTTAGAAGATAAAAAGTCATCAGAGACAAAAGCTTGTTTGTTATTGCATGTTTAGACCACCATGTGTCGCTGTTGAACTGCTTGAGGGAAAACCAAGACAGGTCTGTAGACTGCCATGTAAGGTTGCCCAAAGTGGTCTGGGGGCCATTTGTGACCCTCTAAATTTTAATTTTCTGGCTCACCACATTTATAGAGTGGAGCAAATCTGGCCTGCAATTAGAAAATGTTGATGCAATTTTTATGTTTCAAGGTGTTTTAGAAAGTTTTCCAAAATAAAAGGTTCTTAAAATTAAAAGGTGTTTTCTACTCCACAGATGTTTCCTCATCTATTAACCAGGATTCAGGTCTAAGTTCATTTTTAAAAATGGGACAAGATGTAGAAATAAATATTAACAGGAGATTATAGCCACATGGCTAATTTCTATCTATTCCCATTAGTAGTTTGTTAAAGCAATTAAAAGTAAGGCTAAAAACCACAAAATACAAAAAAAAACTGCTTTATTCTAATTTTAAAATAAAAAGAAACTCAAATATCAACATCTATTCAAAATTGGACCTCGTTACCCTTCCAGTATTAAACATAGTGAGCCAAGTTTTTACTACACAAAAACAATATAGCCCCAGAAAGAACAATGGCTCTGAAAAAGACAAGGGTTTTATTGACTTACCATTCACAAACCACTTCCTGCATTCTTGTTGGTTGTGCAGGAGGCTCAACTTCTGCTTTTCAAAGATGTACAGTTGCATAATTGCATGTCTGTCTGCAGCCATTTTCACAGGCATGTGTAAAGTTGAGTTAGAGGGTTGAGTGGGCGTGGCCAAAAGCAGCTCATATGGATTTAAAGTGACAGAGCCAGAGCAACCTGAAATCTCATTATCTAGGAATGACTGCAAAAAATGTAATGAACGTGGCTTATGTCATTTAAAGATGGCTTATTACAATAAGTCATCTATAAATGACACATAGTGGGGCTGTGACTTCCAATCAGGTGACCTCTGAAGGCAAGGTCAGGGTTGGATTTTATTTATGGCTAAACAAAATACAGAAATCCATAATTAAACATCTACAACTTATTTGGCTGAACTGTAACTTGTTTACAGATGTTTCTTAATGATACTTGTGACGACACTGTGATCACACCAGCATCAGCGGTGAGGTTCAGAATGAGATTCTGCAACTCCTTGATATCGCCCCAGGAGCTGATTAGCACATCTCGTGCTCCTGCAGTGCTAACAGCTGACACATCTGAGGTGTCTGGATTTGACGCTCCTGATGTTCTGATTGATGGAATTGGTGATCCAAGCCGACACCTGTAATTGACAGAGGCATGTGCTGCATCTAAAAGATAATCAGCAACAAGAATGACAATTCTCTTTGAGGGTTTTCCTTTAGTCGTCCGGAACCCGGGGCTCACTTCAAGCTCATGATATTAATCCAATCAGTGACTGATTCAAAGAAAAGCACAAACAACTTGCTGTAATAACAAGTTCTTGTGTATAAGCTTTTTTTGGGATGATGCATTGATAAAATGTCCTTAAAAATGACAGCCACTCTGACATACCTTAGCATTAGGCTTTGGTTCATTTTCATGATTTGATCTTGTTCTGTGGAGAGGTGCTTCAGTGAGCAGGTTCACTGCTCATCTGATAACATGTCTGCTCACTGTTCTGGTTCAGCTTCTATGGCTGCTGAATGTATAGAGACCAACCGACTCACACCTCCAGACTCCGCATGTTAAACCACTGATAGTATTTAAATGATTTCATGTGAAAACAGCTTCTATATGAAACCAAACCACCATGCTGCATGCTTTCTGATATGCAGGATATTTATATCATCTGATTGGTTGCAGGGATTTGCTTCTATTCACTCTTTACGATTTCCAAAATAAAGAAATAACAGGAAGGGTTGAGTGAAGAATGAGCTGGCATTCTGGATTCAGGATAGAGATGTGTACAAGCCAATTACAGCCACAGTGAAAATATAACACTCTGTCTCACCTTTGTTGCTATGGGGAATGGTTAATGATGAAACAGAGTACACTCTTGAGTCAGACTGGCTGATGTATTTCACTTCTGTCCCTTTCCCAACCCGTCCACCAGGAGGCAATGTGGCCACACATGACTTCTACATCAAACATTTGACTCCTTCATAATTGTTTTTTTTTGTTGAGAAAACTGGGTTTCCTGTGAGTGTGTGTCTGTTGCCACAGTTAGGGAAGACAATGACTGTAAATAGCAACTGAGCATCTTTTTTCCCCTCTTTAAACTCCAACCCCATCCAGAAAAAAAAAGGAAACATTTGCATTGCATAACCCCCACACATCATTGCCGCAGGCAACTGACAACCTCCTGCTCTCCAGCCCACCTCTTATACACAAGTGCCAGGTGCAGGAGGTCTAGACTCTGTGACATGACACCACTCCGGATGAGACTGCAGCATGAAAGGTTTTCCAAAGTCCTCGCATCTGCAGGAGCTGTTGACACCCTCTGTGTTTTTTAGGCAGACGTGTCACTGAACGCTTAGCTCACTGTAACTCTAGCAGCTGCTGCTTCGGATTCTACGCTAAGCTCAATAGGGAGATTGTTATCTATGGAGCTGCTAACAGAGTCTTGCATTCAATATTCACAATATTCATGCTGTCATGTTATTCTGAGTATAAATAAATATTTGTCTGATAGAGTACAGTTGGTTTGTAAGCCCAGTAAATCATGAACATCCTTGTTCTTGTGTTGCTATGGAAAAATGAGTGAACAGAAAAAAATATCTTGCTACTCAAAGTGGCTCTACTTTGTTGTTCAAAACATGCCTGCACATATCACTTAACGTCTTAATGTTGTTTCTCTTTAGATTTAGGTCTGGCCTTTGACTGGGCCATTCTCAAGCCTGTCACAATAAGCAATTAATCCATTGCTTATCAGAATTTAAGTTTTGATCACTTTGAATCAAATGAAAAGATGTTCAATAATTAAAGAATAAAACAAATTGAACTGGATGGGTAATTTTCCACCAACATAATAATACAGCAGCCATAAAGGACAAAGTAGTGGATGATATAACTTAGCTGTATATCACTGGATTCTGCAGATTAGTTTGTTACCCAGTCATACTTTGAAAATGTATCATTATAAATATCTCTGAACCATCTGAATCCAGAAAAACCCGATGTCACTCATGTCCTTTGTTTTGTATCCGCTGTGATAACTAAGCCTGGTCGACTCCAAACAAAATACATGTAGATTTATTTCATTTCTTTGTGTTATGAGTCTAAATCAGGGTGTCAGAGTTTAGCACTTGATGGTCAGTGTCCCCCTACATTCAGAAGTTTCTGTGCTCCAGCACAAATTAATTCAATATTTAGATCATCAGAAAAACATAAAAAAAACCCCAAAAACAGTTATTTGGACTTCCACAGAAAAATGGACTCTTTGGGTTTGAACTTCCACAAAGACATTGTTCAATAAAGTGAAGCTGCAGTAATACAGTTTATTCAGCAGTTCACCGAACTGAAGGGAGAAGGGCGCCTTAATGGTTGCCCTTGAACAAAGTGATGGAATCTGCATGCTGATATTAATGTCTGCTCACTGTAAGGTTTCATTTTATGTTATTTTTTTAATGTGAAGAAAATAATTATGCTTTTAACTACTTCATTCTGTTCAGGTTTCTGAAAGGCAGTAAAACGTACAAGAAGGTCATAACAGGTAACCTTCTGTGTGTCGTTTATCACAGGACCAAGACAGCCTCTCTCATGTACATCCTCTCAATACAAGGGTCAAAGGTCAGAGTTTTCTGTTAACTAAGAAAAGCCATGATGTGATATATATTATATAGAAATTCTTTAAAAAAAAATAAAATCAATTTTTAATTCAAATTATTTTTTCCAAAATTTCTGGAAAAAGCTTCAAAGTTTAGGGATAATCCTGAAATACACTGTAATAATGTAATAGCCACTTATTACTCATTTTAATTTACAAATAGTTGTAGAAAAATTACAACTACACTTTGTAGACAAAAATAAATTTTAAGGATTAAAATGAGCCCTTTGATGTCAAAATGCAAGACTCACAAATACAGTTAAAAATACTAATAATAGTGAAATAAAATAGGATATGGCCAAGGACAGAACCTTGTGGTATGCCATTATTCATGACAGGAACTTCCTGTTGAAGTTTTAAAAAAAAAACTTCGCTAAATTTGATTCAAAACATTTTTTGAGTTTATATTTGTACAGAGAGGCCAGTCATACTTTATATCTGAAACTCCACATAATCAGCATGAAAAACATGTTTTCACAACTTAACCAAGCAGCAGTTAGGTTATTTTTTTATGAATGCTTTTGTGACCTGGCCAAGAAGGAACCAACACAATCTGGAGAAAGCTGACAAACATCCTGGTTCGTCCTCAACGTCAAAAGGAATAAAAATCACTTCCTGGGAAAGTGCTCTGAGAAAATGCTCTGAGTCAGCCATTGAAATGTCAACTGTCCAAAAACAGCACAGTCCAGAGCCATAATGGATCCCGGCTGCACAAGAACCAGACCGGTTCTTCATTATGTCTGTGTCCAAAAACCTTCACAGCTGTTTAAAAAAAAACATACTCAAAATTATGAATTCATTAGAAATAATGTTCTCTTCCTGCCAGTTTGGGCCAAAACAGGTTGTTGTTCTTCTCTTGCAGTTCTTGACATTATCATTAAACTGAACATTTGATATGTAGTAATAATAATGAAGAAAAAAAGTGCCCGTATATTTGACTCCTCCTCTTTTCATTTCTGGACAGGACGGGGAATTTTAAGCATATTTAACACATTCCTGGAGTTTCATGTTAGCCTGATTTTTGTGATGCATACTTGGCCTGTAAGAACATCCAGTTGTTTTTCAGTGTCAACAATGTATCTGACTTATCTTTATCATTTTTCTTCCACTCTGAAAGACATGTCAGAGCCAGGAAACCAGTCAAGTTGTATGAACTCTGCTGGTTTTGGTTTTGATAGATACCTCACCAGTAATCACTTGTTAATGGTTTCTTCTTGGTAAGGGGCATTTATAAGTGAAGGTGTATGTATATATTTGAGCCTGAACCAGTGTCTACATTCAACTGAAAATGAAGCACTGAATTCTTGTTTTTTTTAAATTAACTGCTGTTTATTCCAAACTGCAAATAAAACAGTCCAAATCTGAAATTAAAGCACGAAACTTAATGTAATATTCATGTTGATGATCATGCAAACTTCAGAGGAGCACTGTACATAAAAATAAGCTACCTGCTGGTAAAAGCACTCATTCTGAATGTGGGCAGGAAAACAGGGTCCTGTAGCAGTTTCTTCTAGTGAAATGAGCTTTTGCTCCTGTCTGATCAGCAGTTATCTCTGGTCTCACAGCCCCAGAATCCAACCTATGTTAAAGTTATTCCCCAAAGCTTTGGCTATCATCCATCTCCAATGGCTGCCTCTCTGGACAAGTTAGGATTTCTGCCCCACTTTTTTTGGAAACACATTTACATCAATTTAACATAGTGGCGAGATGAGCTGCTGCTGCTTCTAATGCAGAGTTTGATCTCCACTCTGAGGTCAGCTCATCATGCGTAAATGGTGTTTCCCTGGCAACATATTCTGGACAAGAAATGCTGATGAAGGCAGTGAAGTGAGAGGAGATCTCTATCTGGGAAATCATTCAGTGGCTGCAGTACATGATGATCACGCAGAACCAATATTTCAGACTGGAACACACAATTGCAATATCATCAAGAATCCAAAACAAACAGTAAGTAAGTGTGGGTTTCTCCCATCCATCCATCCATCCATCCATCCACCATCCATCCATCCATCCATCCATCCATCCATCCATCCATCCATCCATCCATCCACCCACCCACCCATTCATCCACCCATCCATCCATCATCCATCCATCATCCATCCATCATCCATCCATCCATCCATCCACCCATCCATCCATCCATCCATCCATCCATCCATCCATCCATCCATCCATCCATCCATCCATCCATCCATCCACCCACCCACCCCCCCACCCATCCATCCATCCATCCATCCATCCATCCACCCACCCACCCCCACCCATCCATCCATCCATCCATCCATCCACCCACCCACCCCACCCATCCATCCATCCATCCATCCACCCACCCACCCCCCACCCACCCACCCATCCATCCATCCATCCACCCACCCACCACCCACCCATCCATCCATCCATCCATCCATCCATCCACCCACCCACCCACCACCCACCAGCCATCCATCCATCCATCCATCCATCCATCATCCATCCATCCATCCATCCATCCATCCATCCATTTCCTTACACCGTTGTTGCTAGTGGGCTGGAGAGGGCTGCTGGTGGCTCTCCAGCAAACAAGATTTTTCCTGGATCAGTTTTAATGTAAATTGCATCACAAAGCAAATACATGCAGTTTTCTAAAGTATAATCACCAACCAGTCATTTTAATGTAGATCCTAACTGTGTGACAGAGGTCTGAAAAAACCTTCACCTGATTTGTCTGGAAAATTGATCAGAGCCATACTGGTTACACAAACTGCAATACCAATTATTGTGAATTTGCTCTAAATAATTGATCTCCTTCAGATTTTCCTTGTGACCAGGTATGGAGCAGATAAATCTGTTTGTGAAACAACGAGCTGTTCTGAACTGTGGAGTAAAGGTTAATGCCACAAAATCCTTTAAGTTCGATGATTTTTGACTGATCAAATCTGCCCTTTGTTCAAGTCTCCAGTGTTTAGGGGAGCATGTGTATTTTCCTTTGTCTTCTTGTGTACATCGACTTGTTGGCTGTTTAATCTTCGATTGCGACAATGGTCATTGAGATTAGGGACTGGAGCTGCAGCGTTGGGTCTTTTAGGCACGTAACGGGCAAAAAAGCGTGTTAATTGCCCTTGACTGTTGAAAGTAAATTAATTATTGATCCCCTTCTCGACTCCTCTTCTGTACTTACGTACCCTTACAAATCCTTTTATCTCCGCCTTGAAGTAAGAACATTTCCTCTTTTTTCTATCATTATGCAGGCTGGGGAAAAAGCACCACTATTCAACCATTTCAGCCAAACTCGTTTTTATTTTGTTTCTGCTTGTAGTTGTGTAGTGTACTGCACAGAACTGTCAGAAATTATCACAGCCCTTTTCTGTAATCTACTGCGACTGCCTGTCTGTTACATCACCCCTCCTCAACTTTAATTTTCCAAATAGCTTTTCGTTCATGTTTTTCTCTCTTCCTGCCTTCTCGTTTTCTCGCACCTGCAGCCCCTGGCACACACACACACACACACACACACACACACACACACACACACACACACACACACACACACACACACACACACACACACACACACACACACACACACATACACACACACACACGTTCTCTCGCCTTCACACCAGTGGTTGTAACAAATGAAGAAGAGGAGAAGATGAATAAAAACTGGTGCTGGGGTCTAAAGGCTGTGTTGTAAATTGATGACAGTGAATGTAAAGGTGTAGTAGCAGTTCAGACAACATCATCATTATTCTGCGTATTGATTTTTCTCTCTGCAGCTAAAAGGAAAAATGTGCTTTATGTTAGAAATGAGACATAAACAAAAGCCAAGATGATATAAGCTGCAGATATTTTTATATAGCTGCAGATGTCAAACAGTTTGGATTAAAACTTTACTGCAAAACCAGAAAAACACCAAGACTTTCATACATTTTGCTGGCAAAAATGTTGAAGGACGACAACAAATGTTGTTTTTGAACAGTTTGCTCAGTTGGCAGGTGCTTTGAATTTTAGACATTAGGTTGAACATGGTCCTATTTAACATATTGAATTTTCTGCCAGTAAAAACAGTAAGGATATTTTATTTTAATTTTTTTAGAAGCTACTTATTATTTTTGCATCGTTCTGTGAAAACCTTGACATGAAGACGATGTTTGGCTCTAGTTGATATCGGGGTTAATTAGGAGTACAAATAAGAGCTGTTGTAAAATTAGTTTTCACTTGCAGATTTTTTTAGTGTGAAAAGTAGCAACTAAATGTGAAGTTATATTTCCTATCTAAAAAAGCCATTCTATCAATGTTAATTAGGACCAGGTTAATATTTCACAGTCAGGACAATAATTGGAAAGGTAGTAGTAATTCTTTACCATCAATGCAGGAGTTTCTCACTAGAATACATCCTGCTAATGATCTCACATTCCAGCAAAGCTCCAATGAAACATAAATAGTGTTACTCTTGATAATGAAGAATAGGCTGCACCATTCAGACGTTCGGGGAAATGACAGCTAAATCCAAGGTGATGCTCTGGATTCGCATGTGATGAAACAACGGACTCGGAAACCACATTGTTTTGGATTCTACCTTTTGCTCTTTGTCTTTTAGCCTCTTTTAACTGCTTACTTGCACACACTGCAGCTTACAAGACCACGTTTATGTATGACTGCTAGCAGTCAATTAGATCACCCTTTAGGGAGGGAACAGATTGAAGAATAAAAAGCTAAACTCTTTCTTTGCCTCACTTGGTTCCATCCATACGGTGAGCTCAGTGTTTCCCAGCGCTGGACGGTGATTTAACTCTGTTTCTGCTCCATTTTATAAGCTCAACACATTTAGATACATAACAGGAAGGTCTTGATGCTGTCAATCATCCTTCTGTACGCGCTGCTTAGCAAAAAGCACTAAAACCCTCCTCTGAGCTCTGATTGGTTGTTTCTGGCTGTTGGTTCTGGGAACAGAGTGAGATGACGAAGGAAGTTGATTTTTTCACAGACAGTCTGCCTTTACTGTCAAGACATAATAATTACAAGTTGATTGAATAAATAAAAAAAATCATAGCTAACAGCATAAAATGAATTGAATTCTCTTGTAATTATTTGATATTATACAAGTCAGCACCAGCAGACTAATATTTCCCCTGAGCTCAATTCAGCCCATCCCAGCTCCTCCCACTAATTAAAGTATGTAACCTAAAACATTAAAGTTGCTTTAAGAAAATCACTGCAGAGCACATTTCTGACTCGGTTAATTGCAGTTTTCTCAGAGCAGAACGTCCCAGAAGTTGCATCAGCATTAGTTAATGAGTCCTCTGGTCACTTATATCAGTTTTTTTCAAGAATTATGTGATGTCAGCAAATGTCACAAAGCATGAAGGTTGGCCTTTGCTAACGGGAGGATTGAGCAGGCGACAGACAGGCACAGCTATGTCTTCATGGCCACACAGTAAGAGGTCTAATCAAGCACAAGAAGTGTGAACACTTGTGTGGGATGTGCGGCGTCTTTAAAATGCCAAGCATAATGACCAAATAGAGCATGCTTCTTTACAGCTTTTCAGTGCAATTATGAGCCCTTTATGTTAGCATTGTAGAATACTAATGAAATGCTAATAGCCAGTAACTGGATATTAATATTCTGATGTTTGATATTATTTGGAAGCATGCTAAATGATTTTTGGTTGACTGGATCTGCTGTTTTTTGTTTTTGTTTTTTGATGAATTTATGCTTCATTCTTAGTCACATAATAACATCCATGTTTTCTATTAGCTGGTTTATTAAACTCACTAAAAGCTCATTTAGATGAGCTTTTCTATGAAACTACCTTGTGGAAAATTATGTAAAAAATTAGTTAATAGAAATTTTGCAGTTGCTACAAACAAATAACTTGCCCCAATGAAAGATGACATATCCATTACTACAGTCAGAAAAAAACACAAAATGAAAGAAAAATCCAGAATTGGATCATCATCATCATCATCATCATCATCATCATCATCATCATCATCGGTGTTAGTCATGTTGGACATTGAGTCATGTTTAAAACTGTCTGCTTGGCTCCACATTCAGCTGTTTGGTGAATGTGGAGCAGAAACCTCAGCTTGCACTCATTGCTCCCGGTGACTTGAGCTGTTCTTATTCTGCCATCTTTGTCATTGAAGGACCTTGATCCTCCCTGTAGCATTTCTTCTATGATAATTGCAGCAGAGATTTAGAGAGATTTCAGGCTTTACTGTGGCTTCTGTTGGGAGGGAGCTGGTCATCTCTGTCAGGCTGGGATCTTTATAGCAATCTAATCTATCGAATTTAGAGACAGGTGAATTATAAAGACTCTAACGGGGGTTTATGCACTGAGGCATTTCAATAATGTGACATTAAATAAAACGAGAGGTTCAGAGTTATTCCATAGAACGACCTGTCTTCTCTCGCTGTGTGTCTGTGTTTAGCAGATCTTAGCAGAAGTTCAGAAGATTTCTAAAGGTCACTTTAGAAACTCTTTAGTGAAGCGTCTTCTATATGTCAAACAATGCAAATAAAAATCCGAGGCTACATTCACAGAGCAGGTCTTGATGCTCTATTGCAAGTTTTTGCTGAAATAAATTTTTTTCTTAGCATGGTTTTCAGCTGCAATCAGAACGTAGCCGTCACACAGCAACGCTGTTCTCAGCAGTATTAATGGGCGCAGCTGTTTGTTGATCAATTTTAAAGTTGTTGAGCAACAGGAACCGACATATGGGCACAAGATCATTACAGATCAAAGGAAGCTGATAGGAAGTACCAACAATTAATATCAACTGCCTTTAGTGGATCATTGATCACAGCTTCTCTGGAGAAGTCTGTTTGCTGTGGAGTCGGACCAGGAGGGGTTGGATTTTATTGTGATGTGTTTCTCTGACAGACTGCATTCATAATTTCATCATTATAATTGTGAGCCATTGTTTATGTCCAGATATGGGTCGCATTCGCCTGCTGCCTGAACGCAGCACAAACAACACGTTCCCATTATCACACTAATGTGATGCACAGAAGTGAGTTCAGTGACAGCATGAAGCCGCAGGTAATTATGCATTTATAGTTTGTAACAACACACAAGACAAAATGCATCAAAAACACTGAAAATAAGGAGCTTCCATTTTGAAACTGTCTCTTCTTACTGACAGCAGCTTCTGTCTGAAAGGCCTGGCGTTTCACTGCCTGATAGACCGAAATATTCACATTCTGTATTTCATCTGGGACTTAATGATGACCTTTGTCAGTAGTTAATGGCATGTGCTACATCATGTCTGGAACAGGATCTTTTTATTTACACATTTAGTAGCTGGTCTTGCTAGCAGCATCTCACTCTATGTCAACCAGAAAACCAGAATGTATCTATCCAGCCTCACAGCAAGTGCATTTGAACTTGGAATCCAAATGCATGCAGATTGCTAATTGACTCTGTGTGTGTATTCTTTAGTGTCTGTTGAGTCAGCCTCATTTGGAGCCACTTCCTGTATAGCTGCCCAGGATAAGTAGCTATTTACTGAATGACTAAAACATGAAACGATAGAAATGACTTATATAAGAGGTACTCTGTTGAAGAGACAAAACACCATCCAAGTTGATTTTTTTCATACCTCCAGCTATTAACGATATGATTCTGCAACGACACTCTGAACCAAAACATATTTTGTAAATATTTACATAAAAAACTGTCGTTCTCATGGCAGCTTATTTGAATTTTGCCGAAAGGTGAAAATGGATGAATTAGGTGGAAAAATGCAAAAATGAAAAGCCAGGGATGTCAGTCTGGTGTGTGTGTGTGTGTGTGTGTGTGTGTGTGGTGTGTGTGTGTGTGTGTGTGTGTGTGTGTGTGTGTGTGTGTGTGTGTGTGTGTGTGTGTGTGTGTGTGTGTTCCTTACTGCAGTGATTTCCTGCCAGTCTTGAGGGGACTGTTATCTCCTTGACTTGTCTTTACCTCGAGCGAGTGGCGCTCTCTCCACCGACCTAATTCTGCAGCTGTGCCAGGTGAGAGTGGCAACCTCATTTAGCTAAATGTTTTTTTTTCTTTTTTTACCTTCAGAATTTGAGCTTTAAAATGAGTTCAGTGGGAACTTATCTGGCCCTCTCCTCACATTGCACACCTTTCTCTGGATTCAATTGACGTTGGCACTTCTTTTCTTGCTTTGTTTCCTGTCACATCTCAAGATTAATAATGTATAACCGATACCCACCTCCTTATTTTATCTGCGGCAGATAATGCTCAGACAGCACAAGCTAATTTTGGAGGATGACACTGCTGAGTGCCCGCGATAAGCAGCTCACAATGAGCGGGGCATTATTTCCTCTCACTCAGGTTCCAGTCTTCCTCAGGTGGAAATCATTGTGAAACATCCTGTCCCAGATCTCAGAGATTGCTGAAAATGCTGAACATATTTTGCATCATTACTCGGTACGCTGAACCCGGCATGCCTACAAACATCTTACAAAATTAGAACCTGACTGTTATTTCTGCATTTAGGAATTATAGGCGTGTCAACAGAGGCAACTATTTGTTTGTGAGAGAACAAGCTGCACCAGAGTGATGGGTTTGAAAGTGTTTGCTGCAAACAGAGCTGAAATCGGCGACAGAGTCTCAGAGGAAATTATCGATATTGTATCCAAACACTGTTGAGCTGCTTCCTCCACAGATAACATGTGCCTTAAGAGACATCTTCTCATAATTAACAAAGAAGTTGGGAAACAGCAGGGGGCTCCAGTTCATTGGTTGGCACAGAAACCTGTTTAGCATTCCACACTTGGAGCCCCCGGCGCAACTGTTTATCACATGAAATGTATTATTAATTTCCAAGCCTTCAGAAAAATCGACCTCAGTATTTGTCTGACCTAATCATGTTTATTTTATCTCGCCTGTAGCATGTAAATCATTCTAAATCAGCTTTTATTACACTGGAGTGGAGTTTGTCTGCGGCGGAGGCTCAGATTAGATCCAAGGACAGGATTATTTTACTGGTATCAGACTCGCTGTTGCCTCTTGTTCTGGATGTGTGTTGCTACAGTGACATGTGGGCTCCCTCTGTGTGTGATCTTATCTGATGAGAGAGATAATTGGAATTTATAGGAGGTAATAGATAACATGGCAGTACATACAGCCGAGCTGACAACAGCGGCGGAGTAATATATATCATATCATGGCTCTTCAATTTCTTGGAGTGGTTTTAAATGGGAAGCCAGTGAGGAATCTGACACAGATTGAAGCTGCCGCCTCTGGGATTTACACTTCTGACTCTGAATGTGAAACCAGATGCAGGTGTGGTCTTAACCTGGGGATTTTAGAGCAGAAGCCCATTATCTTTTAGAAAGTATTTTGGTCTCAAAGGAAGTGTTAGCTGCTTTTATCTGTTTTTACATCTCTAGTTTTCACTTCTCGAACTTCTTTCTGCACTCTGAGCCACTTCTGAGCACAGAGCTGAAAACATCCCATTACGCAGTTCCAGGAAAACATGAGTGCTAGAAACTGTGAAGTGTTTGAAAAGCTTGGGGATAAAATCAATTTGTGTTAGTAAGTTAGTTGTAAAGCTGTCCAAATGAACCTAAACTTGAACTTTTTCATATTTTCTCTCAAATACTCTACTGGAATTGCATGTATGAGACCAACACATGGTCTATCCATTTTTATAAACGGCATTAATATTTGGTAATTCATGGAAACATGCATATCTGTTGAAATTATTAAAGGGAATAAAAAATGGAGGTTTTAGTTTCAGGGGAACATAGAACCTCAAGCTGAAAATGCAAAACAAATATTTTAAAATTCCCTGCAAATATTTCTATAGTAGCCCAACAAAATCTGTAATTTTGATTGCAAAAAAGTCACAAAAACAATCCTGGAGGGACCGGGTTCTGTAAAGTCTAACAGTTTGCACAAATTGACCAATTATCCCTGTTTTCTATTTACAGATTTGCTTTTTTCCAAACACGTTAGCCTATGAGAATCTGAACACTCATTTCAGACTCTCAAACGTCACAGGTTGGAGAAAAAAACTCTGATTCTCCATCTGCCTGTCCAGTTCTAGACCATGAACCAAAACCAACTCCAAACAAAGGATTAAAAACGTGGCTTTCCAGCAGTGACAGCGACGGGATTCTGTCCTGAACTGTTGATCGCTGAAGGAGCAACAGAAACTCGTCTCGGTGGGAGCGCCATCTGTTGGAAGGACGTTGAGGTCAGGGGTCATGTGATCTGGCTGGCAGGTGAGGGCGGAGTCCAGATTCTTCTCATCATAACTCAGTTCAAAGTCAGCTAAGGATGAATTAAAGAGATTGATCCAGTCCAGTTATATTTAATCCATTTCAATGCCATTTATCTTTGTGTTTCTAATTCAATCCAATTATGGTTCAATCCAACACAGGATGTCAGAAATTTCTCTTTTATTGCTCTGGAAAAAGATCCTTCTCCCATTTTTCCTTTTTGTATTCTTTCTTCTTTATGAACGTCTGAAAACATCGTTTCACATTTCCTTGAGGAAGCTTCGGGTCGACTGTCCCTTCAGATTGGGCCTGAAATGATTCTCCATTCTTTACACTGTAAGATGTATTATAACCATATTGTTGGATGTAATATTTTTTGCCGGAGCCACATTTTAGGAGGATGGATGCAGAGATTCTTGTCTTATTCAAATGAATATGTGACAAACGAGTTTCTCTCGAAGCCATATGATACATTATTAGCATTTTATTATAACTAATGATGTGGGTGATCGGGATTATGTAGAGAAGATAAATCATTTCCTTGGTTTCATTTAGGGAGCGACAGTGTTTTATGGCCTTCAGCTAGACATAAAACCCGGGTCAATGATTTCTTCAGTCGATTTTAAAATTATATTTTCTACTCGGTTCTTCTTATTATAGCTTTTGCAATCATGACAATCACTTTCTTCTGAGTGGAGCTAAAGTGTAACTATTACATAGCGAACCAACGCTATTCCCAGTAGCTGCATTCCAAGGGGAGATTAAAGCACACCACCAGCATAAGAGCTTAATTACTTCTGAAGATGCAAGCCATCATGATAAAAGTCCCCTCTATAGCAGCTTTATGCTATTAATATTAAAGCCCCACCACTCTGAAGTCACACACATGTCAGGTATATTCCATTATGACCGGCTTCCCCTGCAACTCTACACCACATTAGGAACGTAATCATAGCAGAGGTCTTTGTCTTTAACAATGCATCTGTCTTACAGTAGAGTTGCAGGTAACCTTTTCCATTAAAAATGTTGTGAAGTACAGTAAGAGTTGCATTATGTTGCAACACCGAGTGAGCGCTCTGTCATTTCAATGTGTTGCCTGACAACAAGGAAGAGCTTCTGATTGTCTTTGTTTGAGGAGAAGTCGGCGCTTTGGAGTTAATCCTGGGAGATTTCTCTCTTTTTCAGAACTGATGTCTTCCAAACTACACTGAGAGACAATTGTGGTGTAAAGTGTTGGCTGCAGAGCAACAGGGAGGCCAGTGTTTGGTGATTTATGTTTGCATTTAAGCTCTGTTTCCTTCCTCTGCTTTCGGCTGTCCAGTGGCTCCCAGTAGGGAAAACAAGCCAAAGGAGGGAGGAAAAAATATCACTTTGGAAGAAACATCTTTGTGGCCTGCAAACGCACTCACAAATTTTGATATACTTCCTCAACAATCTGCGAGGAGGCAGGTTTTCCACTAATAATTTGGAGTCACAGAAAAATCCCAGAAAACTGACTCAATGGGCAGAGAGTCCACCAGAAAGTTTTCAAAATGTATCTTCTAAAAATGTGTGAAAGGCAAACAGCAAAGTGAGAAAAATCCTCTCCATAGCATGATGGGTTAGTTTAACCCTGAAGAGTCCAATGGTGTAACATTTGGTCTGAGCTGAACAGAAAACCTTCCTCCACATGTCTGAACGGTTCGTTTTGTAGACTCCTGATCAGATTCACCTCTTCTGGCCTCCAGGCTGAAAGCTACATGAGATCCTTGTTCACAGCATTACTGTCTACAGCGAGTCTTTAAAGATGTTCATTTCATTTCATGTTGAATTGAACTGAATGTTTGATGCACGTCTCGTGGAATACTGAAAGTTTATACAGTTATTCACAAAAAAATTGTATTATTTTGCAGATACTTCAGATTATGTTGGTTCTTCAAATAAAACTGCATTAAAATGCATGAAAGTTTGTGTTTGTAATGTGACAAATTGTGTAAGCCAGCATGAATCCTTTCAAAAGGCAGTGTAGGTATTATAATATCACCCTTTGAAGTAGTTTGTTGTATTTAGCGTCTAATGAGCCGTGAAGCTCTGAGATGTTCTTGTGAATATTAAAAAGTTAAGTGCATGAAGGGAATGGATTAAATAAAATATTTTGGGCAGTTTAGTGAATTTGCTGCTAAAATTCCAAGTAAAACTTTTAACATCCTGACTTTTATTCAGGAACCTGCAAGGCCAACAGAAGCAAAACTATTTTTTGTTCAATTTGTTATGTCAAGGCCTGATTTCTGAATCCGTTCAGTGAATTCCAGCCTGCTTCCAAAGTTCACTTCACTGTGCATCAGTTACCCCCGATGCCCTTGAACTGGTGCTGCGTCTGCAGCTGTAAGCCTTATTTATCCACTACGCTGCTTTAATGCATGTCTGAAAGCTGAGTGTGTCTTTTTGTGCACAGCTTACATGTTTAATGCTGGTTGGAGATTGTTGGAAGAAGCAGATTTTGTTGAACAACATGTATCATCTAACAGCAGTATGGTGTGTTAACTTATTTGTCTAGTGGACGGTATAATTCTGTGCCTTTCTTCTCCTGACTTTCTTTGACCCTTTCAAAAAGTTTCTGATTTTCTGTCTGCATTTCCACTAGAGAAGATTTGTGCATTAGTTGCAGAAAGATGATATATTTTCAAATCATTTTAGTTTGGATTTGAGTCATAATGCAACAGAAAAGCTTTAAATATAGAAGCGAAACAAAAGAGGCAATTTAAACAGTTTTTGGCTGTTTTTCATTTGTTTGTCCTGCATTAAACTTGTGATGTGAACAGGACAGCAGATAATCATGCAGAATCTGCTTCAGTGGCTCATCGTGCACTCTCATTTTTAAACCCCTCAGAAACAGAAACAGAGGCTGAAAGTAACAATAAAAAAGAAAAGAAGATGGTTTTAACAACAAGGAGATGAATGTAAAGACTCCTGAAACACAAGCAGAAGCTGCACATTTTGCCCTCAAAGCTTCCATGCAGCCAGAGGAATGACAAAATGCTGCTGTGAGAAAAAATAAAGTTTTTATTGAGAAAAACCTTAAAAAGACAGAGGCTCAGATGATCTGTTTCAGACTGTTTTTATTTGGTGTCAGTGTGATTTCTTGGGCTATGTCTCAGCACAGAAAGGATAGAATGATGAAGCAGTGATAAAAGGTCATGCTCTCTTCCAGCACTGACAGACAGCCTGCTGTCCAGCCTGTTGGATTGAGTTGAATGGGGCTAAGCCGTGGAGAGCGGATCATTCTGTCTTCTGAGCATAAATCTGATCAAATGTGGCTCCAAAACAGTCAAAACAAACATGCCCTGCACCTGAACTCAAATGGGTTTTTACTTATTTATATCCCCCAATACAACTTCAGAACACAGAGAGACAGACAAGCACATTTCCTGTGGTAATGGTGAACAAAAAACCTGAATATTTCATTGCACCACAAAAAAGTTTAGAAAAAAAAAATCACATTTTAATTCATTAAAAGTTCAAAACATGTAATTGCTTGCTGTCTTTGCTATTTATCTGGGATTAAACTCAAACTGTGAGACTAAGACTGATTTGGAGGAAATGAGAAAGAAAAATTCTGTTGCTTGTTATGTAAAGTGGAGGATCTGTGATGCTGTGGGATTCTTCTGTAAGCTTTTTGAAATACCTGAAAATTTTACAGACAAATCTAGCAGACTGCTTGGAAACTGAATCATCTGGTCTTTAAACAGATTAATGATTCCAAACATTCAGCTAAATGAACACAGAAATGGTTGAATGAAAACTAAATCAGCTTCATCCAGGTTTGGATTTAGACCTGGTATCTAAACACAGTCATAAAGCTGAGAGGAGAACAACTGGAGCGATTCCACAGAAAGCTCAAAGATCTCTCTCGATGCTCAACCTTTAGAAATAGAGATAAGTTCTGCGCTGTGGGACGGTGGGAGTGGGAAAGCATGAAGAGCAAAGGGACCAATAACTGTGCCTCTGGTTTACATGTTCCCCTGTCAGGTTAGGCTGCTGCAGGAAAAGATTCATATATTTTGTAGTTTTTGTGCTCAACAAATTTGTTCATGTCTGGATGTTCTTTGATTTTATAATAACTGAAGGTAAACCAAGAGTCCTGCATGATGACAGTCATCTAACGGCAGAAAGATGAGTTATTTCTGGAATGAGTTTGCGGCTCGGTCCGTTTCTGGTTTCACCTCCATAGAATCCGTTTAAAGGTAATGTTCACCTTCCCTCTGAGTGAGCCGGCAGTGAGGGTGTGAATGCATCAGGGATCCCAGGAGTTTCACAGATCTGAAGTCTGAAACTGTAGCTCTGGGGGTTAAAGAGTATTCTGGCTCCATCGCTGTGACATGGAGGAACATAATCCTCATAATGGAGATCTTAATTGAGTGCTGTCTCTTTAAAATCCATTAAATGATCAGGTCTCTGCAGTGCTGAGGTTTCTTTTGTCTAATTTCTATCTGTCAGAATCTAACATAATTTTTATTAAAGTTGTGTTTGGGCTTATCGTCATCAAAGTTTTCATTAAAACGCTAACTACTGAAATCCTCCTGTGCTCCGTACTGTACTCAGGCTAAACTCTCTTGTTGGGTTTCGTACAGTAGATGAATCTGTTTTCCCGCCTGTCTTCAGGTTGGGATTTGTCTTCTCTGCTCTTGTGGATGCTTGTATTTTGATCCATTTGAAAAAGCGTTTTATTTTTTCTCCCCTTGTGGAATCTGTTTTCCTCCCAGCTGTCAATCAGAGGCTTTGATGTGCTGCTTCTCAAACTCCCATCATTCAACTACTGGCTGTATTTGGTGGAAGGTTTTCAACATACTTTTATCTTTTCAGCAATAGCCGTCTCTCCGCTCCAGCAAAAATGTAGAAAATCCACATTTAGAGCATAATAGGATGCTAGCTGAGCGTGTTCTTCTGTACTGTACAATAAAGTGAGTCCAAAGCTTCAGAGAGAGTGAAATAAAGGTCACACATACATTTATCTGAAATGTGTTTTTATACTAGCTGGCTGTTTTCCTGCTTCCTGGTCATTCTGCTCCTTTTGAACAAATTCTTCCTTTGGCTTAGCCAGATAAACATCAACACAAAGTATTCACACTGCTTGTCCTCTTATGTCACGTTTCAAATGGACCTCAACACATTTCATTTAGATTCTGTGGCAGAGCAAGAGAAGGCTGCACAAAAGGACAGCTGGTTTTGGATTCTCCAAACTCTGAAAAGTGTGACGTGCATGAAAATCTTTCCAACAAGTGCAACCAACTGATTTCAGGCATAAAATCTGTTAAACTGAGAGCAGCTCAGAGAACAGCTGACGGGTCAGGGGAAGGTTCTGGAGACTTGAAACATTATGCAGCAGGTTCACATTATGCAGAAACATCATACATCATATGATCATCATATGGGGAAACTTTTTTTCAGCATGGGTGGAGTTAAATCTGGACAATCCTTCCAGCAGGACAACCAGCCTGAACATCCAGTAGAGGATATTATGGGATGGTATGGATCAAAGCATATTCATGTGATCAACTGGCCTAGTCAAAGTCAAAAACTTAAAGACCCTCCCCTTCAAATCTGACACTTTTTATTTGTTAAAAATCCTGAATCCTTTTTCCTGTACTTCCGTTATTTTGTCTGTATTTTGTTTGTTGTTGCAAAGAGAACATGAATAAAATACATGTTTCAAATATTCTGTAGGATTACAGTTTTTCTATGGAGCCAGTAACCTCAAGACAAACTCTTATTGGCACAAACATCCTGAAACAAAAGTAAGGCTCGGCTCATCTGTGTTAGAGCCAGTCTGTCCTACATAACATTTGTTAGTGATCTAACTCAGCTGTAAGTAGAAAAGTAGGTCAGATTGGTCTCAAATGTGCCTGCCAGCTTTCAAAACATGTATTTTCTGATTTCTAACTTAATGCAGATTGCAAACATATTCAAAATCTGACATACATAGCTTCTAAAGTCACAGTTTTGTCAGCATAGCTGACACATTTGGAAATGCACTCTGCACATCTGCTCCGTCAAATCAGCAGCAAAATGTTTTGTCTCGTCTTCCTGTCTGAAGTGAGTTTCTCTTCTTGAGTTTCCGTAGAATTTAGTTTGAGTAAAGCTCTCGCCTACGTTCAGCGCCCCACTGCCTCGCTCTGCGTCTGTCTACCAACCACAACAGCAACAGGGTGAAATGGCTTCACAGCCTAAAAGACGCTGAAGGAAAGCATCATTTTCTGCACAAGTGACATGAATTAAAAGTTTTCTTCCTTAAGGAGGACATAAATAAAAACAGTCTTGTTTCTGCCCCTCAGCATCATACTGAATGAAGAAGTGGTCTTGAATATTTACCATCTCTGCAGAAATTCAGTGAAGCTTCATCTGCATAAACTGTAACACAAAGCTGCTCAGTCAATGAAGCACTTGGTCAGATGTTAGTGACGTTTTCTGTGGCAAAACCGTTTTTTCACTTTAACACCCAAAATTGGGTTGGAATTTAACGACAAATCAATGAGTTTCATTTCCTTCAGCTTACCTCACCGAAAATGACTCAAAAATACTTTATTTACCCCAAAGTAACTCATATCATCCAAATGCCTTCAATTGTGGATTTTACAACTTTTATTTGAGTTGGGATGATGAATAAAACTGATTGTAATATAATGTTTTTATCTTTGACTTGCTCTGACTTTAAGTCTTTGGGTTATTTTGGGTTATAAGTTAGACAACTTTCTTCGCCCTGCTGGCAAAGACCTTTGTAGCAGTGACTTATCTGTAATATAAAAAGAAGCAATGCAGACAAATGGAAAGGTAAATGTTGCAGTAGCTCTTGGTGAAACAGAGCAGCTCCTCTGCTCTCAGCATGGATGCAGGATGTGGATGAGTTAGCTAAAGAAAAAAGGCAAAGCTCAGGCTTTGATGTTTGAGGTTTTTCATAGGAGCAGGAGTGGGTCAGCACTGTGGAGTCGTCACTGTACCGCAATCTCAAGCTCGATGCTGACCAAGTAAATACCACACTGTGCTTGATGCCATGAGGCAAAAGTAAAAGAATTTATACAGAAACAGGACTTCTGATGTATTACTTCATGTAATGTTGATCTTGATTGATAATAGGTGCAAAGGGTAATGTAAAAACCAAACTAAACTTCAGAGTTGTAGTAACGTACCAGAGGAGCAGAATCACTTCTCTGCTTAAAATCCTCTCAGTCTTTCAGCAAAATCTCAGAAACCAGAAGCCGGTGCCTTCTATATGTAAAGGTGGATGTTTTACTAAATGCTGATTGGCCTGTGTCATCATTTTATGATTCTATTTTCCTTCTTCTTGCAACAACGTGTGCAGCGAGCGCCCCATTTGTTTCGATCAAAGTGAGCTGAATCAAGACTTTTCAGTATCTTTGAGTTTCTCTTTATTACATTTTCCAGTTGCACAAGCTTCTCACAGAACTGTTACAGTTTCTAAATTGTTTCAAGGAAAACTTCATTTTTAAGGCCCATAAGAGACTGAAATGACTTGTTGAGATGGATATTGTTTCATTGCGATGTTGCCAGGGCCACCAGATGTACCATAATAGGGGAAAGTGTTGTGATGGACTGCAGCAGCAGCAGCTACTGATGTTCACCTTGAGATGAGGGTCACAGTCCTGCCTCATAATCCATAAAGGAGCCATAATAGCCTCTCCTCCAGACAGACACAACCCCTTTTACACCAGAGTAGAACAACACTGTCAGACAGATGCTTTTCTACTTTAACAACATAAATGAACATGTGCCGGCATGCGGAACAACAAAAACAAGCCTGTGGCTTTAAGGAGAAACGTTTCAGTTTATTGGATTAAAAAAACATCTAGTTGGAGCAATTTATGCATCTGAATAAAACAATAAAAATGTTTTAAAAATGTTTATGTGCACAAGTTATTTTCATCAATGGAAGAACTCAATCAAAAGCAATTAAGAAATCCAAGAGTAGTCTGACCAATAAAAAGCAGGAACACTCAGAAACAGGACTCAATATTTACTGCTCATGAATTTTACATGCAACAGTCCACATGCAGTGTGCAAGAAGGTTGCTTCAATTTTTTCTATTAGTTTTAGATGCTGAAATATCTCTGCCCACCAGCAACAGTCAAAAGCAACGTGCAAAATACACATAAAGCAATCCAGACTTCTCAAAAAATGCTATGTAGTTGCATTTTATTCAAGCTGCGCATATAACTTTAATAAAAATATGTTTTCTCCATATTCTGTCACCATGTCACAATCTGTGAAAACGATCAATCTCCTCCACCTCGTCCCTGAATCACTATGGCTAGTAATCCCTGAATTATTGCCGGTTGTTCTGGCTGGAACGTAATGCAACATCTCAGCCAGAAGTGGAGAAACAACATATCATTACAGGAAAATCGTTTATCTGGTAGCTAAGTTAACTAGACTGAGTATTCACAACGGGCTGCGTTAGCTGCAGCGTAGGGATGAGCAGCCACATGCGGTTGTGATTGACAGCACTAAAACTCTCCAGCGACTGACTGATTGTTTCTAGCAATTTGAGAAAGCAGAGGAAATAGAATTTTCACAGATTATCTCATACCATACTGTTATGTGTCATACAAATATGTGAAAAATATATATATAAATGTCACAAACTGCAGCTTTAATTTCACTCAGGGTCAGACGGGTCAGACGGGTCAGACGGGACTCATCTGTTGTTCAGTGGTAAAAGGTACAGGGACACGTTAAAGATATGAATATGTTGATAATTTATTTCTCTAATTCATAAAATGCTCATGGAGGCAAACAGTCTGTAGCTAAGCTAACTATGCTAAATGGTTGATAATTTACTCACCTCTCTGAGAAAAACTGGTTATAAATTGACGCTCTTGTCTTTTTCTCTCTCTCCCTCTCTTTATTTTTTTGTTTTGTTTTTAAACCTGATTTTATCATTTTTCTCAGCAGCGTAGTGACAGTCACAGTGGTTGGTGTCTCCTACTGCCTGCTGCTGAACATCCCTTAATTTAGACCAAAAGCACAAGTACATGTTTTTAGTGTCATGACAGGAACAGATGCTGATTTCTCATCTTCTTCAGTTTCAGGTTGTGCTGAAAATGTTCTTGAGGTTCTGCTGATGCCAGCTGGCGCTCCTGCTGAGCTCCTGCTTTTGGCAGCGCCGCCATTGTTGTTTGACCTAAAATGCTTGAAGTTAGTAGCAGTGCTATCAACGTCATGGGCAAGCATTATTAATGTGTCTGTCTGTACTCAAACTCAGATTATTGCAAGTGTTACAGCAAAGAGCGTGAAGCTGCTTGTAGATGGTGAACCTTGACCTCGCTCATTCAGCAGCTCTTAGCTTTTTCTCTTCACCTTGGTTTCCAGAGTCATCACTTTTATTCCTTCTGCATGTTGAGTTCACTGCACACACTGATGCAGAGCCCCTCATTTTTTTCCATTAAAAAAATTGATTGCTTACAGGTTAAAGACACATCCGATACCAGATGAGGACAAGCGTTTTGTTACATCTACAAATGGCAAAATCAATAAACCGGACCTGGTTTCCAGCTTCACTGCGAGATTTGCTCCTTTTTAATGATTTCTAAAGAGAGGAGAGCAAGAGGTTTTTTAGTATTCAGTGAGCAGAAATAGATGTAGAAGTTTGTTAAAGATAGAAATAATTTGGAGATCTTATTAAATATTCAGTTCATACAGAAAATTATACATAAATGTGTATTTATAATCTTTATATTTGTAGATAAGAAAGATTTGATTTTATGCAAATCCATAAATTAACATTGTTTTACTCATTAAAGAAAACATCATTTGCATTTGGGCTGCCATCAGTCTGTAGGAGGTTTGTCTCATTTCTACTAAAGACACAACATCTCAATGAGATCAAGATCGAGACTTTAACTAGGACTTAGACTCCCAGTTTGTTTGGTGGATTTACTGGTAGCTTTGGGAACCAGTTCTGCTTCAGATTATTTCATATTTCTTCAAATGCTCTCTGATATAGAATAGAGCTGAGGTGGACTCTTTAACCATGAACTGGTCAGCTGGAGCAAAACATCGTTCATGTAAAAAAAACATTATTCCAAAACTCCAGTTTTATGTTTCTGTCAGGCTTCAGCATCACCTTCATGTTTCTCTTGCAGGGCAGAGATTTCCTCCCTGCACAGCTTCCATTAAAGTTAAACTTGTCTTTTGCTTCTTCTTCAGGCAAACACTTTCATGTCTGCTGTAGCAAAAGCCTGAAGTAGATTCTAAAATTTGGGGGCTTTTAGAAACTTTTTAAAGGTCCCCATTCTTGCGTTGTGCCTTCAGAATGATTGGCCAGCCAGCCTGGGCTTGCTGGCCGTGACTTTGAATCTCCTCCACTTGCAGGCCAATTCCAAGCAGTTTCTCATACTGATAATGCATGAAGCGACAGTGGGAAAGAAGAACCCAACGTTAGCAGGAAGAATCCTCCAACTGAACCAGAACCTGGCTCAGTGTGAGCGGCCATCTGGAGCGACGGGTTTCAAAACATAACTATGACGTATCCAAATTTAAGGCTCATCAGAAATTATGTTTTAAAATATTTCACAGAAAAATCTGAAAGTTTTTTCTTCTGTTTTTGTTCAGATTTCTTATGAAATTGGTTTTGAATATCTGTCTCTCTAAATGTGTTTATACAGCTGTTAAATGGCATCTTTATCTTCTCACATGATCATTTCAGCATTTTTGGGGTGAAGTGCAGAAAAAAGCAGCCATTCAGAATCATTTGTTTTGACAGCAAACAGCCCTGGATGAAAACCCACTGCTTGTCACTCTGGCTGTGTTGTTTTATGTGTTTCAATCAGGAAGCGGCTGCTTCATGACATGATAACAGGTCAGTCAATTTACTGGAGTGGACAAAATCAAAGGAAATGCGCCTCTGGAGAGGCGTTAGCTGGAGCTGGGGGACCAGACAGTGTATGCCGTCTGTTTTTGTGTATTTAGGTTGGGTGAGTGTGTGTGAATGGGAATGTGTGATTTTGCCTGTTTATTTGTCAGGGTGGGTTTTGGGCCACCCCGTCTCATGGATCATCTCGGGGCCCCCACTAAATGGGGCCCCGTAAACTCACCTCCTGTGGCTGCTGCCTCTTCTTTCACTTCCAGCCTGGTCCTCATATATGTGTTGTTTGCACATATGTATCAAGTGCAGCATCGCGGTGAACACTGTAACGCTTCACTTGTGAAAGTTAATTTGTTGGGCCTCACCATCCTACATTGACAACAGGACATGCCAAAAAACAACAACAAAATCTAATCTAATCCAACTATTTTTTAAATATGTGTGCGATCACTCTGTTCTAAAATGACATTCTTTACATTGTTTCTGAATGTCTGTAATTTCTCAGTCATCATTTTAGTTTCTCACTTAAAAATGTTTGCTTGAAGCAATTCTCTGATTATTTGAGAGTCTGGAGAAAGAGAACCAGATCCTGGTCATTTCTCAGAGATCAGAAATCATTATTTCTCCTTCTGATGTAAAACTGCTGTATTTTCAGCCTGAAAATACAGTTTTACTTTACATATTTGTTGTATTTTGTCATTTTCTGTTAACAACATGTGTTGTTTGCAGATTGAACTGAAGATTTGATTTAATAATAAAATAATTAGGTGTTGCCTATATTAAGATGTTAGAGTCAACAGAAAACTTCAGACTTTGTCCCCTCCTTGTCCTTGCAAGACTTTCCCGTTCTCGCTTAGCAGACGTCCAGAGCTCAGATTGGTGGATGGGTGACAATTTGATCTAAATTTGTACTTTTTTGCCAATTATTTCTTGACAGACGGTGCCGTGTTCCAGAAATGACGACTGTCGTAATAAAATGACAAATATTTCACTCTGCTGGAAAACTTTTTGAGCTACATGCTTATAAACTTTTTTCAGCAGCACTGAAAATGGTCACTGGCCAAAATTGTTACGTTAATAAACTTTCTATTTTATGAATGTTGAAGCAGTTAAAAACTGGTTCATTGATAGACTCTGCTCATAGAAATGCACAAAAGCATAGAAAGAGCAAAGTTAGACTGAAGTGAGAAACCTGTGCCTCCACCAGCAGCTGTCAAGCCACAGGTCTTGGTGCTAAATGAACTCCATGGCCCTAATGTTCACACTACACCCACTTCCTCCACATATTTCTCTCTACTTCTCGCACCCGCCTCTGTTCCCCCTCTCCTCTCAGAAAATGGGCACTGAGAATCCATTCTGGTCCACAAATCAAATCTTATTATATTGTCATTTTCCATCTCCACTCTGTCTCTTCCTTCATATCCGTCGCTCCTGCTCTTTCACTCTCCCCTCCTCCTTCCTCTGTTCAGAGCTTCTTCCATCTCTCTGCCTGCTTTAAGAAAAACGTATCTGATGTGCTGAAAGATATATAAGGCAGTGGTGGGGAATTTTCTCCATTGATAATAGGTAATCCTATCAGGTGAGCTGCAGCCATTAGAGGCAGAAGTCATGTGTCAGGGTAGCTTCTGGGTTCGATTTGAATGTTTCTCCTCTCTAAGGCATTTTTGTAGCTGCAGTCATTCACATGAGGCAAGCCGGTTCCATAATAGCGTCATATTCAGTCCTTCCCTCTTCGGTAGAAAGACATTTCAATGTCATCAAAGGGAAGTTTCACGCGTCTCTTTAGCTCTCATTGTCGTTCTTCTCTTTGTAATGTGTGTTCCCCACCAAACATAATGGCTTCCATTTTTTAAGAGAGCTCACAGGAAAGTAAAGAGGAGTACAAACACACAGACTCAAGCCTGAGTGCAGACACGCACGTACACACACACACACACACACACACACACACACACACACACACATTGCACTGTGTGTGTGTGTCTCTGTTCTTCTGTGAGTGATTATCCTCCATGGTACTCTGAGAGGTCACTCCAGACGCCTCGGGCTGCATGCTGTGGTCTGTCGTTTAATAGAGGAGCTCCAATGAAAATATGGCTTTTAACAGAGGAATCGGCCTCCACATCAAGATTACCTGCCGTTGACCTTGAGGACATTGGGGTTTTAACATCCTTGACCAATCCAATGAAATAACTGTTCATCTCAACAGTCCACTCTCTCACCACAGGACTCTTTACGAGTGGAATATCAAGAAAGCCTGTGAACAATTCCCCCAGGCCAGAGATGTGCATGTATATATAAGGGAGTCCTAAAGCAGGTCCCAAAGGGAGCCATGAACTCAGGCGGTTCTATTGGATCCAACCCATCAGCAGCTGCTGTCCTCAGCTAATGGCAGAAAACCTGAGAAGTGCCACAATGTAAAAGTGATGAGATGAGCATTAAAGTGGATCCTTCATGGACCGGATGAGAAACTGACTGGCCAACAGCACCACACGAAGAATCATATTTACTTCTGCTGTTTTAAAATAAAACACATAATGATGAGTTTTCATCAATTTCAGAAAAACTTACATGATCTTACCTTTATGAACATTTGACAAACGTGCTCATAATATTTTTCAAAATTAATATGCTCAATGGTTTAATTTAAATCCTTCTGCTATTTTGAAGAGTTGATTTTCTGATTAATGTTTGAATTGGCCAGTATGGGGATCAAAATACTCCCAAAGCTTCACCGGATCCAGGAAGGCCCAGTGTTTGTTCTGATGAAGTGGTTTTAACCTTAACTCCAGATTCTCTCACCAAATCATGGGGAAGATGTAGAACCTCAAGTCGGGCAAATGAAACGGGGCTTAAATGGTGTTGTGGAGTCTGAACAGTTTGACAAAAAGTGTTTTTCATTTCCAGGAGTTCCCCAAGGCTGTGTCCTCAGCCCAGTCTTCTATTTTATCTCTTCACCCACAGCTGCCTCATTTCTCATAACTTTTAACACTCAATTCAAATTTGCAGCCAAAAAAAAAAAACACAATGATGAAACTCGTAAGCTTCTTTTTCAAAGGACAGTTCTTAAACCGGGTTAAATAAAATCTAAAGATAGGTTAGTTATTGTCAGTGCCTGAATTCTTTTCATTTAGCAGACACAAAGCATACCGATTTAAGTTGTCTAAGCCTTTGTGACCTTCAGTCTAAACTTTAATTGCCAGTTAGTACAGTGTTTTCTTTTTTTTTTAATTTTTTTACATTTTCTTATCTTTCATAATAGAAATGAGTCAGTCACATACCCTCTCCATAATAAGGTCACATCACACAGTCAGCAGCACATCGTCCTCCAGCAGGAGTGAATTCAAATCTTTACTCACTGTGATGCTTACCATAACATTATACCCCAGTTATGCATTATGAAGTTTTCTTTTTCTCTCACTGAGCATTGATGTTCTAATTACTGCAGATGCATTAAACCATAAAATCCTCAGGCATAAGGCAGGTAAACATATTAAAATCTCTTGCTTTGTTACTTTGTTTTCTGTAATTCTTTTATGTTCTGCAACTGGCAGTCAGATCTGACTCTGTAGTTTTGCTTCTGATTTCAGGTTTATTGTAAATATTTTATTAAGTTTTGTGTCAAGAACATTTTGCTACAAATAGGAAAAGGAAAATTCATCTAACAAAAAGCAAAACACTAAAAATGAGATAATTTCAATGTTTCAAACAGTTGCAAAATAATACAAGTTTTATAGTTGTTTTATACTTGATGTGATAAAAATAGACAGACAAAATACAGAAAAAAGAGAGCTGAGAAAAACAGTTAATGAAGTTTAATGTGGAAACAATGGAGATAAATACATTAAAATACTTCATATGTAAACTTTAATTCTAAAAATCTAAATACTAATCAAGTAATTAAAAAATGTTTAAGCTGCAATGAAAATAATATATATAATATATGATGTATACATAGTACTTACTACTAGCTAGAAAGGTCAACAGCCAATGAACAATTAGCCTTAATTTATAATAAATGCAGGCAGAATAGCAGAAAAATATGTCCATCCTTTCAACTGATCACAGTCTGATGCTAAATACTTCATCCCTAATAAATATTTTCTTCCATTCATGCTCAGCTTTAAGGACTTTCTGGTAAAACTGTGCACCAACATCCCTGAGGACAGAAGCAAACAGTGGAAAGCTCTCGTTCAGGCAGGACGTATATGAGGAATCTACTTTCTAAAAAGGCAATTTGAATTCTGTGAAATGACATTGGGCTTAGAAAGACTTTTTCTCTTGCTTTGGGATATTTGAAATCCTTTTTGGCATTAAAGACTTTTTGCAGTTCACTCAGTGTCAATAACTGGCAGAAACTTTTGGGGCTATGAGACCGAAGCAGCAGCCAGCTAAGACAGCTGCAACAGAGCAAACACTAATATCATTTCAGTATGCAAATGTCCGCATCAGTGAAATTCCTTAATGCTTCTGCAATAGCCACGAGCCAAAGGCCAGTCTGGTTCCCTCTGTGCACAGAAAAAAGTCATGTTTACTTTATTTAAAAGAAAATACTCCAGTATTTATGACTTATGTGCAAGAATCAGACGCAGCCTCCCTGTTTTGGTTTTTATCTTCACGATATGAGAGTAACAAACAGATATTTGCACATGTTAGAGAAATCCATACAAAAGTTTAAAAGATAATTTGAGTAGATTCCAGAATCTTCATTTTGATATATATCTATATTCTGTGCAGAATAAATCCTCCATCCGTTAGGCTGACCTGGAACTCCAGCTTTTATTGGCGTCTGGGTGGAGTAATGCAGAGACCGGCTACAATAACGTCCGTTCAAGTTAGGAAAACAGTTTTATTGTCCCAAAAACATTATACAAGTGTACAAGCTGCTCCTATGACTGAACTCTGATCTTCAGAATTGGGAAATAAGAAAGCAATCTTAAAAGTTAAATTCCAAAACAGTTCAACATTTAAATTGATTAGCCTGCAACATGGTGGAGGCAGAGTGATGCTCAGGGATGCTTTGCTTCTTCACGGCCTGGATGAGTTGCTGTATTGATAAAACCATAAATTCAGCTCATTACAAGAACCTGAGTAAAATAAGTACAAAATTATATGATTGGTTTCTGTATATTGTTTTTTAATTATTATTATTAATTATTTTTCACTGTCTTTGCAGTTATATTGATATGAACAATGTTTCTATGTCTGTAGAATTTTGGTTTTATAGTTAAGCTTGATGGAAAGGGTCTATCGTCTTGGTCAATGTGCTGCAGGATTATATTGTTTTGCTTCATGTAATTACTAATAAAACAGTTTTGATCAATAAACAGACAGATCAGGAATTATTTAATTCCCTAAACCAAAACGTAGGAGTTATTGATAGGACTGGGTCAGTTATTGATCAGTCGGTCTGCCCGGCTGTCAGGTTTGTAGTCAGTAATCGGTTATACAGATCCTGACAGGAAATGTAAAAAAAAAAACATGAAGAAAAGGTGACTTTCAAGTGACAGATTCAACCTGTCAGAAGAACTCATTGACAGTTTAAGGTTTTTCCTTCTTCCAGTACATATTAGTGCAGACAGTTGTTCTTAAAGCTGCAGGGCTGATTTAGCTTGACTTTTATCTCTGGCGCGTTTTTACAAATGCCACTCTATAACCTTTAAGACAAGGATGTGCTAAGTTGCTGATTTATTGTGACAGAGAAGGAGAGGAAGCATCTCACAAATCTCAACAATGATTGTTCACTTGGAAGTGGAGCCCTGGGAGGCAAAATAAATATGCAGAAATAATATTCAAAAGGTAGGAATAAAAATCTTGGTTATCACACATTTAGGGTGATTTATTTTAGTGACTGAAAACGCTTGTTGGCAACTCATTTATAAATACAGTTATTTTTTTAAAACTGAAAACCTCCACTTAAAATTAACATCCCTCTCTTTTATAAAATGAGACTTTTACCACAAAAATGACCTTAAAATATGAATTCTATCTGTTTCAACAAATGAACTCACTTTTATGAGCGGACAAAATTATGCAGGAGCGATGTCATAATCTGTATAATTAAATTATTCAGTAAAATAAAAGGTTAAATCTAATTTCAGCATGCACCCTACAGTTAGAACAATGGAACAATGATGGACGATTTAATTTGTACTGATTCAGGGTTTTTTGTGACTCTAATTTATCTAACGTTCTTCATTGGCGATGATATGCAACATATGGAGGATTTAACAAAACATGACCACTTGATCCTGGATGCTTGATGCAATTCTGAATTAATAAAGCTTTTTTGTTGCATCTATAGAATTCAGTTGTTTCTTCATATGGCACAAATGAATGTGTCGTTTCAAGGCACTTTACAGAACAGAAATCAACCCAATGAAGAGATTTTAGGTCAGTTATTTCCAGTGTGATTCTTTCTAGTTATTGAGTTCAGTTTATTCTAACTGGTTATGAAGTTTTCTATCTTACTATGTTTGTAACATATTACTATGTTACAAACATAGTAATATTTGTAAAAAAAACATGTTTTAGAAAACATCCTGCACCTTTAAAGAGCACAACCTGACATGCATTGACAGGCATCATTGTCAGAGTCATAAACATTACAGGGTTTTTCAGCTGCTGGATAAAAGAGCTTTTCAGCTCGATCTGATGTCATGATGAAAGCCTTGTGCAAAAGGCTTGGTCAGAGTATAAATGTGCAAACCCTGAGATTTCTGAGAGGATCATGTTGGTTCAGTTTCCTGCAGCTGGATGGATTAAATTCTCCTCATTTCGACACTAGTGCATCTTTTCAATACCTAAAACATGTTTTCTGTGGATTAGTCACAGAAAAATGCCCATTATAGAAGCACAGAGGACATTAGAATAAGTGATTTTTATTTTTTTTGTGCCTGATGTGGGTCCAGTCAGTCCTGGACCTGGTCCGTACCGGGTGGCTGTATCCTCAGGTGATACGTCACCCTTCACACCTCATCATCGGACAATACTGTAAGTGTTCCCAGACTGTTCACAGATTGAACATCCCCCAGCCGTCATCGACGAACACGCTCCGGGTGTGTGTGTGTGTGTGTGTGTGTGTGTGTGTGTGTGTGTGTGTGTGTGTGTGTGTGTGTGTGTGTGTGTGTGTGTGTGTGTGTGTCTGCACACCTCTGCCTTTTGCCTTTCTATCACCGCGTTGCCTTGACAACTCTGCCTCTGTGCTCTTTGTCACTTTACGGAGCCGTAACAGGATGAAATCATTTGTTTGATCAGGGTTGTTCTGAGGATTCAGGAAGAAGCAAAACACATTTAAAAAATGAGACCAAATTTTATATTTCAATTATGAATGTCTTTGAAAAAAATAATAAAAAAAAAAAATCCTCATTTTTCTGACTTTTGTAAACATTCATGACTCTGTCACCTGCAGGATTCCCTGGAGTCTGTTTTTATTCCAATCCTGTCTATTTCCTGAGGAAAACATGAAAATCTTTTGTGCCTCTAATCCTAAAAAAAAAAAAAAAATGTCGCCTCCAGCAATTAGCAGCAGAGAAAACAGCCAAAAGTGTCCACTGGCAAATTGGAGGTTGACATATGTCAGCTGAAAAGAGCCCCCCTTGAGACAGTTTGACATTTGAATGCAGCAGATAGAAGCTGCTCTCTGAGGGCGGCCTTGTGGCTCTGCAGATAAATAACGATACAATTCAATCTGCCTGAAAATGTTTATGGATAAAGTTAGGACTATTTGGTGAATATCTGTTACTCCACTGGGATTGTTACAGATTTATTTTATTTCCTCACATGTTTTTTTTTTTCTTCTATTGAAGTTGAGATGATATGACATAACTCCAAACATTTTTTTTTCTGAATATAATTTGTTTTAATTTGGAGGAAATGAAAAAAAATCCCTTTTTCAGGAAGTTTAAAGTTTTGCCACTTTTATAAAACCCAGAACATTCAACTGCTGCAGAAGAACACGAAGCAGATCCTGTAATGGTATTAAAACTATTATATTTAGGAATAATTTCGGAAACATAAAACATCCCTGAAATCAACACTATTTGCCACTTATTGCTCACGGCTCCTGTAAGAGCGGCATGAATATTTTTCTAAGCTCCAGTTCAGGGGACAAGAGTGTGTGGAGAATCAGTTGTGGCCCTTTTTCTTTTTTTTTAAAGAAATTCAGCAAGCAGGGCCAAAATGCTTATATTATATTATAAATATCATTCATGTGATAAAACACACGCCAACAATAGCAGCATGCACCTAAGGCACACCAGAAAGTATGAGAAATATGTTTGGAGCAGCGTCTAGACAGGCTTAATTGATAAAGTATAAAACCTCAATGATGATCAAAGTCGAGTAATAAACCAGTTATTTCACATTGAATTGTCTGAAGCAAGTTCTCACAGTGAATTGATTCTTTTCTCTGCTGAACTGAGTCTCTGTGTGAGTGTTTTGTATCAGCTGGCCGCTTTCTTCCCCATTTAAACAAATAAGCAGCCTTTTTATAGTTTAATAGAGCCACAAAATAGATATCCTACATCCAAACCTACCTTTCTTAAAAATATTTCCAGTCAATCAATGAAGTTGTGAGAATAAACACAGGAAGCTGCCTGAAAAACTGTTATTTCTGATGAAATGTTCCTTACTCACCTGGTTTCATCTTGAAATCATTTATTTTGTAGCAATGTTGGCTGTTAATGCCTTAATCACATTTTCTGATATTTATACACAAATAATTATACATATTCATACTTTTTTATTTGTTTTATTTTATTTTTTACATATTTAGATGTGATATAAATAAAATATAAAATTTAACACAATTTTACCACCTTCCAGATTTCAATAGAAGTGGTGGTGGCTCAAGACCCAACATCAAAAGTAAAGCAAAACAACAAAGATAATAAAAATAATAAGACCAAAAAAAACATAAACTGAAGATTATTAAACTTAATGCAAACACAAACTGAGTTGGATAGTTTAGATGAGTCTAAAAATAAATAACAATCCAAGATAAATAAATACAAGAACACAATAATTTGATTTTTACAACTTTATTTGAATAAGACTGACAATGTCATAAACATAACACCTGAACATGAGTAAATCTTTATGAATAATGTCTACTTTTTTTTTAAAAGTGACATGATTTACCAAACGACTCTTCATGACAACAGTCATAAATAATCATGTTTATGACATTGTCATTACAGTCTTATTCACACCCCGTCAGATAAAGTGTTACCGCATAAACTAAGAAACTAAATGCAAAGGAATGACCCAATATGACAAAACCTGAAGGAGTAACAACTCAGTTTGGCAAAACTTTCCCCACAGAAACGCCAGGAGGAATTATAGAGAACACAAAACACATGGACATTATTTTCTATAACATGTTATGCAGACATTTGAGGTGAGAAATAAGTTTTATTCCCACCTTAAATGTCTTCAAGTTTATATAAAATCACATGTAGTGCATATGACTTTAATGTTGGTAAGCGACTATTAGAAGGATGTGGAACAGTCAGAATATTCTGGGTTTGGGAATAAAGGGCTAAGTGTGAATAGTTGATTAAAACTTGACACAGTGTGGATTCAGAACATTCAGAGCCCAACAGGAATTTGGAACAGACTCTGAAACCGAGCCAGTGTAGAGACCGGGATGATGTGAACGTATTTACTACATTTACTTACGTGCTGTGAAACTCTAAAGAATACATCCACACATCGATGGCTGATGACAGTTTAGGAGACCGTGGCAAATATATTTCCATCTGGGTCAAGAAAGCATATTTCTTTACTACCAGCTGAGAGAAACAGAAACACAAATAGGTTATTAAATGATATCTGAAAAAGTTACTGGAGCAGGAAATAAAGTGTCTAACAGTCCAAACAAACCAAAACCAAAAGAGAAAGCAGAAAACAGCAAACTTTAAAAAAAAAAACACTCCAAATTCCAAGACGAAATAATGCAGCAGCCCATAACAGACGATACAAACATAAACTCAGAGGCAGATAAGGACAAGCAGAACACAGAAATATGGACGGGCTGCAGAGCAGAGGCTGAGAGGAAATGTTTTCCACTGGGGACGTTTCCACCTGAGCAGCTGAGTGGCAGTCAGGAGAGAAACTCTACAATCTCTTTAAATGACAGGAACAGATTCTTGTAATGACACTTTCTTTGTGTCTGCACCTTTTAAGCTCTGGTACAGCTGCACAATCTGGGATTTATGCAAGCGAGAAAGATTTAAAGTAATAACAGCATGCTGTATTATCTTCTGTGTTCAGATTTTATCTTTAACTTTTTCAACTTGCAACAGATATTGAGCTGATATTTTACACTAATTAGTGTTTCGCTCTGCATATGTTGAAGTCTGAAACATTTCTGGAATTATTGAAGTTTCTAAATGAACTTGTTGTTTATGAGATTCAGAGGATTTGCAGCTTAAGATCCACTGAAAGCTTAGAGTTTGTTTCTCCTTTATTTCCTTTTTGAACTCCTTTCAAAAGAATTATCTGAGGAGCTGACCATAAGCAAACTCTCTCAACTTCTCCACCAAATAAAGACAAACATAACGACAGGTAAATCAAAGGTAAATCAAAGGTAAATCAAAGGTGAACTAGAGGACTACACACCAGAAGAATACTCTTAAAAAATCAATAAGTCAGCCAAATAGCAATTAACAAATCTGTAGTCATGAATAAACAAATAAATATATAAAAACCAAGACTAAAGTGGCTGCATTTTGCTTCAGAAACAGTTCTGTGAAAAAGTTTTCACCTCCTTTAGAGTCCCAAAACACAGAAGAAATTTAGCAACTCTGTCCGGACTGACACAATCTCATGATGATGAATTTCTCTCTCATATTCTCTGGATTATCTTTTGATCAGTGGATGCTACCTTGACTTTTGTTTTATTTTGCCTACTTCATGTTGTCAGAAAGGTTCTGTTTCAGTGATCTGTTGACTCTGGATGTGTTAGTGAATCTGAATTTAACCTGAAGAATTTGGTAAGGTTTTAAAGAGGTCAGTCATTTTGTGGATTAACTTTTTCACAAAAAATCATCTTGTGAAGAACTGATTCTCCATTTCTGTCCCATATGTGACGGCAATAAAAAGATCATCAGTTTTCTGTTTGTAGACAATCAGGTCATCATAAAGTGAAGCTTTGCCTTGTTTCACTTTTTCCTCTCTAATGTTTAATGTCCACTCACTGTGTTTCATCAAATTCCTGCATTTTTTCACTCTTCTACTCTTAGAGGAGCCTGTTATCAATCAGACTGACACCATTTCATGGTACTCTGCTGCTTCAGCTTTTCCTGACCAAGAAAGTCAGTCTTCTTGCACTGAGGTGGCAAACTGAAATAGTTTCCTCAGCCGGAGTTTGAGATTCTGTTCATTAAATTTCTTTACCTTCTCAGTTGCTCTACCTGACTTTCTCAACAGTTTTAACGAGGGAGAATAACTTAGCAGCTCTCAGGTGAGATGGGACTCTTTCTAACTCTCAAAGTGTAAAATGGAAATGTTGCACTCAATACAATTTTAGCAAAGCGTTCCCATCTTCCTGCTTTCAGGGACCATACTGTGCGAATCACAAACAAATTGAGCAAACTCTGTGTGCACAAGCAAAGATAACTTCTGTTACGCCCAGTGGAAACAGAAAACCATCTACAGCTGTGTGTGATAGATGTGTTAGTGGTCAGTTAGTTAGCTTCATATTTTGGTTTAAGACATAATTCAAGATGGCAGAAGTCCTCCAAAGCATAGGTCAGTTATTTAATATATGTGGAGGAAACGGATCACCTTTAGTCTGTGGTCAAGCAGAATATTCAGAGCAGCTAATAATGAAGTGAAAAGCTGAAGTTACTGGGAGCCTTTTGGATGGTGAAGCTCTTGACTTGCTCTCCAGGAAGCCAGAGTAAAACCTGTTGTCCTTTCAGGGAGGAGAGAGAGCAGCGATGCGTCAGAACTCGTGACATTCATGTTGAATCATCCTGACTTTTCCTCAGGCAGTTTCTAAGAAAATACTAGACATTACCTTCCAAGGCAAAACATAGACAAAGACATTTAACCTGCAAGTAAAAGTTAAATCATAACCAAAAACACACTTTGATTTGGATAATTGCACAAGACAATGTGCCAAAGAAAATCTAAACAACTTCTTATAGATAATGTTCTGACATGAAAGATGAAACGTTTCAGAACAAACATCAAAGTTCTGCTGAGAGACATCATTAAAATGGAATAAATAATTTGTTGAACTTGAAGAGTTTGAATTAAAACTATTCAAACTTGTTAAAGATGAAGGAAAAAGGCCAAGAGGAGATGTGAAAGTGGCAGTGAAGCATCCATGCATCGACTGACTTCCACTTATCAGAGAAACGGTCGAGAAGAGAAACAGACATTGTTTCCTCGACTGACAAACTGCAGCTCATTCTACAGATAACGAGACATTTCAACCCCGTCAACTATTTAACGTCACAAGGAAACTGAAATTGCAGTTAGCCATGCCCACCACAGACATTTAAAACCATACAATCTTTTATGAAAAGCAAATTATGTTTGTCTAAAATTAGCTTGATGACTTGAAACATTTAGTGTGACAAAAAGCAAGAACTAAATAAATTGAAAGAGAGCAAAAGTTTTTTCAAGGCATGTAAAGAAAACATGACGTGATTCAGTGTATATTTATCCAGTTCAAGCACAAAGTTGGAAAGAAAAAAGAAAAACAAGAATTGAAGGCTGGAGGATAAACCAGCATTTAAGTCTTATCTGTCTGTTGTTTTCCATTCCTGCTTCTTCTTTGTGTTTTCACTTGTTGGACGGTCGGCGCCGCTCGTCCAGTGATGGCTCTGTGCTGCTCCTGTCGCTGATTAACTCCTGTGGCTCAGCAGGGAGCATGTCCATCATCCTCTCCCCATTTAACCCTTTATGTCTTGTTTTGTGGATGTGGCAGTGTACCGACACTGGGCCTTATGGGCTGGGTTGCAGGGGTCTGTCTTTGTGCTCCTCCCCTTTTCAGGTGCTGCTGATCCGTTAATTTGGAGTGCAGATTATTGAAACCTGGCCGTCTCCACCTTCCGCTCTGCTCTTGGTGCTTGTGGTGCTCTGCTGCCAGGCCTTAGCTCCCCTCCCTTTGCACATTTGAGTTTGTCTTTGTTTTCTGCCTTTTTCTATTTCTGGAGTCTATTGTAGCTCTAGATGTTGATATTGCATTCAGGCAGAAAACCATGAAAGGTGATAGAAAACCAACAGATGAGAGCCTTGTTAGGCACAAACAATATGGCTACAAATTCAAAGGGTACTTATTTCATATGCCGTTTTATTGCACGTTAGAGTGATGTACATAATCATTTTATATAGCACATTTGAGGCGTATACGATCAAAGAAACTGTGCTTAGCAATTTACCAAAACGACACATTTTTGCATTTCCCCATCTGATTCGTTGGTAAAGTCATGAAAACAAAAGAGAACTGAAAACATGTAAACTGCATCCTGATCTCATGTGGCAGGCGGCGCAGTTTTTGTTTCATGTGTTGGGCCCCATGAACAGCATGTGAATCACACCAAACCCAAAGTACAGGCAGAATGTGACGAGTGGAGCACAGACGGTTCGTTATACAGAAGGAAGTTACTAAAACCTCCAACTAACATAAGAGGTGTAGAAACCTCACTGCCTGAGATTATTAATCCAAAAATAACCCTGCCAAGTATGAATTATGTTTTCCTCATTAAGGATTGTTTGCAGTCTGTTTTCAGTGACCTTTGGGCATGAAAAACATCTTAATTTTTCAAATATTTGTCTTAACATGTTGTTATTGTGAAGCACAATAAAAGAAATGAATGATTTCTCTGGCTGTGCTCTCAGCTCTTCAGACCTTCTCGCTTTCTCCCTGTATCTAAAAAACACAAACAACTTAAATATTTTCAAAGCAGTAAATAAAAAGAAATTCAGCTTACGTCGTTCAAAACCTTGATTATAACAAATCTAGAGTAACTCAGGAACACAAGAATGAGATTCTCTGAACTCAACATTTACATGTCATCCTCCTCTCCTCTCCCCTGGTGTCCCCCAAGGCTGTTTTATTGGACCACTTCTGCTCATCATTCACCTTCTGCATCCTAAATATCTTTTTTATCATTATGATTTTAATCTCCATAATTCAAACGATACCCAGCTGTACTTCTCCACCTCTACTTTGGTTGCAAGTAACCTACTTACATAAAGTCTTTTCATGGCTCTCCCATTTTAAACATAAGAGATCCATCTGGCCATTGATCCCAGCCTTTTGGTCGACACTTATCTCAGGTTTTATTCATCAGAACTGTCTTCTTTTTGGTTAACCTGAAAAATCCACCCATAACCTGCAGCTGGTTGTGATACCATCATCTTTCTCTTCCACTTGTCCTTCAGTAACTTCATTTGCTTTCTGTCAAGAATCATTTAATCTGCCAAATCTTACATCTCACCTTGAAAGCCATTAACAACGTTAGTCCTAGTTTTTCTCAGAGCGACTTCACACCAGCACACAGAGTTTTACACTTTGTCTCTCTCTTCCATCTAACTCACTCAACATCAAGCTGCTCTGTTTGCTGTGGTGTGAAGGAACTTCAGCTTCCCTGCCTTTGGACTTTTAACCTAAATCCTGCCTTGAAACTCATCTTTCCAAACAAGTTTCTCTCTAAATCCTTGGACTGGAACGATTTTAATGATGTGTTATCGTTAAATGACTAAATCCTGGGTTTTTGCTGCAGTTTAAGTACAGGAGCTTGACGAACATGTTTGTTAAATCGCCTGGTAAAATATTACCAGTGATGTCTACTTCACTGGACAGATGATTAGTTGGGAATTTCTTTCAACATAAAATCAAAACATTTAATACCACTGGTTTAATTCTGCAGCTGTTACTTGGTGTGTTTCAACCATGGTTGTGTGAGTTTAGAGATTAATAAGTAGGAGGTGATGTGACTCTCCACTGCAGTGGCTTAATAGTGAGTTCACCATCAAGTCCCAAACACATACAAGAAAACAGCTTTCAGGTAGCTTTTGCTGTAATCACAACTAATCTGAAATGCTTAGCATCAAGGATTGGAGATATGAAAGGAAGGCGCTAAACCCAGCAGCGGTTTGTTTACATGCATCTATCCAGTGAAGAAGCCTGATTGACTCTATAAATGATCAAGTTCTCCTCAAGTGGCAGAGTGATGAAGCAAAGCAAGCAAATGTGGGAAATGGACAGAGCTGCCTTTGTCTAAAATAAATAATGCAGCAGTTTTGCGCTGTGATTGAAAGCTCAGATTAAGACTAAGAAGATTTGAAAGGTTTTCCTTGAGCCTTGTGATAAATGCACAGAAGCAGTCATGTTTCAAGCCTGGAAAAAGCTTTTCACTGTCTGCAAAGCAAAGATTTGCATTGCAACAGACAAAACATGAACGACCCCCACTCTGAAAAATGTCAGCAGTGGCAGAGCTGCTAAAGTGGTTCATCTTGTGACATTTTTATGATTTCCTGTAAAAAAAAAAAAAAAAAAGAAGTTAACAACAAACGTTTGGTCAGTTGGATCTCTGCACGTCATTAATATGAATAGCTGCCCCTTGAAAGCCAAACAGAACTAATTCACCACAGCGGCTATGAGCTTGTCAGAGCTTCAAGGGTAACAACATGCAGGCTACAACTTTAAAGTCATGTCTTACTTTCAAGTAACGTGTCAGATAAAACCCAAATGTAAAAATAAATCTGCTATAATTTCTGACACAGAAGCTGTAATAATTTCTATTCAAGGTTGCAGAGGAGAGGACATTTTCTGTTCTCAGAGACATGCTGTTCTTCAAACTGAGAGCAAACAATGTGACATCTGAGTGTTTCCTCTGCTGCCTGGTGTTTGTTTGAAGTTGATTGTAAAGTCTAAAGTAATCAGCGCTGCCTGCTTCTCAGGGAGCATTTTTTATTATTACTGACAACAGATTGGTGAATTATTTGTCATTACTATGTGATAGAAATTACCTTGTTGTTTTAGTTTGCTTTTCAGACTGGAAGGGTCCCTGGAGAGACGGCTTGCCTTAGAAGGAAAAACGGTCCAGATGGTCAGGGTTGTTCAGGTTTCCTGGAAATAACTGGCACATTTTAATCTCCAGTTCTCTGCATACAAAGATTTTTCCCCTTTGTTCTTAAATATTCCCCTGAAGTTTTTTCTGGGGAATATTTGAATGTGTGCCGCTTATGAAAATTTTCTTTAAACAATATGGAAATGAAGAAAGGACAGAGGAAGGGCATCCTTTAGTAAGTGACATTACATTAGGTTGTGTGATGTTAGTGTGATGACCCATTATGGTGTCTAATTACATGGCCCAGAGCAGAGAAAGAGGAGCTGTGATTGTACAGCCTGGACATTAAAACCTGATGTAGGACATGCATTGTGGTTGAAACTGTGTTAATGACACTGACTTCAGTTCGTGTCCAGTTAGACACAGTCTGATCCAATCCTGTTTATTCCTATTCCATTCATTACACCTCTGTCTGATGCATTTAGGTTCAAATTCAAATCCAGTTACATGCAGTCCTGGCTGTGCTCTCAGCTCTTCAGCCCAGAAATGAATGTTTCAGCCCAGGAAAAATACAGTTCATTTGAAATATACACATTTTAAAACACTCACCTGTAAAGAGCAAGAAGCCAGAGCACATTATTAAACTTCCATGAAATTTCAGACCTGAGAAAGTAATCATGGAGAGAAGCAACACCATTAGATGTTCTTTACCATTTTACTTTTCCAGCCTCCTGCTTACCTTCAGTTTGATATAATACCTCACTAAAGTATTCAACCTCCCTTTTTCACATTTTTAAAAACTAAATTATAATTTAATGAGGTGTTGAATTACAACCCCAAATGCAGATGCTGTTTTTAGGATTAATGTATCAGATAATGAACATTTTCCATCCAGAGAGAAAATGAAAGCATGCAGGGAACCAACGGCGGTCAGCCCTGGGAAAATGCAAAGTTATGTATTGAAATTGTTCACATAAAAGCGTAAATAGACTGAGGTTACAGGCACTGATTGAAAAGCTGAAGCTACCATGTTTTCAGGCACATCTGTTCTCCAACACACCTGGTTCATTTCAGGCCTCTGCAGAGCTGACAGACTGGATGCTGATGACGTAATTTGGCCATTTATGTCACATTATTGTGACATAAATAGGTGTGAATACTTTTGTGAGGTTCTGTACATACTGTGACATTCTCACACTCTGGAATAAGTCTGACCTTTTTGACTAGTTTGGAAAGAAACAAGAAGACAGAGCACATGTTCCTCCAGCTTACAACCAGAACAACAGCCTGGTTCAGTGACAGCTGCAGCCTGGATTTCTACTAAAAACAAACAGTCAGGTTTGCAGACAGTCATTCAAACTCTTTTTTTTCCATTTTAGTTTTAAACTTAATCCTTTTAGAAAGACTGGACAACAAATTTGGTGGAACTGTGAAATGTTTCTCAAAAACATGTCAAACCAGACACTCTGGCTGCCCAAATCAGATTTTGTGCTGCATTCCTCAGGAGAAAGGAAAGTGCAGCCGCACACAACAAATCACCTGGGATGAAGGATGAGCCACAGAGTGTTTGCACAGAGTGCTCCATAAAACAGCATGAAAACTGTGACTGCCTTCAACACAGCAAAGCCTAATTTGTTTAGTTTGTGTAAAACATAAAGCTACTTCCTCTGCTTTCAAAGTCAATTTAGGATTTTGATGTCACAATTAAAAAAGATTGTTTTGATTTCTTCCATGCTTTTGCATTAGGACTTTCTTAAGCAGAGCATTGCCTCAGCCACATGGATTCTGGATGTTTCCTGCACATTTAATGCCAGAATCTATTCACTTTTAGATTAAAAAGGAGGGAAAACACAAAAATACATTAATGAACATTTGAAGACTTGAAATCCATGAATGTCTCAAAGTTCTCAGAAAAGCAAGACTTCCATTTTTCCCATCCTTCCTCGGCCCCAGAAGACAGTACATGCTGCTCTGTCATAAGAAGAGATGAGATCTGTTCTGACGGGCCAGGACAAAAAAAACCCTGGACAGGAAATCAAAATGGCATCCGAGGCACCAGAAATAGGATTAATGCTGACTGCCATTGGTCTATGCAGGAGCAGGATGTTAAAGACTGAGTATTGCAGGCCGATGCTGGTGTCTGCTGGTGGAACATTTTAGCTGCTCTGTCTGAGTTGCCCTGAGGTATGAGTGTGTGTAAGGTTGTTTGTCCTGTGTCTCTGTGATGGACTGGTGATCTGTCCAACACGTCCCCCTCCTCTCACCCAACGGCCCGACATGTAGACAGTAGACAGAATCAGATTTATCTCTTATTTTGAGAAAAATGGACCTATTATATTAAACAAACATAAAATAGTGTGTGGTGCCCATGAACAGTTAGACATTAAACAACAGTGTATTCATATGTGATCTGAGTCCAATGAATAATTTTTTCACTTAGATATACAGTATAGAGAGAATTTTAATGTAGATATTTTATTCATCAGTTCTTATGCTGAAATGTATGAACAGAAAAACCTTTTCAGAGATCTGAGACGTCAGGTAAGAAGTGCTCAACCTTCAGTTGGTCCGTTATGGAATAATGTGATTTCTCCTTCTGCAACAGGAAACCTCCCAGTGACACTCGCATTAACGTTCTCCTCCAAGCTCGTCATGCATGGGGATCACAGCCGAACAGGAAGGCAATCCTGTCATGCAGTTTTTCAGGACAAAGTGGAGAAACACCTTTCAGAGTCCTGAGAAGAGTGACGGTCTGTGACAGTCACTGAAGCTTCTCCCCTCAAAGTCTTAAATCTGCTGCTGCTGCAGATGAGGAAGAGTTTGGCTTTGTTTTGCATGAGATGAGTTTTCATGCTGTGTTAAGAGCTTTACAGGAAGCTGAGGAAACAATGCAGCGCTGCGCTGCGGGCAGGCTGAGAGGCGTCACCTACCTGGAAGATAGCCTTCAGCATGATCATATTTACTGTAAAATTATGACAGGAAGTATGAACAACAAAGGTTTATTGTCTTGTATGAAACAAAGTTTCAGTAGGTAATAGGTAAGGTTTGATTAAACACACATTTCTGTGTCTTATGCTTTGTGTCTAAGTTGATTTAACATAAAGTATGTAAAAGAAAAAGCCATATATTTTATCTGACTTTCGATCAGACCAAAGGAAAACCAAACGCATTTCTATGTCCTCAATTCTAGACCAAACATTTCTGCATCATTCTTTGTCTTTTCACAACATTTTAGCAAATTAACTTCACACTTCGGGATACGTCTTAAGAAAAAAACATTCCTAATATTTGTGAATTCTTTTCTATTTTAAATAAACATGAGACGCGCTGCCCTGATCATCAGTTACCATGCAGGTTCAGGCTCCTGCAGGTTTCCATCAGCAGCGGATCCTTCAAGCATCTTCCCAAATTCCTGAGTCTCGGTGAAAGTTAGAGGATGAACGTTTTCCTCCGTGAGTTCGGGTCAGCGGAGGGACATCCTTTAACTTGTCCACGGTGGAAACAGCAGAACTGTGAACGGATGGTGGTATTGTGGAAACGATGGTCAATCTGAGTACCAGCAGCTGGTCAGGAGTGCTTCACAGAAAACTGGAAAGACATCTGACTCTCCTGGGTTCATGCAGGGCAGCTGCAGCAATAATGTGGATCTGCTAAGATTCACTGTGAACTTTCTTTTTCACATCTACAATTTCCTGATATCAGGTATTTCAATTTTTCTATAAATTTGTGATTTCTCTAATAATAGGTGCTGTGTCACCGTTTCCTGTAAAGCCGTTGATATTGGTCTATATAAAATGTGCTTTATTTTAAACATGCAAACACTCTGTCAGACCAAGTTCTGTCACACTTTACAGGAGAATCAGGTTGACAATGCCTTTTCCTAAACCTGCATCAGATTTTAGATGTTTTACTGCATCATCAGAATTTGATTTTATTGACAGGCACCATATTCTTCAGTTAACTGTAAAATGATAAACATCAATGTTTTATGAACGCTTGCTGAAATAATCAGGATACCTTCAGAGACATTTGGAGCGAAAAGGATGACCAACTTTAATAGCATGATGCAGAGTTCATAATATGAGAACTTGATGGTGCTTTCATTCATTGTGTTGTCGTTGGTAGAAATTAAAGGTTTGCCATCATCAATGTTTTTGATCCCAACTGTTGCAACAGCACATTATATAAGTAGTAGAAAAAAAGACATATTTTTCAATAATAAGGACATTTTAGAGAACAAATCAAGTGTCTGGTACAGAGTGGGCTGTGACAAGAACAACAGTATGTGGGCAGACGGCATGTGATGACACCTGGTGGGGAGGCTTCGCTGCTGGCAAACTTCACTGAGCGCAGGAAGACGACGTGTTGAAGCTACAGTCCAAGAAGATGATTATCCATTCATCTCACATGATTGAAATTCAGGTTTTATGACCATCACTTTGCTCTGGCTTGTGTCACATCTCCTTCTCAATCATGCTGCAATGAAGCACATGGACATGGAAATATCTATCCCCTGTTACCGTTCAGGGGATAGATCACCTGTGAGTTCCTGGAGCCTCATTAAAGAAAAATCAGCCGTTCAACTAAACCAGGATTATTCTTTGATGCTGCAAGTCGTTACCTTGTTGATGCGTCAGAGCGCAGAGAAACACAACGAGGTTGAAAATACGTCTGCTACTATCATCAGTGTTTTACAGCCACTGCCTGATATTTCAACATGCAGCCACGTAGATTTCAGTCATAACATTTTATGGGTGAACATCATATGTAAGAAGTTTGCTGGGAAGGACAAATCCAATAACTCGGTTCTCTCTGCTTGTGTTCCAACATCCAAACGGTGAAGTGAAGCTGTAAACATGTTTGTGCTTCATTTTCCTGCTAGAATGAAAAATAAGAACTTTCTGATCCATTTTCCAGTCCAAGGATGTTTACATGAAATGTAAACATTTTCAGCCCTCTTTCATCATTCAGCCCAGTCTCAGTCGCAGGGAGCAGCCTTGTGTATTGACGACTGAGGCTGATGACGTAGAATCCAGCTTACAGTTTAAGGCCGAGTCTAAATTATTCATTATTCTTTTTCTTTAGAAAACTAAGTTCTAAAAATAGCTTGGAAAGCATAACAATCAAATAGCTGTATTTTCTCTTGACTAATGAGCGCTCCCTCCTTTCCTGGAACAATAACAGTCTTGTTACACAATTTCTCGTAAAGCAAACGTTGTTTCAGAGAATGCAGAGCATGCAGATGGCTCGTCTTCGGCTTTGATCGTGTGCATGTAAAGAATATTGATAGGCAGCTCTGATACAAAAGCAGTGTGTGCTTCTGCCCAGGCACGGAGCAACTCTGACTCACCGCCTCGCAGCAACAGAGGGGGCTTCATGTTGTTTGCCGAAGGGAGCTTATACATCAATAGCTACCAGCCTAATGAGAAAGCTATTGGATTTAATGTTTTGATGTCAGCAAGTTTTTTTTTGTTTTGTTTTGTTGTATTTTAAGTTGATCAAAGCTCATAAGTTTCCATGTTTTGTGTTTCTGTAAATAAAAAGCAAAGGCAATGCGAATGAAAGAAAACTAAATTACAGAAACGGGTGATTGTTTAATTGTTCAGATTTTTACCACTTTGTGTTTTTTTTTTTATGATTTACATTTCTGACTCAAAATCAAAAGGTATTTAAAAGACATTTTGCTTTCCACTATCAGCTTTTAGGTTGGGAAAAATAGCTAATATTAAAATATGAAAGAAATAAAAATTAAATCTAGAATTTGAAGGGAATTAATTGTAAAAGCCAACATGCTTTTCACTCAGCATGTGTCAAACTCAAGGCCCAGGGGCCAAATCTGGCCCACAGTAGCTTGTTATGTGGCCCTCTAGACTCCAGATTACATCAGTAAGTGTCATAAAGTGAGGTGGTGGAGGTGGTGAGGCAGACGCTAGAGACCCAGGTAAGTTGAATGGCGAGTAATTTAATGAAAAATAATCCACAAAAACAGTCCAAACAGTAGTCCGCGGCCAGGCAGCACGGCTGAGCAGAAGCCCGGGCTCACACCGGTAGCAACTGGTCTTAAGGGCGGCACAGAAAACAACAATCTGGCTGACAACAAAAGTATGACAACGACAAGGACCCGACCAGGAACAAAGGACACAGGAGGGACTAAATACACTGAGGGTAATCAAGGGAACAAGACACACCTGGGAACAATCAAGGGGAAGACAGGACAACGAGGAGAACTCAGGACACAGAAACTCAGAATTAAACACAGAAAAACACAGAACCTGACAGTAAGTCCCTCCAGTTTTTGGTAAATCTGCAAAATTCACACAAAATCAACAAATCTCCACATTTTCTCTGATTTTACTGCAAATCTTTTGCAGAATTGGTCAAAAACTTTGAGTGTAAGAGACTGTAGCTTCAGCCTTCCTTGATGCCAAGCTATAATTGATGCAGTGAGCATTCAACATCACACATAAAAACATTTCTAAATTTGCTCCACAAATCTGCAAATTTGATTGCAAAAAAAAAAAAAACACTGAAACAATCACAAAATTCTTGAGGAATGGCTATTTAATGACATTTAAACAGTTTAATTGATTTAATGAATATATTGTGGCACAACTGGCCCTTTAAGAACATTCAAAATTTTGACATGGCCCAAAACAAAAATGAGTTTGACACCCTTGGTCTATAACATCTCTACCGAAGATGTAATCAGCCTCCATATACTGTAAACATTTCCTGTTTCCCATGTTGCACCTGCTGAGGTCACTGGCTAATTAATGAGCTCCTGTGTGGAGTGCTGCACCGCCGCTGATAAAGGTCACCAAATGCTATTTTTGGCTTTAAGTAGGGTCTGCTTTTGTGTGATGATTGTATTCCTCTTATTGTATTTAAAGTGAACCCTGGTTGATTAGGAAATGTATTGTCTGCATATTCATTGTATCAGCAGTAAAGGTCAAAACCTAACACTATCTGCTCTGCTGACTTCAGTGTTCAGTTGGTCTCTTAGCCAAACGAAGCAACTTGTTCCAGTGGATTTAACAAGTTACACAGTGAACACAGGACAGGATGTTCCCACCAAGTATGAAGATGATCTTCATCCCAGGTAGATGAGGTTCATGACTGTTGAGGTGCTGAATCCTCCAGAGCTTTCATCAGTTCCCTGCTGCCCAACCAAAAGATGAGAAAAATTTAAGAATATTTTATTACAAAATTAATTGTTTGTTTCCTGATTGTGCATATTTTATTTCCTCCCCACCTGATCCCACATATGGACTCAGTCAAATCATTTTGAATGATTTGTGTCTGGAATGGATCTCCATAGTTTTATGTTCTCTATGGTTTTCCAGTTTTCATTGCGTGTGTGTGTGTGTGCGTGTGTGTGTGTGTAGGGGTGTGTGTGTGTGTGTATGTGTGTGCTTGTGTATGTGTGTGTGTGTGTGTAGGGGTGTGTGTGTGTGTGTGTGTGTGTGTGTGCGTGTGTGTGTTCTTTGAGTGACCTTTCCTCTGAGCTGCAGGTTTTCCCCAGTGGGCGTGGCCAGGCAGGACCTTTCTCCTCCTGATGAATTTCTCCTCCTCTTCAGAAACCAGGAGTTCCTTGATGATCTGCTGCCCTCGTGTCTCTGCTGTGCCTCCTGGTCGTCTCGTTGTTTGAATTTTCCCCTTCCTCCTGGACTCTCAGGGTCGCTCCTCGCAGCTCCTCCCACTCTGCAGTCAGCTGCCGGCCGGGCGCCTCTCCCTCATTCTCACACATCTGAGCCTGGACGGACTGTCGGTGAACCACAAGTCGCACCGTGCCATTCTCCAATGAGACACCCAGCCGCTCAGCTCCGGGTCCAACAAGACGTCCTCTGAGCTGCCACTCTCTCCTGGGAACTGAGAAATGAATCTAATCTCACCCTCCTCTGAGCTGCTGCTGCTGTCCTCAGACAACGCCTGCAAACAGAAGACAGATTATTGGATGGAGCATTGAATATCAAACTTACAGAATAAACCACTCACCTTTTTAGTAATTTTGTTTTCTGTGTGATTATTTAGGTGATAATACAAGAAAAAAGGCATGGATAAAAAGAAATGATGAGTTTAAACAATTAGTGTCATTATGAAGACATGAACAACAATTAGTTTTTCAAAACATCACAACAAATTTTCTGATGCTTTCTTGTCTTTCCAAGCGGTTGTTATAATGTCCTTTTGCCTCCATCTTTTCAACTTTGATTCAAAACTGCAGTTAGGTCACAGAACCTCCAATGATGTCATGGCCATAATTTCCCTCTTTATGTTAAAAATTCCTCATTTATTGGGGGCCAGAATGAGGATTTATCGTCAAATATCTTACATTTACAATAAAAAATATATCTTGTCTTTGACTGCAGTTCTTAAAAACTCAATAAAAATGAAAATGTGGTATTAATGCATCAGCTAAAATAATTTAATTCATTATGACAAACATTTCTTTAATTAAATAGGCAGAGAACTTTAAAAACATCAAAACAGGATTGTCCAAACTTTTTGCCTTTTTATAATAGTTTTTTTTTTAAATCAATTATTTAAAAAAAACTAAATATGTATGTATATATACATACAGAAGGACAATATAAACCCTGCAGCAGATAAATGTTCCTGTCTTGAAGAACAACAAATTTCCTAAGACTGTGATGTGATGCCACTTGCATGGTTCGGTTATCCCACTATAGTTTTTCAAACCATTATGAAAAGGACCCTGAACACGCCTCTTATACCTCCCTCTGTCCTATCAACAGTAATAAACTCTGCTGTAAAGAAGAAGACTCTCGGTGAGCGTGAGATTAAAGAGTCGATTGCAGAAGCAGACACAGAGATAATGTATTATCTGGTGCCTTTCCACTGGCATCAGTATCACATGAGAAATTGAGATGTCATAAATGCATTGTAGGAAAAAAAACAACAAAAAAGACGGAATCTAATTTTAAAGTTGATGCACAGCAGAGTGTGACTGTCACAGGTGGAGGCAAACTAAACCGGTGTAATTTGTGAAAACATACTCTACTGTGAGACTGCAGTGTTCTCCAGGAACACTGATTGTTTATAGTCCACAGCTATTTCCATATACTTTGTTTGCTTAATTATGTAAAATTCAACAGAAAAATGACATAATATAATTGATTTGCTGGATGTTTACTCATCCAGCTGCGAGGAGGTTTCTCTCTCTAAAGGACAGATCTGGGCTTCATCTCCTGTTCGCCTGTGATGTCTTCACACCTCAGCAGCTGTGAAATCTCTGACATAACATGATATATCCACATCAAATGAACAAAGGAAGCTGTCCAGCTTCCTGGCAGTCATGGCAGTGCCAGAGAGCAGAGAAATTTCGACTGCTTGTCATGCTCTCGTTGAACAGTTTCAGAACATTGTAGAGTAAATATCACTTTCTTCCGGTTTTAGGAACTTAACTAAATTGAAAATAAGACAAGGTAGGTTTTGAATTGTCATCTTACAGTGGGCATTCTAATCAAAAAAATCTAATAAAACTCCTGGTCACTATTTCCAAATATCACGCTGATTGTAGATTTAGCATTCTGTTGGGAATGTCTCCAAAGAGATAATGGATGTAAAATGGTATGGTCTCCAAACTCATCCATGATTCCTGACAGGATTAGGCATGACTAGAAAACACAAGGATGAATCGTATGAAAATTCAAGGTCAAACCATAAAACAGTTGTTTATGTACTTTGCATATCAATGAAGTAGAGTGATATGCTACCTTAGGGGAGTAAAGCTCCTGCATCGCCTCCACATCTGTCACTGCAGCATATGGAGTCTGATCATCAGCCCAGCCAGACAACCAACCACCACCAAGTTCTGGACATTTCAAGACATTTCACTTGATTTAATTCCATTATATCATTTAATCAGGGTATTGAGCTCTATTACAGAGGAGACCTGGTCAAGGCAAAAGCAGCATATTTACATTACAAACAAGCATGCATTAAAATGAGTTCAAAAGGCACAAAGACACAACCTATATCACTGTGTACAATACATTGGACGTTTTTCTAAACCTTAAAGCTTTCTTGCCCAGTTCAGTCTGTGTTTTATGAATATCAAAATGCAGAACATCCATCGATCTAATATAGTAACTTCAATGTCTCCTTGTTCAGTATGACATAAACTCGGAGGTGTTCCTTTTACAGCATCACCATCAGCAACGGTTTGAAGATACTGGCATGATATTTTCTATTTCAATAGAATAATAGTTAAAATAATAAATTATTTTATATTTCAATAGAAAATATCATGCCATGGTACAATATGCAAACACTCTGTCTGCACTGATGAAAATTAGTTCCACCTGACCTACTTTGAAGTCAGCTCTAAGCTAATAATCATTAACCAGTGCACTGTACATAAAATACTGAACTGATCTTTAAAACTGAAATTATCTACAGATCATTAAACGTAACATAATCCATCCTGAAGGAGTAGTAATCACTGAATCTTCACCTTTTACCCCAGTACATATGCAGTGCACAAAACAGGGCTGTTGCATGTTTTACATATTTGACAGGACTTTGTCTTTTACCACATGCGTCTCATTTCCTGACCTTTAGACTCGTGCAACACACATTTTCTGTGTCACTATGCATGGAAAGGTAAGAAATAATGTGACAGCAGCTTAAGTTTCAGCGCTGTAACGTAATGTAACGGCACTTTGGAAATTAAAATGCCAGCCAGAAAAAGTTGGTTATGGGTTGGGAACAGAGCCAGAAAAATGTCTGTTTTCATAGCTTTAAAACAGGAAACAAATAGTGATAATTACATTTTTATGACGTCAATAGACAGAAAGCATAACAACGTCCCAGCATTAGAATGATGTTACTAACACATTGACATTATTGGCTGAAGTTTCACAACTTTAGCCATAGCTTCTGTGATTTTTTTAGGTTTATTCTTTGTTCATTATTATTTATTATTATGTTAGGAGATTGGTGAAGTCTTAAACATGACAATCAGTTTGGAATCATTTTAAAATACCACACTCAAATAAATGATACTTGTCATCTTCTGTTGTTTTCAAAATAGCTTTACTAAATATATATTTGCATGACATACCTCTTATAATTTCATTTTGCTATTTTATTGCTCATTCTCCTTTTCCTGTTTTAATGAGCACACCTCAATACATGTCTGAATTTTAACCCAAATGGCTGACATCATTCATGACCATTTCCTCTATTGCACCGTTTGCATGCAAATTGCGGATGAATTGCATTCTCTTCGAAAAATATCACATTTGCATTCTGAGTGTGATGTCTTCTTTTATCTACCTGTGATGACTGGCTGGAAATGCAGACAGAATCCAATCTCACTGAATGTATTTTCACTTTATGATTGCTGCTGGGATAAAAGTTGCATAACAAAGTTCACTGTCAGGCTTGTCATTTTACAGGATTAAAAGTCAAAAACTAATTTACAATCTATCTTTTATTATCTTTGCATATTCACACACATAACATTCTCTTTGCTAGCAAAAAGTATTACCATTTATTTATTTGAGAATTTATTTTAATAGGCGTTTTAACCTGTTTGGGGTCACTAAGATACAAATAGTATTGTCAATATGAAATCTTTGGACAATTCTTACAGATTAGGAGTTTTCTATAGGAACTAATAATGTTTACAACATTAAAGCAAAACCAAGAAAAGGTTTCATTGTACATGTTTCAGTTTTATGGTCAACTAGCTCCAGCTGGAAAACCGTGAATAAATTACACAAAATTAAAGGGACGCAACAGAAGTCTAACCTCAGACTGAAACCATGAACTGATGTTAATGCATAAAGAAGCTGAAGTTTAAAACATAATATGGAGGCTTTTTCACAAACTTGACCCACTTTTCAAGCTGCCATAATATCCTGATCTAGTGTTTTTTTGGGGGGGTGAGTTTCTTTTCTCATTATTTTTGGTTCATTGTTGCAATTAATTTCTTGACATTTTAATTAATTTCTCTGTGTTTATTATTGCTGTTAAGGTTCTTTCTGTTGTGCTCAGTTTCTCACTTCTTTTTGATTTGTTAATTTTTTTTATGGCCTGCGTATCGTCTGTGTTTATTAGACTTTTTTTCTCTGTTTCCACACTTAGTATTTTCACACAGGTGTTCAACATTGCAGTTATTAGACTCACCTGGTTCCTTATCACTGAACACATCTCCTCTGTCTAGAAGCTTCCTAATTATCAGTGCTGGTCTTTTCTTATGTTGTCCTGCTTTTTAGCTTCATATTAGTCACTTCAGTTCACTTTTGTCAGATCCTGTTTTTGGCAATGAAACTGGAACGTCACAGTTAAACACAGCAAACTAACACCAGATTAACATGATCACTGGGTCTGACAAGAGACACATGAAAGCCTGGAATGATATTCTGGGTGAAAGTAAATCACTTGTTTAATGCTGGCATAAAATGAGCTAATTCCACCAGGTGAGGACTGAAGGCAATAAAGCAAAGCAATTGGAAACAAAAGTGAACAAATGAGAGGAAAACAACAAGACCAGAGGGATTACAAAATGTTATGACTTGAGTTTAAAAAAGGAAAATGAGATCATAAAAGACGAGGATGAGACATTTGAATTAAGATCACAGTGCAGAGCAACAACTGAGGGAATGTGCAGAACAAATAAAAAGGAGGATCAGTGCTTTTATTTCACCTTGATTTTAAATCACAACCTGTTGAAATAGAACCAGAGAAAATCTGATATCCAACTGTAGTTTTCTAGAGAAAAGGACAGCACAGGGAAATTCAACAAGTCAGTGAAGTCATTGCGAAGATTGTGTCTGCTCTCGTTATTGGATAACGAGGATGTCTTTGCTGGATGTCTTTGTTGTAAGCCGACTGGAGGACCAAAGGGAACAATTTAGAAATAAAAGTGAAACTGCAGTAAATTCAGAAATCTGACTCACTAAGGATTCCTAGTTCTGGCTGTTAGTTTAATAGGCTGCTGCGTTTTCCATTCTATTAACTCTGTTACTTTAAGATGGCTTCCTGCTTTAGTTTGGCCTATCGACTTTGTGAAGACAAAACACATTATGATGGTCTGCTTCTACATTCAGAGTAAGAGACATTGTTCTTCTCTGCCAAACACTGTGAGGGTCACAGAAAGTCTTGTGGGAGGTTTAAAGCTCCGTCCAAAGGGTAAAAATCCTCAAATGCTGTTGCGACCCGTTCCAAACACACAAACTGATGATCCCAGTTAGATTTTAGCCAAAGGGCAAAAGGAGTTTCATAAAGTCAGACTTGTTAAAGCGATTTCACCACAAGCCGCTTGAAGGTCTTTCCACACTTTCCATGAGCGTGCAAAATCCATCATTTCTGTGTGTTATAGAAATTAAATGTGATTAAAAAGGCTGAGCAAGTTTTCTGGATGAACCGCTGTGTCCACAGTGCAGGCTTATAGTTCTGGGGAATTTCTGCTCAGTAAATCTGTCTGCGGTTTGTCTGTCACCTCTACAGGGCAAACCCTGAAAATCATCTACATATCACAGAATATTCACTAACTTCCATCTGTTTGTTCAGCCACCCATGTCTGCCGTTCCTATACATATTGTCTGTTGATGCTGTTCTTGCATAGAATTGTATTTTGGGACTCAGTTTGAAAGATAACTCAAAGTTTAAAAACAAAATAAAATGTCTACATAGAAACAAAGTTTGCAGAAAATCCTGGAAATGTAGAAAATGAAAATGTTGGAGTGGAAGATGAGTTTTACTTTTTATATTTGCTGTAGGTTGTTTGCTTGAGTGACCGGTTACTGTTTCATATAAAGAAATGAAGATCAAGGGAGGAAAGGCAGGAAGGCGTCAGGAAGGGAAGGTTTGTGTTTTCCCTTATTTCTGGACCGCAGGCAGGTTCAGTCTATCCTCAGATGAAGGTCAGGACAGTGCCAGGGAATAACCAGAAAACTGTGGCTTCATGGAGAACGCTGATTATCCATGAACTGAAATCAGGCACCAGGTGGAGAGCAGCACCGATCCTAAACAACCAGGATTTGATTGCTAAATACCTGGAGGTGAAAGTGATGTAGGATTAGGTAGAAAGTCGCTGCACAGGAACAAATGTGGAGAGGAGAGAACACACACAGACCAACAACAACAACAACCACTCCAGGTCCGGCACAAACTCATGTTCATTTAAGATCAGGCAAATGCAATGAGTTGCAAATTTATGACAAACACAACAAAATTGGTTTAACTTTTAATAAAAAGAACTGACGAATACAGCCACACAGGAAAGACAACACATCACGTATGGACACATTTCACTCACAAACGTTCAGATTTCAGATGGAAAACCAGAGTGAATAAACATGGCTGATGGGTGTTGAAATAAGCAGTAATTTTGTTTAATGGTTAACGGAGAGGCCGTTATGCTGACCTCTGCTGTGTCTTCTGTGTACTGCAGTTGTGTTGTACTGTTCTGAAAAGGAGAATAAACGAACGCACGTTGAAACGCCTGTTCTCTTCAGGTTATGGGCCCAGAGTGTCGCTAAAAACCTTCTGTAATTGAAGTTTTTGAGTCGGATAAACGGAATTGTGGGATTCACAATGGATGATAAGATGTTATCGACAAGCTGAATGGACCAGAGAACTGGGCAACGTGGAAGTTTCAAATGGAGCATTGCTAAAGGCTAAAGGACTGTGGGGCATGCTAACGGAGACGGACATGCTAACTCCGGATGCTAGCACACAAGCTCGGGCAGAATTCGAGAGACGGAAAGAAAGAGCATTTTCTATGTTAGTGCTAAATGTGAGTACCCCAGTTGTATTTGATAACAAGCTGTCAAACTCCAAAAGAAGCTTGGGACATGCTAAAAGGACATTTTGAGAGAGACACTTTAGCAAATAAACTGTTCTTGAAGAAGAAATATTTCAGATGTGAAAAATGAAAGAAAAGGACAGCTTAAATGATCATTTGAAACGAATGAAGGAACTGACTGATCAGCTAAGAGCAATAGGTGCTGTGGTTGAAGAGGAAGATCAGATTGTAACTCTCCTGGGTAGTTTACCACCAAGCTATGCTACGATAGTCACTGCTCTCGAAACAAAGATGGACAATTGACATTGCAGTTTGTGCAGCAAGCATTAATCAATGAAGAGCAAAAAAGAGTAAATGTCAATGATGACTACAGTGTGGCTACATCAGGTGGTGGTGTATCAGCCATGTCAACACAAGTTTCCAGAGAAATGCAGGGCCATTCAAAAGTAGTGGGAGCTGAAGGACAGAGTTCATGGAAATGTTACAAGTGTGGCAAAGAAGGACACATAAAGCGTAACTGTCCAAGCTGGAAAAAACGAATAAAAAATCACAAAGCCAAAATGCAGTGTGTGAAAATGAAGAAGATCCCTCTGAGAGTGCATTTGTTGCAGAAAATGCTAATCTAAACTGAAGGACCAGGACAGCATGAGTGGTTGATTGATTCTGGAGCATCAAAACACATGACCTGTGACAAAGAAATTCTTCAAAACTACCAGCAGTTTACAGAAACACAGTCTGTAAAACTGGGTGATGGCAGGGTGGTGGAATTTCAAGGTCTCGGCATTGTTAAATTGAACATGACCTTCAAAATGACTGATGCTAAACCCGCCACAATGTATGATGTGTTATACGTTCCAAAGTTGTCTGGAAATCTATTTTCAGTGGGAGCTGCAACAAGAAAAGGAAATACAGTGCAGTTCAAAAAATCTCAGTGCTACATACGTGGCAAGGATGGAAACTCTTAAAGGAATGGGAACACAAAGATCTGATGGACTGTACCAGTTGAATCTTAAAGGATCTTCACCAGTCTGTCATGGTGCATCAAGTGCATCAGTAACAGCTAGTCTGTGGCATCAGCGCCTGGGTCACACCACCAAACTAAAGAAGTTAGGAGATTTGGTGAATGGAGTGAAATTCTCTGCAGACAAAGAAACTTCCTTTCTGTGAAGCCTGTGTGGACGGCAAGCTCACAAGGCAGCCATGTAAAGCAGTGGGAGAAATCCGTTCCAAACGTAAGCTGCAACTGATCCATAGTGATGTCTGTGGACCCATGCAGACAGAATCCATAGGTGGGTCAAAATACTTTGTAACTTTCATTGATGACTTTTCTCGCTGTTGTAAGGTTTACTTCATGAAACATAAAAGTGAAGTCTTAAGCAAATTCAAGGAGTTTGAGAGAACATTCTCTAATGAGTGTGGACACAAAGTTGCAAGACTGAGATCAGATAATGGTGGGGAGTACATTTCAAGTGAGTTTCAAGAATATTTGAAAGCTCAAGGTATCCACCATGAGATGTCTGTACTTCATACACCTCAGCAAAATGGAGTTGCAGAAAGAAAAAACAGGACATTGGCTGAAGCAGCTAGAAGCATGCTGTCACATGCTAAGCTACCAAAAATGTATTGGGCTGAAGCAGTAGCAACAGCAGCCTACATACAAAACAGATTGCCGACATCTGTTCTGAAGCAAGAGACACCGTACCAACGATGGTCTGGTAAAAAACCTGACATGAGCCATGTGAGAGTGTTTGGTTGTGTTGCCTATGCACATGTTCCAGATCTTCAAAGACGAAAACTTGACAAGAAAGCTGTAAAACTCAGGTTTGTGGGATATGCAAACAACGCAAAAGGATATCGTCTGTTTGATGAAGAAAAAAGGAGAATTCTGATTCGAAAAGATGTCATCTTTAATGAGTCTGACTTTGACTGGAGACAGAAGGACGAAGTTTCCTGTCCGGAGAAAGAGATGGTTACCATCACAGAAGAAAAAGAAACAACTGATGATGTTACTGTTGAGGAAACTACTAAAAGAGGAAGCAGAATAAGAAGGGCTCCAAAGAGATATGGATATGACGAGTTTGCAGATATGGTGACTGTTGACCATTATGCTAGTGTGTGTTCGGTCACAGAACCAATCACACTGAAGGAAGCATTAAAGAGTCCAAATGCAAAAGAATGGCAAGAAGCGGCTGATTTGGAATACCAGTCACTGGAAGAAAATGAAACATGGGATCTGGTGGAACTACCAAGGACAAAGAGGTCATTGGGTCAAGATGGGTGTTCAAAGTCAAGCATCAAAGTGATGGAGAAGTGGAGCGATACAAGTGCAGACTTGTTGCCAAAGGCTACTCACAGCTATATGGTGCTGACTACTATGAAACATTTTCGCCTGTGGTACGTTTTAGCTCAATTCGTACATTATTGTCCTTTGCCATCCAGAATAACCTACATGTACATCAAATGGATGTCGTCACTGCATTCTTAAATGGACACCTAGAGGAAGAAATATACATGGAACAACCTGAGGGATACATCAAAGGTCAGGAGATCTTGTATGCAAATTAAAAAAATCAATCTACGGATTAAAACAGTCTCCTCGTTGTTGGAACAAAGAGTTCACAACATTCATGATGGACCTTGGATTTAAGCAGAGCAGCTCAGATCCATGTGTGTTTGTGAGGTTATCACAGGAGCTGGAGATAATTGCAGTTTATGTGGATGATCTGATGCTGATTACAGAGTCAACTGAAAGCATGGATGAGTTAAAATTGACTCTTCAAGAGCGCTACAAAATGAAGGACTTGGGTGAACTGTCCTACATCCTCGGCATCTCAGTTATTCAAGACAAAGAGAAAAACTGCATCTGTCTTCATCAGAAACAGTACATTGAAACCATTCTTAAGAAATATGGGATGGATAAAGCTAATCCTGTTGCAACCCCTGCTGACATCAGTGTAAAGCTGAAAAAGGATGATGGTGTCAGTAATCCTGTCGATCCAAGCATCAGTCTATGGTTGGAAGTCTACTGTATGCTGCGATGACAACAAGACCGGACATAGCACAAGCAGTGAGTGCAGTGTCAAAGTTCAATGCAAATCCAAATACTGCATCTGACTGCTGTGAAGAGGATTCTTCGATACCTAAAGGGCACGGTTAACCTTGCTCTAAAGTTTGACTGTGCAGGGAACAAAGATTTGATTGGTTTCTCTGATCTGACTGGGCTGGAGATCTGGATGACCGCCATTCAACAACAGGCAACATATTTCTACTCAGTGGAGGAGCAGTGAGCTGGCTGAGCAAAAAACAAGCAACGGTTGCACTTTCAACAGCAGAAGCTGAGTATGTTGCTCTCAGTCAAGCAGCTCAAGAAGGTACCTGGCTGAGAAGATTACTGAATGATCTTGGAATGATCACAAAGCCTACAGTGATTCTGGAGGACAACCAAGGAGCCATTGCAATAGCAAAGAATCCGGTGGACCATTCAAGAACCAAGCACATAGACATTCGTTACCATTACATTCGGAGTGTGTGCAGGATGGTGAAGTCAAATTAGAATATTGTCCAACTGATAAGATGAAGGCAGATATCTTGACAAAACCTCTTGCAAGACAGAAGTTTGAAAATTTCAGAAGAGAGATTGGACTTTTTCCAATATAAATCTGTGGTAGAATGTCTTGCTTTGTAGTGTTCATTAAAAGGTTAACAATGTTTTTGTTAAGTATAGCAAGACGAAAAGTAAACCATAAACAGAAAAAAAGGTTGAGTTAAAAGTATTTCAGCACTTTCTTGTGTCTTAATACCATTAAAAAAATAAGTGGGAGTGTTGAAATAAGCAGTAATTTTGTTTAATGGTTAACGGAGAGGCCGTTATGCTGACCTCTGCTGTGTCTTCTGTGTACTGCAGTTGTGTTGTACTGTTCTGAAAAGGAGAATAAACGAACGCACGTTGAAACGCCTGTTCTCTTCAATGGGGAAGAAGCCATTTTTCAGAGCAGCAATGCAAAAAGATGTTTGAAACATCCACCAGTCTGTCTGGTGCGCCATAGTTGTTTGTCTTCTGTATGCTGATTGCCCTCCATGTTTCCTTCACCTGACTTTATGATTGGCCACATTCAAAAGGCTGCGTAGTTGTTTGTCCTTGGGAGACCCCCCACGCTGCGATACACAAAACAACACAACGTGTCCAAAATAGTAAGTGGTAAATGGCCTGTATGACGAAATTTCTCTTTAACAAAAGAAAATATGAATAATAGTAGAAGAACAAAAGTGACTCAGGCTCATATGTCGGCATCTGTTGATGAGGCGAAGCTTCTATAACCAGGAACACTGCTGGGTAGTGAACTGATTCATTCCTATTGCAGTTCATTAACCTAAAGGCAGACAGAGGTAGAATCAAAATGGGGATTTTTCCCAACAGTCTTTCGACTGTGTGAGTGTGTACGGATGTCAGCAGATCACCAAAGGCAAATGAATGCAAAGGATATGTCAGGTTGATTTCAATGCACCGATCCCTTGGAAATCCACAGTGTACCAGCGCCTGACATAACCTCATTTTGTCTCTTCAATTTAGGGGATTTGAATATTGTATAGATTTACTTCTCTTCAAACATGATGCAAGACTGTCAGCTCTGCTCCTCAGACTGTGTGGTGCCAGACAGCTGGGGATCAGAGGGGCCTGACTAATTGCTTCCCAAACAAATCATGACGGATTTTGCAGGTTTATGTTGACACAAGTCCCAGACGGTGAAGAACAAAATACATGCGTTTTGTTATCACCCTCAAAATGAACAATGACCGAAACATTGTGAGTGTCAATATTTAACAGCAAAGTCAGGTTTTCTGATCAGCGGTAGATTTTATAGGAATATGGTTGAATCTTTTGTGCCCATGAAATTATTTTATTTTTCAGCACCAACTTCCTTCCCAAAGCATTTCAGGGCCAGATTGTTCTTTTGGCAACATTTTAGAAGAAAATGTCTCCATTATGTTGTAAGATTTCTTGAATGAAAAGTTCTAACTGGAAATTTAATGCAATGAGTTTTATTAAAACACCACCAGCCAAATCAGTACATTCCAATGGACTCACACACACAGACGCAAATGTAATTTCATCTGATCAAATTGGATCCATCTTATCACATAACGCAGTCAAGCAGTACAATATATCAGATAAGAATAAAGTATTCATGTGTAATTACAGCAGCAGCTTCTTTAGTGGAAGGAAAAATTCCATAAACAAAACATACAGGATGTCGATAATTCGTTTAATCGGGTCCTTTGGTTAGTTTGACAATCCAGGATGAACAAATGTAACAAATGGATCAATTTCTGCCTCATTTGACCCTTTTGGACTCTCAGGTGTGAAAAGGTTCTGAGTATTTCAGTATGAGTCTTAAATAATGTTGTTTCTTTTCCCCTGTTTTCATTTCCACACATTAGTTTTATATGAACTAAAAGTCCAACCAGGGACAAGCCCTGCAAATTCACTCAAACTATAAATCTTAAACACTTGTCCCAAAACACAGATGAAGTCTCATCTGGTTTTGTTTTTTTATGTGATTGAAAAACAAAGTAGCACATAGTTATGAAACAGAACAGGAATGAAAAAACTTTGAGTTGGTCACTGATTAAAGACACTATTGAAGGATGCACATGAATCTGATCTGTTAAAGGTGCATGTAGTTCCAGATGTCTCCGACATTTTGCTGTGAAATCTAACACAGTCTATTTCTGCTGAATTCACCTGTTGGCAGCTTCTCACTTTCTTTCACATAATTTGTGTGACTCTTAGCTTGTAACCTTTTATGGCCTCCTTACATAAAGTATACATTCATCTGAAATGAAGTACGTGAACTAAAGCAAAACAAAAATATAAGTTTAAGCACCTTGTGACTCCCGTATGCACTCAGAAAAAAATGTGCTGGAATCAGGCTACAGACTTACTTACTTTTCAATACATTCTTTATGACCTAATTGCTGGTTTTCATTTTTGGTAAGATAATTGTTTTTATAAACTGCTGTGAAAAAGCATATTTGATCCCTCTCTCTTCTGTTATACAACATTTAGACATTTGTGACTCTTGAAGGTTTTCAAATTCTATTTAATTCATTAGGCTATCCTGACAAGTACTGCAGTGGCAGTGTGATGCTGTGGGATTTTTGAACTTGTATAATTGATGGACACATGAATTTTGATGTTGAACAAATAATCCTGAAGGAGAATTTCTTGCCATCATGTGACCTTGAGCTCAAGCACACTTGGGTTACGCAGCAATGATCCAAACATTATTTATTTCCAGTCTGAATGGATTGAAAATAAATAAATAACATGAAACAAGTGCAGCTCGAGGAGGCGCTTAGCCAATGCTCAAGGATAAATCTGACTTATCATTACCTTAAGCAAACTATTTATGCCTAAAGGCCAATGTGGATGAATTACGACAACAATGCAAAGTAAAGACGCCCACAACTTCTTCACAGTGATGGAAAAGACACTTGATGTTCACAGTTTCTGCCAGCAGTGGAATCCGTGAACCAATCCAAGGATCGCTGCAGACTCCTGCCGTCTCCTCACTCAGGCCTCCTGTTCTGATGTTTGGCCCATTAGCTGAGAGCCCTGATCCGTATCCACACGACATTAACAGATACTCAGATTTCACATGACTGACTGGTTTCATAATTGCGTGTACAAGCAGAAGTGCACAGAAGGTGCATGCTACAAATTGAGACTCAGAGAAACCCTGTCATTTTTCAGGTATATAATTGTGATGAGTAAGGCGTCTTTTGTCAGGCTTCTGTTCTAACCGTTAGGGTTGGAACAGCACATCAGAATTTCTCAAAAATTGTCATACTGAGATGTGCAAAACCATCATGAAACTTGTTTTATAAGCTGACTGAGCACAATAGAAAATTGGTATTGAATTGTCCCTGATTGTTACCTGCCAGACTGCATAGTCAATAATCTAAAGAAATCTCAGGTAAACGTTCATTCCTTCCACCAAATGTCACCGCCATTTTGAGGATAATTCTGAGCTGTGAATCCCCTTTGAAGAAACCTTGAAACATCGTTTGAATGCTGTAATCATGCGCTGACACTCTGTGCTGCACGCGCCGCTCATTCTTCCCACAAGCCTAATCATAAGGTACAGAAAGCAAAAACTCAGATTGGACATGTGGGAAAAGCCTGAAGTTCACATCCCTCACATAGACTGGTCGCTAAGCAAATAATCCCAACAACAGAAAAGCAGCGTGTTCGTTCAATAAATGTCAGAATGCTTTTGCTGTCAGATGTTTGCTAACTGGTCTTTACCAAATGATAGAGTTCGCTTGAACAGGAAATGTGAAATATAGTTTTAATTTTCCAAAAATGTCGCAGGTCTTAATTCATTCTTGCAAACCTCATTGTGCTGACTGTCAGGTCCTGCTGCAGGAACGGCTGAGTGGTTTTGAATAAAAAGATGATTCCCAGTCTAAAGTTCTTGGCAGAGGAGGGAATTCTCAAGCTCTGCAGAAATGAAAAACCCTCTGAAACATTCGCAAAAACACTTGTGATGTGTAAAAACACATAAAGGTTGAGTTTAAATCCAGCAGAGTGTCCTGTACAGTGATTTCTAGTGGACGACAGAACAACAAATCCTCTCCAGCAAAGAACAGCAGGCGTTTTATTGTAAGAATGTGAAAAAGGTCTGCACAGATTTGGACAAGTGTTGTTTCATCCATAGCCTGAAGAACTGAATTTACAAAAAAAGGCAAATACACAAAGTGTTTTTACATAAGATTAATTCTACACGTGGAGAAGCACTTTGATACGTTTAACCTGCATCTGATGACAATGTTGTCTGAAGTAATTACTTAAAATATCATTGGTGCATTATTTGTTTAATAATATTTAATGAATTCATGTAGTTTCACAACAAATGTCATCTTGAGACACTTTAATTTCAGTTCATTCATGCATGCATTCCAATTAGTCCTAGCTATCAAACTGTGAATTATGTTCTGTTAATTATTCAAATTGATTTAAATCATTTTCTGTTGAAGCAAACCCAGAATAACACTTGCAGCATTCGCTCATACCAAGCATGCATGTAGCGACAGTGGAGAGGAAAAACTCCCACCAGCAGAACCAGAACCTGGATCATTTCTGCAGCCCTTTTAATTTATTCATTTAGGGTGCTGGTTTGCTAAGTCTCCAAGCTACAGTAAATGTCTAATCACAGTTAGAAATGAATAAATCTTGATCAATACCCTTCACAGGTTAACATCCCACCTGAACATCTTCTGTGTGTAACATTTTACTTACATTTTAAAAGGTTCAAGTCATTACATCCCACATCTGTTTAACTCAAAAGAAGAAATTATTATTCAACGCTGGATGTGAGGTTAGTTTGCTTTGACTTGAGCCAACAGAGAACATTTTTTGAAGAAGATTGAATCAGTTCTTCACAAATGCTTTCTTTAACTTTAAAATGGCTCCGATTTTATGAACCAACACTGAGAGGATAATTGCTTCTCTCCTGGGAAGTTTAGCTTCCAGAGTGGATTGTGTATATGTCTGGCATTGTGGGCAGAGTTTTTGTGGTATGATAAACACCGTTCACCTTGTTGGTGATTAAAGAAAAATGTGCGTTTGGACAGGGATTTGCTTCGTCCATCAGTTTATGTAACCACTGTGAGGTAAGTATCTCTCCCTGGGTGTTTTGAAGCTGAGTCTGTAATCCTCAGCACAGATACTCTTACAAATCCTGTATTTAATTAGATTTTCCCATTTAGTCATTTGCAATCAAGGGCCTAATTCCACCATAATGCCTACAGTGTGAGCATATTCCTAGCAAACATATAGCTTGTGTCCTACGCTGTGCTTGTGTGTGACAGTCTGAGCAGTTCAGTTTCATCCCTTTGGTTGTAAAAGTTCAACAGACCACCGACAGGCTGCACAGATGTTCTCTGTTCTTTAGCAGAGGATCAGTGTTACACCCGGCGTTCTTTCACCTTTCTGATGTACTTCAATATGGAGTTTATTGGAAAGCTTGGAAACGTTCACTAAATGTTTTATGTTTTTAAAAAAATCCTTCTTGCTGCAGATTGCACCTGAAAAAGGACAATAAAAAACTTAAGTACAGAAAAATTAATGAATTGAAGCATCTTTTAATGAAACAAATTTTTTTTAACAACTTCTTTTTATGGTGTGTGAAGTGCTGAGGAACATTTAATTATAATTCCATGGAATCCTGTTCATTAATAATTTAATATTTCCCTTATCTTCTGATTGGCTGGATCATGAGAAGCACATATATTACATATTTCTGCCCTCTGTGGGGTTTTACCTGGTTAAATAAAGGAAATTTAAATATATAAAAAATCATTAACAAATAGATAAGAATGCCCATAGTTAGATTCTACAACAGTACTAAGTGGTTTCCACTGTCTGCAGTCATGCATAGCAAAGAAAACATGTTTGAATTGCTAGAAGAAGCATTAATTAGCATGTTTTAGAGGAGTGTGTATGAATTGTTTTCACAGATCTTTTCTGGTTGATCCCCAAATCCTGTGAATACGGGGGACCATTAATGCTCCGGATACCATTAACTTAGATTAGAAACAGTGACTGAGAGCAGAAATGAGAACAGGATACAAACATCAGGAACTGTACAGACAAAGCTTGTCATTGGTCCCACCAGCAAAACAACCCGGTTCCTCATCGTAGCTTAATTACTGGTTTTTGTCTGGAGGCAGAAAAAAAGAAAAGTCCTTTCTGGGTTTTCTTCACCAGGACTGAAGTTAAAAATCTTAGAAGTATATTTGCAGGGTGAGTTCTGCAGATTTTAACTCTTATTCTGGCTCTTTAAATGAAGTCACCTAAGTATAGATGACTTTTCACTTTCTTTAAAAACAAATATTTCCTCTGGCCGTTTCCAGCATTTTCAAGCATAAACTCCAAAGGCTGCTTTAATGCATTTGACCTCTGTCACCTTTTGTTTCAAGGAAAATGACTGGAGGCAGTTTTTGTTTTACCTTTAATGACAATAACATAAAATCTGTAAACACACAATTAAAATACATTCAGTCAGTGTTTGCTTTCCTTCTCTTTTACTCCCCAAGAGATAAACGTCTGATACTGTCAGCTATCTGAACGTATCCGGCTGACATGGTCACAGTCAGGAGATGGATATAAAATGAGATGAAACTCACTTTTAATCAGTATTAAAACTCTTTCTGACAGAATTTTAGCTGGTTCATCCTCTAGACATGTGATCAAGTGGTTTACTTGTTTGTTCCTCCAAAATGAATATCTTTGTTCGAATCCTACAGTTAAGTGAGATAAAAAGAATGTTTTTACCACAACAACACTTTACATTTCTGTGCTACTTTGTCTTTTATACCGTATAAACCCCCCGTAGCATTTATTGTTGTCTGTGATATCAGCTGATATATTGGTGAAGCTTCAGTGTTATTGTTCAGGCCCGGATGTCAGCCCAGTGTGTTGAATTCCTGCTGAAGAGGATCCTGTCATTTTGTAGCACCCAGCACTCGGCTTCTCTCTGATTCCATTAAATGCTTGTTGGCATTCGTCAGCCGCTGTAGCAATTATGGTGTGACATTTAAGAGTTGTTCAGCGTTGAATTCCTGCTTTTTCTTCAGCTGAGACTTTTATCTCAAGCTTTTCATGTCAACATTTAGGCAGAGCCGTCGTGGGTTAGAAAGCCGAGGCTGCGTGTTGGAAACACAAACGTTGTTTCTGAGCAGCCAGTCCTTCGCCGATGTTAATTACAGCCAGAAGACGTGAAATCATCATGTGAGGAGATGGCTGCAAATTTCACTACAGTTTCTAAAACAAAGCAGACCGCCGCCTGCCTTCATAATGGCATTTTTAAAACTGTACCAAATACTGTCAAATCAAATTACTGTTATTATAATAAGAAAATAATAAGCTTACATTGCAGCCTCTGAAAATAACAATTTGAGATTTTGTTTCTGGTTTCTTTTTCTCCTCCTAACATCAGACCAGAGATTCTGTAGGTTTTGGATCCGTCCAGAGAGCAAGGAAAGAAAAACACCTAAATAATCCTTAAACTTCAAAATTGCAAGAACTAATCCAGGTACATCTATATCTATTAGAGTATCATAAAAAAATGTCATTTTTTATTATTTCATAAGGTGAAGTTCATTTATAAGATGAAATATTTCAACATTTCAACAGTGTATTAATGCAGATAATACACTGTTGACTGTGAGCTTCATAAAACCCAGCGGACCAGAACCAGCCGACGACACGGCGCCTCAACTCGTCTGAAACTTCACACTGGATGTCCAGCAACGTCCTCTCCTCTGTTTGCAGACTCTGAGGCCATTTTGTCCAAAAGAAATTCAAACTTTACTTGAATCTGAAAAGAGAGCTTTGGACTCAGAGAAGCGGTCCGTTTGTTTTCCTCTGCAGGGTGAAACGCTTGAAGCCCAGACATGAGCGTCTGTTCTGACTCCAGCCTCGGTTCATTCTTTGTAAAATGGATTTGAGTGGTAATCCTCTCAATGCTGAAGTTATTGCTGGTGCAGCTTTTACTACCACACTTTTTCTTTCCACTCAACTTTCTGTTATCCTGGTGACAGCACTCTGTAGACAACCTGCTTCTTTTGAAAGTTTTCCCTCGATGGTGTTGCTCATAAAATGTTAACTATCAACATGAGTTTACAAGAAATAAAGGCTGGAAATATTTCATTAGAATAAATAATATGAACTTATTTTCAAATAAATCTTTAGCTTTCTCACGATATTCTATTTATCACATATATTTCAGTCATTTAAAAACATCCAAGATTGAGTATTATTACACATTTATTTTTCCACTAATGTTTATTGATTTATTTTAACGCTCTAGTCACATCCACAACATCTGCAGCAGTAAATTGTTGCAGACATTAAGACACTGGTGTTAGTCTATCAATAGTGCCCTGGAGAAACCACAAAGACAATGGAGGAATTTTATCCAGTTGGCATGGGAGACGAACGTTTCTCTAAATGTCTGCCGCCACATACTCCAGCTCTAATTCTGTCCCAAGGACGTTTTTTGATAGTTTCCTCTGTTCAAGTAATATCAGGAATAAAAAGTCAATGCTGCTCTGTAAATAATGAAGAGAGCAGAATCAGATGTTATTGAAAGCACATGTTTAAAGGGCAACTTTACTCTCTCAGCCAACTAATAGACTGAACAACTTCTGATGAAGGCAGCAGAGAGATAACCTTTAACGTGGTGAATTGCTCCTGATGAAACCTGGTCTGCAAGGGAAACTTAAGGTACATGCACCCACTCCTTTTGTAATTGGATTCATACTGCAGGCTGCAGAAGAAACAATATGGACTGGAAACTGCCGAGACAAAAGGGCCCTTCTGTGTTCTAATGATAAGTAGAGAAACGATTAGATTGTTTTATGCCTTATTTAAAAAAAGAACTTGACTTCTCATTTTGATAAAGGTCAGTTAGTTATCTTTGACTTCACCTCATCCATTTGAAGTTGATGTTTTTGGAGGTGAAAATGCTAAAAAATATTAAACTCAAACACTGGAGGTAGCTTTGTGAGTTAATGAGGCAGTTTGTTGCTAAAGCAGTGAAACTACAGGAAGTGGGATTACAACTTCCTGCTTGTTACCTTTTGTCCAGCAGTCTGTCTTTCATGTGAAGTGGAAACACATGAACTCAAACCTCCTGGTCTCTTCAAACACAACAGTCCTGACATGTGGAGCTGTGGAGCGGAGCTACATCCACCTGGGCAGGTTTCAGACAGATCGTCAAATCACCAGAGGGAAACAACCAGGCACACACACACAGTCAGGATTAAAGACAATCTAGAGATCAATTCACCGCTGGGAGGAAACTGGAGTACCCAGAGAGAACCCACACATGCACAAGGAGAACATTCAGGCTTCATGCAGATTCAAACCCACAACCTTCTTGATTCAAAACAATGGTACTAATGTGCAAAATGTAAGTCTGCAGATATGGACAACTGGTGCCCCCAAAAGACTGGCACCAAGTTGTAAAGGAAAAGCGTATAGGACATGAATTATGTTGCAAGGGCTTGATGCTTCGCCAGATGTTTTACTTTCCTACTGTATACCAGCCTTTATAATCTTGCAGAGCGATAATTCTTTAAGCAAAGTAAGAAAGCAATCAGAACCTCTACTTGTGATAAATGCAGAGTCTTGGTTTGAGGTTTGTTATTTACGCTCTCTGAAATGAGCATTTCAGTGTTTTTGTCCATCAAGCTTTTCTCTTGTTTATTTCACAGAATCGTCCAACACGACAAAGCTCCGATCTGGCTTTGGACTGGAAGTGCTTCCATGGATCATCTTCTCCTTTATTCCACATTGATATGCTTCCAGACTCTTCAAATTTAAGGATATCCATATCAGAGATTTTCTGATTCGGAAATGATTACTGATGTGTAAAGTGGACTCTAATTTGCTCTTTTGTTAATTTAAATTTATCAACAAATCAGCTAAAATTCAAGTTGTTAGTCATAACTGCACCCTTGCTGTAGCAGCTCAGAACAGTTTATCAATCATCTATGAATGAGCTGGGTTAATTAATAGGCAGCCAAAGGGCATCTCCAGGCATTAATATTCTTCACTATTAGCGCTGCATCCAGACAGGCTTTTGGAAGGAGCTGTGGAAGATGTGCTCTGCCTGCCTGAGGATTGTAGGGAGGAAATGCAAGCTAGGAGAGAGGTGCATCGCCATGGGAATCTGCATCCTCAACCTTGGGCAGTTAATTGAGGGGAAAATACAAGCCATGCAGAGCGCTGGAGCTGTCTCTACACTTCCTGTTCCTGCTTTCATTCTCATTGTTGTACCACTGGATTCTGGTCACATTGTAAATGCAAGGATGTGAGGAACGATTCCCTTTACAGTTCTGTGTGAAGCTGAAGGCAATTATACATCAATAATTAGGGCTGATTAGAGTCATACCTCAGGGTACCTTGAGACTACATAATGAGTTGATTTCAAAGGGGAGCAGTGGAAATGTAATAATATTGATGATTATGTACACTCACACTGTAATTTTGGAGCCCAGTACATGCTGCACAATCGTTGACCCAATTTAGAAATGGAAATCACATGATTCGCATTAAAATGGGTGATCTAAAGCATCTAGAATGGTTTTAACATCCAAAATGTCAGAAACCAGCAGAGCTTTGGGAGGATTAGTCTCCATTCATTCTTCCTGCTGCTTAAAGTGTAACCAAACCCCCTGTTAAAGCATAGACCAGCTCTCAGACCATTTCTGGAAAATTTCATCAAAATAAGTGAAGAAAAGAGAGAATGAGAAGCGAGTTCCAGGGGTGAAGTGAGGCTGTGGTCAGGACAAGCCACTTTGTTTCAAAAAAGCAACTGATGACAAATTGAGTGACTATTTTGTGCTACTGGAAATATTGACAACAACACATGAAAACACCATTTGCTCTGCAGAAAAGGTGCTGACTCAGCAAAAACCTGCAGTCAGTCATCCTACAGTCACGCCTGGAGTCCATGATGCAAATAAATAACGCGCAAAACTGAGAAATGCTGTCGATCAATGCTCACAAATCAAACTCCTGACTCGCCACCAGGGGGCGTGTGCCTGAGTGAGCCACCGTTCAGCCCAAAGGGGGCAGTACTGAGTCGGTTTCAGGAAAAAATGGTGCACAATTACACAAAGTTAGATGAAGATTTCACAATTTGGACAGAAACAGATAGTGCTTTTAAAATTTATCTGACCTTTGTCACAATAATGATGATTTTTATTTTTAAAAAATTTACCATTTAGAATATAAAAATCAATATTTGTTGACGACACTAAGGACTCATTAGCTTACAGCTGGCCAGCTGAAGAGAGAGGAGACCAAAGAGATTTAGATTTAAGAGTGAAGTGTCTTTACAAATAGTCATTTTTGAAGAAGAGCAATATTTAATTTGAACAACTTCTCTAAAATTTAAACTGCAGGTTTGCATGAAAAGACTTAAAAGCGGCCATACTTTGAAGATGGATGAATGTTTTGCTCAATCTGAAAACTTTTGATGACCATCTGAGCTGTAATCAGATCAGATTACAGCTCTCATCAAATCAGAGCATTGTGACAGTGACGGGGAGTTTTGAATCACAGAAAACTGATTGAAAACCACAACACACACACACACGCACAGACACGCACACACACCCCCCACACACACACACACACACACACACACACAAAACTAAAAGTACTTTGGGAAATTTCAAAGGATCAATTCAAAGCCTGAAGCTTCAACCTATGAATAGAGGTTTTTAGCTTAAATTCAGGAACCTCCTTGAAATGCAGCCCACAAAAAACCCAAAAGCTAATCAATATAATCAGAAGGAGTCAGACTGGGCGGCTCTGCAGGTCCAGAATCCTGATGGCTGAAGGGAGTCAGCCGGATTAATGTCAAACAAATCAGAATGTCATATAATATTAATATGGAACTATTATTTCTTTGCACATCATTTGGAATTAAATATGCAATAAAACTTGTAAAATAAAGCCAAAAATCTGAATGTTATTGTGCTTCTGTTGGTTTCAAGAGTTGCTTCAGTTCATTGGTTCCCTGGTGGCTTTAACAACCTCCTCAGGAAGTCAATGTTCTTCTTGGAGCTTCTAATGCGCCATCATTTGATCCAGGTGTGTTAAACCAGGGACACAACTAAGACATGCAGGATGCCCACTTTGAGCACCACTGCTTTAGTTGCAAGTCTGTTACTTTTCTTCTCTTATTGTTAGTTCAGTAGCTGAGCCATGTTGATGCTGTCAGTGACTCACAGAGGCTCAGAGCTTTAACAATCCCCGCTCAATGTGAATGACGATGATGTCACACCCTAAAAACATCTGGAGCCGTTTGCAGCTGCATGTGAATCTGCTGGGATAAAAATCAGCATCTCCAAAGTCTTGAGTCTGAGAGGAAAGATGCCCCTGTGGGTATCTCTGGGTCACCCACAGATACCCTCAGAAAAACCAACCTGGAATTAAACAAAATGAATGAACTAAATGTTATTCATACTTGATGTAATCCGGACTGTTTTATGCTCCAGATGACAAGACTTAAACAACTACATTTTCTTGCTTAGTCGTGTAAAAAGCAGCGCTAGTTCAGAGCTCCTTTTCATCTGAATTAATCTTTCATTTTATTCCCCCATTATGTTCACACTGTGTTGACAATGCAATGTTTCATGAAAAATAGGTCTTCTTCCAAAAAAACACTGTGTGCAGGCAACAGAGAGTAATCCGCACTGAGCTCTGCCTTTCTGCTCTTCATCCTCCGCCTTGGCTCCTTCACTTTATGAAATACTGTCTGTCCAAACTCTGCTAAATATAATTAGTCATGCGCTATAACACTGAAGTAAAAAATGTTATCTTCACTAACAAGAACATGCTCAATTTGAGCGATTTATTTGACATGGCAGCAATGTATCAAACTATTTTTCACCTTAAGTACATTTGCACCAGACTTCTTTCTGTGGATCATTTTAACATTTCTTGCATTGCTGTGCTGCACAGGTAGAAGGAGTTGAGTTTTTCCACCAACAACATGGGGGCCTGGAAGGAGCCTGAATGTTAAAGCTGGTGGTTTCTGGAAACCTTGGATCTGCATTTTTAAACTATGGTTTCCTCACATACCTGTGTTTTTAGTAGGAAGGTTTTCCCTTAAATGTTAGTGTTTATCGCTGCTTCTGTGTGCAAGAATTGAGTATGAGTGTGGGTTAGTGGGTGAGATAATGATGCTTTGGTTTCAGATTGTGTGAGGGGAACAGTCCTTTCCTTCCCCCGGGGTAATCATGGATCGCAGCATTGAGCGAAGCAACTCGAGGAACTGATTTTGTGTGGGCACAAATCAATTCCACTACCTCTTTCAGCTGGGCAGTAAGTTGCTGTTGCTGTATCCTCTCTTGCTGCGATCCTTTCTCCAATTATGGACAGGAGAAATCTCAGCAGTGTCCAATTTCAGAACATCAAGATTTATACCCTTTTCAGAAACATCGGAGGACATCGAATTTCCATCTGAGCTGGGTTCCTAAATATCTGATACTGCAATGATTTTGGAAAAAACTGTAGTTGTAAAACTTTTTCACCTTGATAAAACTGTTTAATTAAATATCAATCTTTTGCACCTACAAACACATAGCGCAAAGCCTGGGTGACTAACATAAATTATGCACATTGTACAGTAACTGAATAACTACTAAGATTTTAAGATTGCGAAATGGCTACAAACTGCAATGTCGGAAATTGCAACGTCGTTGACTGTCTGCAGAGAAACGTGTCTCTCTCTCTTATGATCGTTTCATAAACACAAAGAGGATCCAGGGAGGGAGTGGGAACCACTGCTGGAGGGGGAACTGTGGCGACGTCCCTCAGCTTCAGGCGCCTTTCACTCACTGCATGAAAGGCGTGTGCTGATATGAAAGTCCCAAAGCCATGTGAACTGTTCGGATGGGAGCCTTTAGTCTCTTATTGTTCTCTTGTAGCATGATACTCCAAATACCATCAATTATTTATAAATCCAACTTATATACATCAACAGCATGGATTACTTTGATCATATTTATTTACACTTCTTTAAAATTTCACATCACTGGAGGGAAAATCTTCTCAATGAAAATGTTTTACTGCAGAAAAGGAAAAGATGTCAGTGATGGATCAATAAATGGATAGATGTTTGCTACAGTGAGGAGAACTCAGCTTTTGTTTTGTCTTTGTAAAGTCATGAGAATTCAGGAACTCAAATGCATCTTGGTTCAGTTTCACAAAGAGAGTTCTGACTCAGAAAACAGACAACTTGATTTTAATACTAATCTATCAAACAGAGTGAAAGGTTTATCCTCTGCTGGCTCGTTCTTTCCATCCAGGACAGTCCTTCAGCAGTGCTGTTCATGCACCTTTCATGGGGCACTGAGTATGTTGCTGGTTTCTGTTTCAATATAATTTATATATAGGAAAAAAGTAACTAAAAATATGCTTTCATATATTGTTTGTAGAAAGGTCAGAGGTCAATAATATCGGTGTCATTTGGGGCTTTTTACATACACTCTCACCAGTGTTATGGTTGCTATCTGAAGAGGCACAGTGTAAAGAGGGCCTGCATGATGGGACCCAGAACAGAACCCTGGGGGACACCAGTGTTCAGGGTGACAGAAATAACTTGTGCTCTCCCTGTGTGACACTTTGAAGATGGTTTGTAAAAAGGATCGCAGCCTGTTTGCAGATGGTCGATCTGAGGAACAGCCCAACTGACTGGTTGGGATAAAAGTGTAAAAAGCTAAATAGAGAAATATGTGACTATTCTGAATGGTCCGAGTCCAGATTGTATCCTCTGTTGATCCAGTTTCTCGGTTCTGCACAGCCTGGTGTTGCAGGGATGGCTTGTTTAACATAAGTCTTAGATTATCCAGCTATTTGTGGGTAAATACAATTGGGCAGCTGTCATTTGGGCAATTTGTGGTTTTCTGTGATGGTTGTTGTTTGGTAAATGCATGGAGTGGTGACAGAGTGAAGAGGTGTGTGGAAACACCTGGCAATTGATCTGCACATGCTTGAAGTGTCTGCCCTTCACTTTCGCTGTCAGATCAATTTGTTTTCTTCAGAAAACTTTAAGCTACATTTTTTTGTTACTATGGCTGAACTTTCTTCAGACCAATATCAATAAATATTCATGTTTCTCTTGCTGCAGTTATATGAATGAATGAATGAATGAATGAATGAATGAATGAATGAATGAATGAATGAATGAATGAATGAATGAATGAATGAATGTTAATTTATTTGTGAGCATACTGTGTTTTGAAGCAAAACTCACCTTTGAAACCTTTTCTGTTGGCAGATGACTAAATGATTAGGCCATAATCAGAAAATATTGAAATATTTTACTTTGTGCAGTGGCTATAAAATTATTGTTTTATTTTCTGAAATAACTGGCAAAAATATTGAACATTTATGAAACATTCAGATTTATGGTGAAAATCCACCAATCACATTCTGTCCAGTTGCAGCTCAGAGATGTGACTGAAATCCTGATCAAGCAGAGAAACATTCAGTCAATGTTTTCACAGTCTGTCTCGTTATCAGTGAAACAAACATGAAGTGGAAAAGCAGAAAGGAATCAACACAGAGACACGTAATCAGGACGAATCTGGTCTGCGGTCTCCACTGGCTGATGAAGAACCACATCAGCCCATAAATATGTTTACAATTGCTTCCTTCAGTCATACTGTAATAGATGATGGAGGATGATGATCACTGTCAGCTCATTTCTGATGGACTGGAAGTCATAAATGATACAGTTTAGGAGCATCACTTAAATACCTCCTTTGCTCCCTGCGCTTTAACTGTCCCGTTTGTTCACATTAGCATGCATTGCTAAAATCAATTATGCAATTAATCAAGTCTCTAAACACAAAGACACCACAGAAAATTTATTTATCTTCTAAGCACCTGCAAAATGCTCAACTCACCCACATAGCAACTAAAATGACTATAATGACAAACCATGAGAGGAATCTGCCTTCAGCTGCTCAGTCGGCTCCATCTTCCAAACTGTTTGTGTCTCCCAGACATGCTGGCTGCAGTTCTCCTCTCTGCTGTCGTGTTTTGGTCTCCTTAGGTAAATATTCTTCTGTTTTTGAAAATTCTGAGAGAGGAGAATAATGGTGAGATGATAATTTTCTATTAACTATGTTCATATGAGTCAGAAGATTTTCATCTCATCTGTCAGCAGAGAGTGACAGGAAAGCTGAGGAAGATGACGAAGCGTTGGAACCAGTTGGGTAACATGCAAGCTGCAAATATGCTTCATCTTTCTTTGGCTCATGCATGACCGGATGTACATGTCCTGAGGGTTTTCAACCAAAATGGCTCAACTATGACCTTTAAACACCCTGAAACGTGAAACCAAAAACAGTTCATCAAATATTTGAGCAAAAACATTTGTCAGGCTTTAACAGGCCTGTTGCTGGGCAGATTAACATGATAGATAAGTCAGATAGAAGTCAAGTGTTTTTATTTTTGAGTCAAGTCTGCATAGCAGCACTGTTCCTGGGTTCAAATCCCAAGTTTCTATTCTAACTCAATTAATAATTTGATTGTGACATTTACTTAAGCATATTATGATGATCTTCTAAAAGCAGAATAAACAAGGAAAATGCTGTCTTCATAGGACGCCTTGGCCAAGTTCCAACAGTCAGAGCTACAAATTGGTTGTTAGACAGCCTCCTCTTTGAAACATACAGCCTTCATTCTGGCTCACTGGGTCTGACAGCCCAATTTCATATATTTTCCTCACAATAAGCACAGACATATTGTTGTCACAACAACCTTGTACGAGCAATAAAAAAAGTTATAGTTGGCATCGTTCTCCCGCCCATGGAAACAGAAGACATCAGCATTCAAGGCTTCACAAAATGAAACTTCTAATGAAAACAGCAAAGGTTTTGAGCCAGTTTTTTATTTAACAATCACCTTGACATGTTTGTTTTCATCCCAGCTTTCATTCAATGTATGCAAACAATTTACATATCTATAAATATCAAGCTATTACATTCACAGCAGGTTAAGCATACTTCTTTCATACATTTTGCTCACATGAACCAGATTGGTTGATATTAATTTACATATGCAATCAGTCTTAATTCAGCGATGTATTGACAAAAGTCCTTTAGATGGACATTATGTGCAATAAGAGGCTTATGTTGGAGCAGTTTTGAATAAACGACCATACAGTGAAGGATTGTGGGAGAGAAAGAGCTTCAGTAAAATGACCATGACCTCTGATGGATGTGGGAAATATGTTTGCCTATATATCAAATATTCTTAAGTTTGTTGAGCATAAACATGTTTTATCATTGAAAACATACTTTTCCTATGCAGTCTGAGCACAAGAGAGCATTTTGTTCATTTGAACAAATATCTCAATTTTTATACTGTTCCATAAAGAAATAGTGATCCAAATCTGTACATCCACTAAATAAAGGAAGAGTAGATTTAGTCACTATTAAAGAAGTTAAAGAGAGCATACTGACCACGATCCACTTAAAGCTGCTCCGCTCGGTTTCCCCAGGGCCAGATAATTAACCTCCACCTGTTCCATAGTAACTTTCCTGGGCAGCTCCCATTCGGGTTAGTGTGTCTCGCCTTAGGCCAGCGCTGCAAATAACAATACGCTCTCAGGCAGCTTCACTGGCTAAATATGTGAAAAGCTCCCACTCTCAGGGAACAAAAGTAAACTTTGTATAAAATGTCATTTGAAGGATATTAAGCTGCAGGATCTTTATTCTTACTTTTATAAAATCCAGTGTTTGCAGATATTCTGCTGTCACTGTCTCTATGTGTGCAAATATATCCATATTTGTTTCACACTGTCAAATCTTCTGAATGGTGTGTAAATTATTGCTGTACAAAATATGATAGATCATCTCAGAGCTTATTCTGACTGGTGGGTGACATTATGTGTCCTCAAGGCATCTTTTAAATAATATATTTCTAGTTATTACTATTAAAAGTACTAAAACTGCTTTGAACAGTTGCCATGTTATTGCTCCTCATGGTGGCAGACTTCCGGGTATTTATTCTAATTTATTTATGGAGGCAACAGGGCAAACCGGGAGCTGCTCTATTTCCTGCAGATTAGGATTTATAAAGGAAAGGTGCGCGGCCACATGCACAGCTTTATGCATCTGATTTTTTTTGTGCGCTGCACTTTTCTAAATTTTTCCGTACGCTAAGTTTTAGTGTGAAAACTCTTTTACGCATGAGGCCCCAGGAGTCCAAGCACTCTTCCAAAGTAAATGTGTGCAGCAAAAAAGATTGTCTTAGTGATGACAGAAAAGTTCTTCAGGTTTCTGAAATGTGAAGTTTATTTTATTTCTGCTATCAAACGGGACTGAAATGTGAAACAGGAGTTCAAAACAGCAGCAAACTGGAGACAGAAGCAGATCATCAGAGGATGATACCAAAAATACCGACAGGAAAACTTAAAACACAAACTACTGAAGCAAAGACTGTAATAAGTAACAGGCTTCATTTTCTGATATATTCAGACATCATCTGGATGGACTTCATGTTGGACAGAAAACCTACAATAAGAACCAGCGAGTGTCACTGTCAGCTTGGTCCAGTGGATGGTAAATGGACTGAGCTTTTATAGCACTTTCCCAATGATTTTGACACTCAAAGCACTTTACAGCAGAGTCACATTCACCCATTCACGCTCACAAATTTACACACCGATACGTAGGCAATGTGGAGCTAAGTGCCTTGCCCAGGGGCACATCAACCTGTGGCAGGAGGAAGCTAGAATCAAAACTACAACCTTCTGATCTCAAGACCACTCCTCTCCCCACAGCCACAGCCGCCGGCCTGGTTCAGCGCAGAGCTTCTTGTTCTGATGGGAGACTCCACTTCACAGACATTTTGTGGAAACTCCGTCTCATCCATGTCTGGATGTTGTACGTTTTTAGGTTGCAGGCATGTTTTCTATAAAGTTAATAAAGATACATGCAATGAGAGGGAAAATAGATGATACAACAAGGACAGATACTTTTAAGGGAAATTACGTAGAACGGTTTGGCAGTGGGTCCTTGAAACATCTGGGTGATTGGCACATTACGATCTTAAAGTAAGAAGCAACATAAGCTGTAAAGCTGGGGATTATTCTGTCAGCTGATGTTTAATAAGAAACAGAAAATATTGTAAAATCCACCTTCCGTCATCTCTTTAAATGACGGACCAGTGAACTACCAACCACTGCGAATCATCAGAGCATTTCATTCTATGGCTAAATTCTTCTTATTAGTAAAAATATCAGTTTATTTAACTGTTTAATTCTAAGTTTAATGAAGTTAAACATCCAGATGTCCAGACATTAGATCTCTTTCCACTTGCTGTTTTTATTTCCCATTTCAGTCAAGCTGGGCTGAAGGAAAGAAACTTCAAAGTTTTTCTGTATAACTTTCTGTGGTGATCAGCCACTACATCGTATAATGACTTTCCTAAAACCCACAAACTACATCTGTGCTCTTATTTGAGATTTTATTGCACTGATCAGCCCAGAAACAAGCTGGAGTTCATGTGCTCCAAAACGTACCATGGGGAATCAAACAAAGACGGACTGATGCAGCATCCCGGACCAGCTCTGTGCAGGATGCTGCATCAGCTTGTTGATATTTTTCTAATGAGTAAACGTGTCCAAAGAGAATACAGTTGGAATAAAAAATGCATACATCTGTGGTTTATGAAAAATTATATAAATATATATATATTTTTTTCTTCATGTGGTGCAGAAAATCCTCTGTCCATCCCTCAATGGGAATGCTGAAGCAGTTGGTCAGCCCATCACAGCCTGGGTTGTCTAAAGAATGTATTCATGACATCAACACATCCTAAACGCACAGCCGCTCCTTTTGCATCATGTTCTGGATCCTCCCCTCTCCCTCTGGCTGGCCCTCTCACATCTCTTGCTGCAAGGTTTCTCCTCCAGCACAGAAACTCCCACTGTGATATGGATGTGTGAACACCAAGAGTGGAAAAAGTCTGACCAAATTGTCGACACATTTTCCGGTGCCATTCTTGTGTGAAAACGGATTAGAAGACCGGCAGGAAAGTTGGACGTGTGAGTGCTTGATCTTTTTTGCCAGTGAAAGACCAGAGGAAGGAAAACAACATGCAGACATTATTCTGCTTTAAACAAACTAAAGAAAATATATATATACATCCTTTGACTTTAATTTCTCTATCTGGCCCACAGGAGCGAACAGCAGGGCAGAAACAAATGACTGTAAACAAAGTCGAGTCGCTGCTGCATTGCATGTTTGGTCCTTACTGGCTTGGTGCCTTAATGGCTCACATAGTCTGCTTTGATTCTCAGTCTGCAGCAGGCATGTGGGCTCAAAGATGGCTCCACTCAAACTGAGGATGCCAGTGGATGGTTTCCATCTCGTGTTTAAGAGAAATTCAAAGAAGCTCCACAGAAAGCTGGAGCTCATCAGGGTAAAGGAGGTGAAACCAGGAATTTCTAATGAGTGGAAGAAGATCAGAAAGACAAGCTTCATGTGAAGAATATAATGGAAACAATATGCAACAAAATGTTGACTGGAATTACATTTATTAACAAATTAAATGGAATATGGGTTGCACTTGTATCGCATGTTATCAAGTCCACACTCCAATAAATTATTCACCTATTCACACACACATTCATTCACATTTAGTCAAACAGAACTGCAATCAAAATCAACATATAAAGAGTGACAGAGGACCGGGACGAGCCAATCAGCAAAAAGGAGGAGAAGTTGTTACAGAATTGTCTCCTGGAGTTCAGCAGCAGAGGAAAACATTCAATCTCTGTTGGACGCGGCTCTGAAGTCAGAGCAAACAGAAAGTTTATGACATCTAATTACTGCCTCCACATTTCTCTCTTTGTATCAGGAATGTTCAGTTTCTGACAGGCTTCATAGCTTAGCTTCCTTCGTGGTCGAGCTAATTATGCTAAAGTTTAGCATTTGGGTAAAATCAGATCCAATCGTTTAAAACTTCAACAGAGTCCACGCCTCAAGCAATCATTGGAAAGTAACTGAGGATCCAGACCTTCTGTGAGAAGCAACCACAAAACAACGGTCTGGTTGTCTGTGAATAAATGTATTTAGAGCAGCTGATAAAATCATTTCCTAAGCCTTGAGCATCTCAGAGAGCTCTGCTCCAAACGTCATCAGGATGTGGAGAGAAGATGGTGAAACTGCAATCCTACCAATAATCAATGATTCATCTAAACTGAGTGTGATGAGAGGCAGAGCATTGATCAGAGACGCAGCCAGGAGCCGCCTCTGGAGGATCTGACCTCTATGGAAGAGAGGCAGAAGGAAACCTATGAAAAGTCCTGTTTGCAGTTTGCCTCAAGTCAAAGAAGACACAACAAACTGGAGCAAGGTTCACCTTCCAGCACAAGATTCATCCAGAGCTACAATGAAGTTTAGATCAGAGCAAATTCATGTGTTGGAATGGCTTAGTCAAAGTTTGGACTTAAATTCATCCAAGGATCTGCAACCAGAAGTGTACTACTGTTCATCAATCGTTTGTGTTGTAATTGTTGATGCTCATACAGAGATTTGGCTCACATTGGTTCTTGGTGGTTTTGACATAATTATTTACATTTTTAATTGTGTTTTTCAGAGATCAAGATTTATTTCTCATTGACATTTTCAAACCAGTAAATGCAGTATCTGAAAAAAAAAACCACTGATGTTAGAAAACAGTCTTCCTCTGTGACAACTTGTGTGTTAAAATTCAATAAACTTCAGAAGTGTTTTTATGAAATGCAGCACTGATAGTTAGAGGAAGTTGCAATGACTAACAGGATCCTGTAAAATTCACCAAAGACAGAGGATTCCCACTGAAAGAAAGAATCAGACCTGAAGCCCAAAACGGTTTGATAAGAGTCAGAAACACTTTGAAGGTTCAGACTGAAGGTTGGGAGTCAGCCTTGCATGTAGTTACTTATCATGTAATTATTTACCATTTATTCATTGTGTTCATGTAGATGTTGCCTAATTAAGTCTAAACTTTTACATTAACATTCAAGTCCATTTTCTTGTCTTCTAGACAAGAGAAAAAAGATTTTAAATTATTCATCATCTTCTGACACAAAGTTTTAAACTTAATTTCTAAAAACTGTGACAGCTCTGGTTTCACTGAAAATCTAATCTTATCAGTTCTTTCTGAGCAAAAGTTTGATGAAAAAAGGAAAAAAGCATATTTACCATCGTGAAGAATTGATTCAAGACAGACGGCGTGTTTTATGTTGTTCACACTAAACTCTGATCCTTCTATTGGAACCTTACACTGGAAAATGAGACTTATTGAATCAGGCAAAGTTTACAATGTGTTACTGTTCAATTTTGCCCAATTTGTGTGAATTGCAGTCTCAGCTCCTTGTTGACAGGAGACACTGTTCTCTGGTGGCCCATCTGCTGCAAAGTTTACCTGTTTTCCATTTTCCTCTCAACTCCACAGAAACAAGGCATTTCTCATCCTCACTGGATATTTTCTCTTTCTTGAACCATTATCTTTAAAATGGTTCAACAAAGAGAAATCCTTCCTGTTCAGATTGAAATCATTCAGTTGGGGTTTATGAAAGGCTTCAGTCTGAATTTCTCATTATTTTAGCTCCACAGATTATTTTACTTGTCTTCTGAGGTGAGAGCAACTCATTTCTCCTTACATGTGAAAAGCTGCTTCACATCTTCAGATTGTAGAGTTTTCACTAAACTCGTCCGGCTACTTTGCAGTTTTATATCAGATATATGATTATCTGTCTCTGAATGCATTTGGATCATGTATTCCCCAAAACAAACATGGAAAAAACACTGAATAAATGTTTATGTAATAATACTGTGCAGTTCTGTGCTGAAGAAGCTAACAGCTAGCACACAGTGCTAACAGAAGCAGAAGCCACGATGCTACCACTATCAAAACCAGGACGTCAAAGCAACACAATGAATTCATTAAAGTTTGCTGTCATTTTATCTGCTGCTTAACTCGTTGCTGAATCCATCAGTTCAACAGGCAGAAGGAAGTGACCCTCAACCCGACCCAGTCTGTCTGCAAGTCTTTCTTGACATCAGCAGAGAACCTCTTCCAAGTCCCTGGTTCAGTTCTGCTGAGGGCTGAAACACCACACAACCAAACATTTTCACTTATTCACTTGTAGCTTCAGTTTCCTTTAATTTGGATTGTAAAATATAATGTTGGCTTCACAGTTCTGCAGCAAACAAAAATAGAAAAAACTGAACTGACCGTTCTGTGACAACTTTCCTCCAGTACACAACAAAACGTAAAAATATGGATTTTGCATTGTATAAATAATTGTACATGTAGATCAGCATGTAAAGATATCAGTCTGGTTTTATTTCACATCATTTAAATCTCTTTCTTCTGTATTTGGATGCTTTGAACTTGACTCTCCACATCCAGATGCCTGAATGCACCTAAAATGCAGTTGCTGTCATTTGATTGTCTGATTTGCTGTTTGTGTTCAGCAGTAGACAGGTGTACCCAATAATGTGTATGGTAAGTTTATACATCACTTTAAATCTTGAAGAAACATATAAATCCCTCTGAGCTCTTCAAAAGAAATTAGATAAGAGGACAGTATGAGGAATATGAGGACTGCATATTAAATGAGAGCATGCTCCAAAATTCACCTCAAGTCAGCTGAATGTCAGAGGAATAATTCATAAGCTCTTCATGTTTACTATGTATTCAAGCTCCCACATGTTTTGATTTGCCAATATTTCATACAGTCAGGCTCTGTGACACCTGTGTAGTCAGACAAATTAAGTCAATTACCTCAGTTATTCTGTTTCCTTCCTTCAGCTTGAACACCGCCCCTAACTGCAGCAGGCGCATAGAGACGTAACAGGAAGACATGCCAGCTGTGACAAACAGGCCAAACCAGATTTCAGCACAAAGAATACTAACAATCTGCAAGGCGGTGTGGGATTGTGAGAAAGCGAACAGACCGGCGTGTTGCTGCGTTCAAGTATGAGAGCAGAATACTGATGGACTCCTCAGGCTGCTGGTGGTTTGTTTAGTCCTCTGAGTTCAGTTGCTCAATCTTAAGAGGGGAGTCCAATCATAAGTCAAACACTTTACCGTGTTGACTGGCAGACAGTGACAAGAAAGCAATCCTCATTTTTGATTCAAAGGGAGCCTGTACGGTCCAAGAAACAAGCACAGTTGGCAGTGAGTCGAAAGCAGATTATCACTTTCATCACCCCAAAATCTTTTGAAGCTATGCAACAGTAGGCACAGTCCTTGAACCTGAAAAGTATGAGTCAGCCTTAAAAATGAAAGAATCCAGTCACTTTGTATTCAGTGTCCCACAGTAAAATGTAAATTCAGATGCACCAGACTGCATCAATATTCAGGCTGGAGCATTGTTAAAAGAGCGAACACGCATGAACATAATTGGTTTGCATTACAGTTGCTGTATCTGGGAGCAAAAACAGCAAACAGCTCAGTTTATAACAGAGCTGAGTTTATATTTAGTTTCCTTATCTCAGGCTGGCCAGACAAACCAAAGCAGCTCTGGGTTTCCTGAAACTCCTCATGGATTAAAATCAATTGATCCGTTTGCCCAAGAGTTTCTAATGGTTTTAGAAATTTATGGAGAATTATTCCAAACCGATGCAACACAGAAGATACACAGAAACAGAAAAGGTTAAAAAACAAATGTTCGTGAAGACTTTATTTTAAACTCACTGATTTTGTGGAGGTTTTCTGCTTTTATGTATGAACTTTTGATAAGAACTATTTAGGTTTTACTTTAAGTGCAAGGACACATTTTTCAACAAGGAAACCTCTGGTGCTGCCTGAACTCGATAACCTGAAACGGTTTAATGCAGACTGTATGCTTGTGTTTCCTTAATCTTATATCGCAAACAAGATATAAAAAAGTTATGATGCAAGTTTGTAGCAGATCTATATTCCATCCTGGTGGGCAAAGATTAATGAAACTTCATAGCCTCTCTCCTACATGAGTAAATGAGAAATTAAGCATTAGAGACAGTTTCTCATTTCAGCATAATTAAAGTTTTAATTGCTTGATGTTGAGATTAGCATCTTGTGAAAAAACAAATTCACCATGAGGCACAGCACCAATCAGAAAGAGCTGTGAAAGACAACCAGCAACAAATGGCCGCAGTGCTGCGTGATTGGAGATTGGGAATGTGGAGGAAACTCCTCCAGATTTCTAAACAAGCTGACAGTGAAGGGGTTTCTGAGCCTGCGGTTCTGATAATTGTGTGGGGTAGACGGAACAACGCACTACTGAAAAATACAGTAGGAGGATAAAAGAAGCTAATCCTGTTGGTTTTGCCATCTCCAAGAATCTACATTTCAGTTGGAGCTAATGTCTGCAGGGTGTGCATGCCAATCTCATTAGAGCCAGGTGTTGGGATTCAGCTCACTATCCCGTCTTGTGCTTTGGTTGGCAGGCTGTACGTGCCGTCTAACTCTAAGTCCTGACAGTGGTTTGCTCCATTTTCTCTCATCCTGAGCCCAGAGAACACCTGTGGTGACAGTAATTGAACACTCTCAGATCATATGCTACCATTCAGCTCTGTCTTCCTGCAGGTCCTGGTCATCGTTTGGAGGAAAGATGCACAAATTCATTTTTGTTGTAAGTCGCAGTTGTGGAACAGACTTTTAGTTATTGAGACAATATGGCTAAGGCTGTTTTTATTGTTAAGGAAAAATGATGAACATCACAAAACTTTCTGTTCCTAACATCCACCTTCACATTCTCAGGCTAAAAACACCTTTAAGAATTAAACACACTTTTCTTTATGCCCACATGTCTGTCATATATGTTGTTGTTTTTTTATTTTCATCATAGTTCACAAAAATAAAGGCTTGAAAACATCAGTCATTGTGTAATTAGATATAATGTGTACAGCAGGTTACTGAAACAATAACTGCATATGTGGCAATATACAGTTATAATCTATGTGCATATTCTGTGTAATTCTGGCTGGATATTTGCTATTTGAATTGGCACAGTCACAGCTTTTAATCAAATTTCTTTAATTTTCTGGAACATTGCAGAAATTTAGTTTTAGGTTGTGTTTTTATTCCAAAATCAGATTCTTTGGCAGTTTGGATGCTTGTCTTTGAACACCCAAATGCTTGTAAGGCCCAACATGTTCGGGCTTACCGACCTATGCACTGTACCAACTGGACAGTGCAGATCTAACATGGTGAACAGGTTCAATATTTACGTTCCTTATTTCAGAAAATAAAACTGTTTTGGGGAGTTTAGTGGCTTCTTCTGTTTGCTTTTTGATTGTTTTCCTGTTTCCAGCCTGGATTTTGCTCCTGGTTCTCATTGGTCTCTTTCCCTCAGCCTGCCTGCCTGCTCTCCCCTCACAGCTGCTCCTCGCTCCCAATCAAGAGATCAAACTCTCCTGTTATCCTTCGACTGTGGAAAAAAAGAGTTTTGTAAGACTTAAATAAATATTACATTTGTACCATGGGAAAATTTAAACCTCTGACCCACATCATGTATTTTAACTTGTTCTATATTAGAAATATTACCATAGTAAATATGATTCACTCTAAATGATCTAATATGGATGGAAGCCACTTGTCAAAGGTGAACACATGAAAACCTCAGATTGTGACCTCCTAGAAAACATCAAGCAATCACAGAAGTCATTAGGATTCAGAGACGTCCACACAATTTCATGCCACTCCGAGTTAATGTCTGTGGAGACATTTCAGTCCTGCTCAGAGCAGCAGATAGAAGGAGAGCTGCAGCGGCATCGCCACCATTAGGACCATAACTAAAATCATTATCCATATATGAGACTTTAATGCTGTGGATAAGACCTCATTTAAACGTCTGTGAAGTTTGGGAATCATTAAAGTCATGGTACATTTCATAAACAAAGAAAACTTCAGTCAGTTTCTCCAGATATTTATGTTAGATTATAAATTACTGTCCAGGTCACCCATACATACTTTGTGCAGATGTTTTTGAGTTTTTTATGAGTTAACAATTTCAAAGATTTCATGCAAAACACTCAAACATTTTTTTGAATTGAACTACCAATTTTAAAAGAAAAGTAAATTATACACATTTTCTATTTAAAACTTTTATATTTATTTTACAACTTTTTGATTGACTGTTATAAGATTCTGAACATTTAAGGACAAAACATTTGACTTTTTCAGGTTTTATTATCTGTACATTAATTAAACAATATACAGTTGATTAATCAGATCACATTCTGACTAATGAACTGAATCAGAATGTGATCTGATTCTCAGTTCGTCTCTCATTGTTGAAGTGAAGCTTTTCTTTGCATCTTGTGATAAACTGTAACTCTTCTGTTTCTGTCTGACCATAAAATGGAGGTAAAAACTCCTGAAGAGTATTTATTTTGGGAAAGATTAAGAATTACTTCTCTACACTGAAGAAGACTTTATTATCATCCTTTTTGCACCGTTAATCTCACTTTTTGTATGTGAGACGCAGGCTTGGAAAGGAACAACTTCTAATTACAATGCTACATGAGGAATCAATTAGAAGCCATTTACTTGATTAATTGATCAGAAAATAATGAAGTAAAAGTCCTCATCTATCCATGATGTTCAGGAGTCGTAATTAGTCTTCCTCCTTCTGAGTGTTTCCACTTGAAGAGGGGCTTCGCTACAGAGATGTGAATCTGTTTTCAGAAAGAGTTACTTTGGTTTATAAATGCTCTATGTATCTCTTTGCAAAACAAAAAAGCCCATTTTTAGCTTTGTTTGACCAGAGGAAATTCTTGCATTTGTTTGCTCTGTCCCTTATAAAAACCCAACAGCTTTTCTGCTCTTGTATAAACCAGGTTTGTGGAACGGGTAACTGGCCATGTGGACCTCAGCATCCCCTCCAGAGGCAGCTTCCTGCTTGATTCTCTGAATAATAATTTTAAAACAGGTGATATCTGAATATTTAAGCTTGGTGAATATTTTATAACTTCAGCACAGTCTCCTGTTTTTCTGTGCTTTTCATGTTGCTGCTTGTCTTCTAAAGAACCTCTGAAGGCAGGAACTGAACAGCTGCACATACATCAGTATCCTGATATTAAATTTAACTTTGCACACTAACTGAGTTTTAAAGGGAGTTGATTCGACTGGGTTTTATTTCAGGGTCTGTCAGGCTATGTCAAGAATAGTTTGCATCCATGACATGAACAGATTGACTTATTTTTACTGAAAAGATGCAGCTGGAGCAGAATGTCTCATGAGGAGACAGGATGTGAATACAGGTGAATACCGTATCCTCAGACAGTATTCACCAGTATTCACATCCTGTCGATGTGAACGCAGGTCAAAAGAAGCTGTGGGAACTGGTATCTTGTTGCTGTTCAATCCTCTGAGGTCAGACAGAGGATAAGAGAAAAATGTTCATTTACTTGGGATTGCGCAGTGAAACGCTGATCCATCCAGGAACAGGAAAAGTGATGGTCAGAAGACTAAATCAGGTCAGGTATGCGAGAAACATGAGACTTTATAAGAATAAGGAACATCATGTTTATAAAGCAGGACTGAATACACATGCATGCCACATTTTTCAGATCCATATGTAGTTTTGCAGTGTTGATGTATGACCAAATCCCCAAACGTGTTTCTCACACAGTTGGCAGTATCTTGAACAACTTTTGGTGACGTTTTCTAAAGTTTGACGTAGTTTTGCTGTCATGCCTGAGAGCAACTTAAACGCATTTCCTCATTGTTCACTAATTAAAATGATAAGTGGCTGCTGTTGTGCTGACTGTGTGTTTGAAAGAAGAACAAGATAAATATTATAATAATTCCATTATTCGACAAACAACTTGGCATGGCAGGAGCTTCATGTGTGTGATGGATGCTGCATGCTGAGTTAATAGGACTTCCAGTCTCAGCAGTCAATCTAAATCCACTATTAGAGGGCTGCGCCGCCGAGCTATGTGTCAAACGAACACACCAGTGCAGAACTGCAGACTCATCATCATAATGCAGTCACTCTGCTGGCTGAAAATTGAGGAGGAGTTTTTCTTTGCCTTGTCTGACACATTCTGAATATTACAACCAATACCAGCTGGAAGCATCATAAATCATCCAGGCCTACAGGACAAAGGGGATCACATGGCACCAGGGTGCAGCTGATGCTAAAGGGTTCAGCCTCAGTGATGATAAGAGCTCTCCATCTCAAAGCAGGGTGGTGGGAAGTGGATTATCACTACCACTGAGGTCAGGAAAGGGAGTATAATTAATACTGTATGAGTTAAACCTCTGCCATGCTTCCCCTGCAACACAACTGTCTGATTGAAGCAGCAAGGGTGGAGGACAACATGTGGGTGGAGAGCATGCACTATGGGTGGGTGGGTGGAAGACCCTGTGATTCTTTTCTCCCACTTTTCAAGGCTCAGTATTGCTCTGTCTCTTCTTATTAGAAAGCTAATGCAACTGTCTGTTCTAATACTAGAGAGCAGCTTTTATTCCTTTTTTTCCTCCTTCACAACCTTTTCTCTATTCTGCTCAGCACTAATCTGTGCCGTGGTAGCAGATGATAAGACGGGCCACATTCGCTTATTCCCTGCACTTTTTAGAAGCTTTGTCTCGGCACAAGCCGTGCAGTCGTTTGTTTCAATAACTTTCCAAAGGAATTTGCAAAAAAGAAGGTAAAATAAACGGTGGAACGGGGAGGGGGTGTTCTCTGCAGAGTTTCTATTGTAATTCTTCAGAGGTTTTCTGTTGATATTGGCATCCAAAACCTGAAAGAAAGCAGAAGCTTTTGTTTCAAGCAAAAGAAAAATCCTCAGTGTTAAGGCCTTTGAAGTGCACAAAGTGTTGGAGCTTATGGAGGTATTGTTCTCTGGGTGAGGGGATGAATTTTAGAGTGAATTAAAATCTACAAGCTTAACTTTTAGTGGCACATGTATTGTACAGATCAAACATGTCTTACTGGACCTTGAATGCAAACTATGAACCTCTGGCCCAGAGAGAAGAAATGAGGGATTCATCTGGGTTCATCTGCTGAGGATTTCAAAGTAACTGAGGGACTTTCTGTTGAACTATTTGAATTGTGTTAATATAAAGTCAATTTGTGCAACACTCTCTCCTGGAGAAGAGTTGTCTAATGATTAGAATACATGAAAACATCTAAGTTCATCAGTTATTTGAATTGAGAAAATTCTTAACAAAAAATAGTCATTTTTAGCTTAAGATATTTCACACAGCCAGTCCAAAGTCAGACTTTTGGTTGAATAAAACAAGGAATTTTCCAAAAGGTGAAAAATGCTCAAACACGTAATACTCAAGACAAAATCAATGTTGGTGATTATTCTGGTTGATCCCATTCAGTTCAACAGGCAGAGACTTTCTCATCCAGCATCCTCAGATCTGAATGAGAAACTGGCTTCACATCTTTGAAGATGACATAAATATTAAACACTGACGTGCAAACAACTAGCTAATAACTGATTCAGTCCATGACTATTGGCAAAGTCAGCTTGCTTGATGGGGAGAGTCAGAATAAATATTCTGGATCATTTTCACATATTTTTTTTTTATTTAAATTGGATTCTTAAATTTAACACATTCATTTGTACATATTCAACGTTTTACAGACTTTTCCTTCTGAATGATACTCAGTGGTGCTTAGTCATACATTTATTTTGAACACAGAAGTGTTTTTTGTCAGCAGGAATCAATGACGCATGCAGGAGAAACAAATGCAAAAACAAATCATATAAAAAAATAAGCCATAAATTGCATAAAGTGGATACAGTTAAATAAAATCTTTCCATGTGGGTAAGAAAAGCTGAAAGGTTCAGATTCCTGCAGTGTTACAACACAGTTCATGTTCAGATGAAGACTTGGGTCATTCAAGGTATCAGTTCTTCATCCTTAACATCCAATATATTTCACACTAGACCTTTATTACAAGCTTATCAGCAAAGTCATGATGAGCTTGGTAATGATCTGATAAAACCTATAAATCATTTTTTATTTGATAGGACATGCGGCGTGTGGCCGGCCATCACACTGACGCGCTGCCATGTTGAGGCCGTCGTTGCAGAATCACGAGGAGCCAGTAAGGAAAACGCTTTGCTGGAATCTAAGTGTGTGATTTTTTGCTGCTCAGATCCTCTCGTACCCTCATGGCATGATTAAACTTTGGAGGAGTCATCAGATTTACTAGTGCTGGGAGATTAAGCTGATGGTGGGCAATCCCTGAAGCAGGAGCCACCATTCACCATTGTCACGTTATTCTAATGAGGAGATACGGTATCTTTTATATTAAGGAAGGAAGTGAATTTTAAATCTTGTATTCTTTCAGCTCGGTTTATTTCTCTCCTCTTCCAGGGTTCGTCTCTCCCTGACAAAGTTGGTGAAAGGAAGCCCTGAAAAACTACTTCTGCTGCAAATTAAATATGTTTTAAAGTAACAACATCTCTATTTGTGTGTGATGCAAATAAAATAAGTATCTCTATACATCTTAATATTAATAATTCACAAAGGTATAAAAATGTCTGTGATGTGTGAGAATCCCTAAAAATAACTCCATTGCTTTAAATGCAGTTATTTTATAATAAATCATAAAACAATGCAGACAAGCTGAAGGCCACTGGGCTTCAATAACTGCACAGCAGGCTGATTCACTCCATGCTACTCTGCATTGATCCAATAATTCATGCAAAAGGAACTCCAACCAAGTATTGAGTGCAGATACTGAACACCACATGGAAATGCTGGCCAACAATTTCTTTAATAAAAAGCTTTACTTGATTGGTCTAAGTTTTGACATTTCTGACAAACTAATTAAATCAACAAAGTTTGAAATGTGTTAATTTGTTTGTAATAAATGTAAATACCACAGAATAAAACAAATAAGCCTTTGGAGTAAAATCTAATTTGAGTGTGTAAAACCAGCCCAGTATGTTCTGAACAGCTGCACAAGCTGCTCATGTTCCTGTTGTTACAGGAAACAAGCAACAGCTTCTCCTCAGACGTTTCCTCTAATAATAGGAACATTTTCTATGTTGCGGCTTCCAGGTCAGAAACCATTTACTGTTCTGTCCTTGATGAAATCTGTTTGAATTTATTTCAGCACACATATATGTGTTTAAATGCATTTATTGTGACGTTTCCAGTTAAAGACGAGTTTTGTTTTTGTTTACCAGGAAAAAAACATGCGAGGTTAAAAAGCCCCAGAAAAAAAATTTCATTACTGTTAAAATATAAATATGAAATGTTCAGACCCTGGAATGAAAAACCTTCCGTTTGTCCTTTAGATTGTTGATTTTTTGTGTTACTGTTTGACCCTGACTTTTACCTGAAGCATGTAAATCTGCATCAGCACCCAGAAAATCTGAAGATTTGCATTTTTGAGCTCCAGTATGTTTTCATTCATTTTGGATGAACTGTTTCTTCTAAAGTAATGAGAAATATTTACATTCCGTAAATTCAGCAGCCTCCAATTTACTGTTGGCAACTTTTAGTTTATAATTTTCTGTGGTTATTCACTGACCTTTAGCATAGATATTTATGCAGCATGTGGCCTGAGATCTTTAATAAAAGTCGGTTAATTTTATTTCACTTCAAAAACAAAGCACAGTGAAAACCTTTTCTGCTTATTCTAATGATTTCATTAAAGTTAAAGTGAAAGATAATATAAAAATATAAGGAACAGATGTGCACCAGCACAGCTTGGGGCGAAAGAGGTGGTTGAAATATTTCGACTTCTCTCTGAACCACCTGTTGCACGAACCAGATGGTGAAGTTGAAAGTGAGCGTGTGTTGGGAGGGACTTCTCGCTGATTACATCCCCATTCACTCGAGGGTGCATCTGGTGTATAAAGAGTCTGTTCATGCCGCCTCTCTGCAAGTGACACCCACTGCAGTTTCCTGCACTGTTTCTCAGCGTTGAAAATGAAGCTCTGTGTTTGTGCCATGAATTAGGCATAATGAAGCTGGCCACAAAGATGTCATGCTGCAAGCTTTGCTGTACTGTTTTGTTTTCGTTTAATAATTTCTATTGAAACTGAAAAGCCCCTTTGTTGATGTTTTCAATCAACAAATCTGCAGCACAAAAGGACAATTTGTATTTACCTTTCACAACAAACCAATTGTGTTTTTTTTACTGGATTATTTTACTAAGCCTGAAATAGCATTTTATTGTGAAATTGTGCTCTATAATTATGTTATAATTTATTCATTGAATTTGTTTACTCCATTTTATGACATTTTGATTGTTAATTTTCCACCAATATAATGAGAAAATTAACGACAGGCTTTGTAACTATACTAAATCCTATGATGTTAGTTGATAAAAAAATTTCTAAAAGATAATAAACAGCAATATATTAATATTACACACATTCAATTAAATTTTAGCTAAATGCAAAATGAAAGTCTTGATTAAAACTTTTCTTTGTCTGATCAAACTGAGGCGTTTCTGCCTGCGTACCAACGCTGTTCGCTGGTGGTGAACTTTAAGTGCTTAAAGTGATAAACTGGTGCCAGTATCTTGTTGGTTTGGCCATTAATGCAGGAGAACTGGAAAAGTTATGACACCCAGTTTACAATAGCACTAAAAAAGCAGTTCATCCTGCATTAACGGTTTGGCCATTTTTCATAAAGTTGACATAAAAAACGGTTTTTAAAGGTGTTGACAGGCTTCACTCAGTGTTTTTCACTTTTTGCCTCCATCCTTCTTTTCAACCATGTCAACATTGATTCCATCTGCATCTCCCTTCATGAGTGAAGTGGAAGTTTAATCAATTAAAGATCATATAGGCTGTATCATAATTCATGGCACAGGTGGTTTGGGACTTGCTTTAAGGCAGCAATCTGTCACATGCATCAGCGATGGAACGCTGTTATTTCTTCAAATGTTTCTATAATCTCAGTTATTGAATAGCTGTGATTTGGACGATGCGTCGCTGATGGTCTGACATTTTACATGATGAAAGCTGAGGATGTGAGAGAAGAATCAGACAATCTTCCACCTTCATTACAAATGCTTTATGTTCGAGTTCTGGTCTTCAAAAGTAAGAAAATGAGAACAAATGGCCTCACATCTCTAAACTTGTTGTGAAAGGAGAATATTTCCATCAAAAAGGTGAAACTTGTTTGAGGCTGTTTCATTCTGATGTTTTTTGAAGGAGGCTTTGGGAGTCTGGGAGACGCTCTGATTTCATCTCTTTTGATTTTGTAAGTTGGCATGCTCTTGAACTTAAAAACTTAATTCCACTGTGAAAGTTTGAAGGTTCATAAAAGTTTGTACACTGCGGTGTCCTGATTGTTGCAGAGCCCGTTGTGTTTGTTTGGGTCAGCACCGCGCTCAGACCGGAGCCTCTGATTCATTTAATTCATCTGATGAATTAAATGATCACTATTTATCTGTTTCAAGCTTCAACATGATCGCTGTAGTTTACAACACTTCTCATCAGAACCAGAACAAAAACCTGGCGAGACAAAACTCCTACTTAGAGAAACTGACTGTAGGGGGGAAAACTAAAACACTTTCTGAAAGAGTCACAAGCTACTTCTTCACCTTCCTCTGTCAACAGCAGGAAACAGCTGTCACATTCCCATCTTCGCCACCAGCTAGTTTCTCTCAGCCTCCTTATGTGTCTTTGCCCTAATTGTAGGAGAGAGGCAAGGTGCACCAGCTGCCAATCATCCTCAGGCTTCTCCACCGAACACATCGCTGGCTGGAGGTGCATTACACGTTTACCACACAAACTGGTTGCTGTTTTTATGTCGGGTATGTAAAACTCTGTTTTTTCTTTCTCAGATAAGACAACCACTTTGCAGAGCTAATTTTCTTGGTTTTCCATCTTTATTAAGTTTGCTAAAGACTCTGAAAGATTTTCCACATTGTCATATTTATGTGCAGAATTTTAAGGAAAGAGAATAACTGAATACAATTTGGAATAAGGCCAAAATGTAGAATAAGTGAAGCACTGTAAAACCTACGTAACTGGAATTGTTATTTTGTGTCTCTTTTATGACCATAAAAAAGAATATAAATATAAAAACATTTTGTTCTGAATGTTCAGAGCAAAAAATACCATAATGGTTTTAAGCAAGAGGCAGAAGATAATGGAAACAGAAAAAGAAAGCCAGAAAGTGGATTGTGGAGATTTGTTGAAGGAAAACACAGACAGAGTTGGAACATGGTGTGATAGCTTTGTTGTTACCTGGATGTTTGTTTTCTTCTCCAGAGGAATTTGAAAGGTTTTTAACCAGACAGGAGCAGCTATTGTCCTCCTGAAAACTACCACACAGAACCGAAGCCATTTGGAGCAGATGTATAAATCCATGCAGCTCTGATGAAGAGACAAATGTTTTGTTTCTGATTAAATGATTCTTCTTTATTTTCCATGTCTGTGTGTCTGTATCAGATTTTCACAAAGAAATTGTGAAATATTTTCCTTTAAAGTTGACAAACAGCAAATGGATCAGCTGCTGAAACCCATAAATATATTGATTTTCTTCTATTGGCAGAATATGGAATAATACTACATGAAGCACAATGACAAAGTCCTTGTAAGCAATGTCCAGTTCAGCTATCTGAAACATAAAAAATAAAATAAAGATGATTAACTTCACAAAAGAAGAATTTTATGACTGTACTTACTCTGAAATCATTTTTATATTTTATTCAAGAACTAAAACTAATCAGCATAACAAAATGTTGTGGTGAACTATTTCCTCCAAGGCATTTCCTATTGGACAGAAAGTGTCCCCTGTGACAGACAAGGCGTCATGTTTTTTCCATCTTTGAAGGAAAATTGTGAGTTTGCATCACTGCCTATATTTCTCACATTCTGTGCATGCAGCCCTCCCATCAGGCAGTGACTCCACAGACACCTCCGTCTACCTGCAGCTCCGCCTGGATCTGCTCTGCTTCCCTTTGCTCCCTGGATTCTCTGCCTGGTTACCCTCTAACAAATTCTGTCTTGTTCGGCTCAGGTCTCCTGCTCTAAACTTTGCCTCTGTCGTTCAGCTGCCTGAAACGGCTTCAATCCTCATTCTGCTCACAGAGGCTGCTTCTCTCGCCGCCATTTAGTCACTCAAAGAATTTGTCACTAAATTTAGCCTTTTTTCCCAGATTCTGACTGAGAGGCAGAAAACTCCTCTGTTCATATTACAGTTATGTCAAATGAGGCATATACACATGTTTACTATGTTCTGTTGAGCTCCTTTAATTAAAAAAATGAACAATAAGCTCAATGAGTTTGCAGATTTTTATCACGATGAGTGATAAAAATATGTTTCTTGTGCTGCTGCTGTTGCAGGCTGTGCCCTTCACTGACTTGTTGTGATTCACCTGAAATTGATCAGATAATGAAGATGAATCGTCTGCTGCGTGGGCCAGCCGGCTTTGGCAACTACATATGGAGTTTTCATGATATTGTTATGAAAAACATGGAATCATATTCTACTGATGAACCAGTCTGACTGGACCTGGGGAAGTTTAGGCCTGCATTTCTTTAGCTTGTGAAGACACACCTGTTTGCCATCAAGAATCTTTTTAGCATTATTATAAATGAATCCAGGCAATAAAGGGTCACAATTTCAGGGGGGAAAAGTTCAGCACGATTCTGCAAAGCAAAAGTTATATTTTCACGTCTGATTTAAGTTCACCTTGGTGCATACATGGATACAGCAGCACAAAGTCAAAAGATTTCAGATGCTTTCCTCAATCCATCAGATCATCCTGTCATCCCCGGGGGTTACAGACCTCAGCACTGACTTCATGATACAAGTGTAACTGACTGGGAATTACAGCATCTAAGAGGATGTGCAGGATTGAAATGACAGGTGCACAGGTCTGCGCCACCTGGGGACCCCACTTTCCTTTAATGCACCTTTCTTTAGTTCGCCTGTGTGTGTTTATTTTTAGATATGTGCTGAACAATTCTTCATGATTCTGTTTTGAGGACATTTCCTGCATTTTTGCTTCTCCTTTGGTTTGTCTGTTCATGTAGCTTCTGTTTTCTTTTCTTTAGAAAACAAGAATTATTAGGTGAAACAAGAAATGAACCTTTGATTAAGCCTGAACAGACAAACTTTAAAAAAATAAGTTATGTAATTATCTTCTTACATAAGCATTTTTTTCTAACTCAGATTTATTGAAGTCACTAAAAGACGTGTGAAAATGCTCCTCTTCTTTCTTTCTTTCCCTCTGAATGCTGCTGGTTGATGCACATCTGCCCCAAACACAGCAAAGCTTTTACCTGTGACTGAGTGCTGCAGCACTTTCTGGTCTAAGCTTGAAATTTGGAACTAATGCTGCAACAAATGCACATCTCTAAATTGGACAGGGGAACACAGAGCAACCGTGGAGCAGCATTTATTCACAAGTTAGATTGTCACATTTATGACAATAAATATGAGTTGTATTTTAATTTGTGGCTTTACAGGTTATTACATTTTTAAAAGTCAGTTTATGAATTAATATTAAGCCTATAAAGAGATGGTCTTATTTAATTTATTCATTAGATGTTGTATATTAGAATAAAAATGTAATTATTCAAGCATAAGTATGTTGAGTGACAGTAGAAGGTGCAGTACAAAGATTTAACCTTCTGAAGAAAAGGAGCAACCTTGCAGTTATTAAACTAGAGAAGGAATAAAACACATGGAGCTAACCCCTCCTCCTCACTTACTCCTAAACGAAACCATTAAAAGGTAATACATGGTTTCTGCCCTTTTCCTTGATAGGTCCACTCCTGAAAACCATTATAAGACCGCTTGAGCGAAATGTAGAAATTTCATGAGTGAAAAAGGGCAACTGGAGAACAAGGAATTCATTCATTCAGAAAGCTACTTAACTCCATATAACATTCAGAAAACACTTTAAGAGCTTTAAGCCTCTGCTCAGGACAAAACAGCTTAATTAAACCCACATGTTCATGTGCGATTATGTTATAATGCACATTTAACAACTGGAGAAACGCTCTCTTTCAGAAGAATAAACTAAACATGTCCACCGCTTTACTTCTCAGGCTGGCAGTGCAGGACAAAAACAAACATGTGAAGTTTGGTATGTTTGCAGATAACTGCAGGATTATGAGATGATGAGATCACCATACATTACAAAGAAGTTAATGTATTAGTACGTGTACATGTATTAAGTGGAAATGCAGGGGAACTGGATACTCAGAGTGCAACAGAGAGCAATAAGAACTGGGATTTTAGAGTTGGTAAAGAAGAGCTAATCAGAGGTGAGTAGATGCAGTAAAATGAATGGAAAGGAAACTTGAGCCTCATTGAAACAATAAACATAAAGAAAAAAATCCAGAGCACAATGAGAAATGATGAGCACACAGGAGATAAACTAAAATGATACAATATATGGAAATAAACAATAAATTAATATTTGAACAGAAACACAAGTGAAACTAAATGAATAGAAGATCATAAATGAGGAGCTGGATTTTAAACAGAACCAGTGCCAGGTTCTTCCAGGGTGAGTTTTGTGTGGAAACATGTTCTCCATGTCAGACATGATGGAAAACGGACCAGAGGCTCCAGTGTCTCTGCTGTCAGGGTCCAACTGGAATCACTGGGAGTTTCTGATCGTGTGTCTGAGTGCTGATGCTCCTCCACAGGGTGAAAGGAAATGCTGAGACTAATTGTTAGAGGAAACCTGAATTATTTCTGTCTTCACATTGAGTCGTGGCGATCGAGTTTTCCTCCCATAAACAGATTTTATCACTAGATACCAACTGTGTTTCATTGGACTCTAGTTTTGGATCTTAGTGGCAGAACTTCATCTTCATCTTCCCAGGTTTATGTTTGTTATTTGGCACAGGACAAATTTCTGTTACTCAGAGTCTATTTATTTCCTTTGGTTTCTTTTCTACCTGACAGGTGGGTCATATTTAGTGAAACTGGATCTTTTCAAGAATTTGTGAGTTTTATAAGACTCTCATGGAGCTTCAAACATTCATAAAGAAACATACGTCTCTTCATTGTTTAGGTATCTATCAAAAAGCATTCAACAAAACACCATTTTTGACGTTCGGCATGGCGCAACATAAACTCTCTGCCTTTATCTTATTGCTGTTTGATTTGACATCAGCCCTCACAAAGCTTAACTAAGTCAGTGCAGAACATTGAGCTTCAGTGCTGCTTCCATTGTCTGCTGAATCCATAAATGCTGTTTCTGACTGAGTTCTTTGACACAATTTGGCTCCAAGGGGATCCTTGTGGCTCTTCCCTTTTCCTAAAGTTGTCCATGTTTTCAAAGGGAAGACATTTCCTTCAAGGTCTGGACGTTATTTTACTTCTTTAGTGTGTAAATGGCAGCTGGATTATGCAACTGTCAATGCACTGCACTACAAAATATTTTTCCACACATTACAGACATTGAGTCCAGAGTTTACTTGACAAAGATTAGAACATTTATGCTTCTCCAGTTTGCTTTGTCATTCAGTGTTTAGTGTGCAAATGTGACCAAACTGCTGCAGTCTCCATTTCTGGAGAGCTTCTTCAATAGTTAATCATTTGGAAGCAGAAAGAATTAGTTTTCACCGTGAACCAGCCAAGGTCGGATAACTCCTGAGATTCTAAACTGATGAGTAAAATAATTAAAGAGCTGTCCTAGAACTATGAAACACCCTCACAAAGCCTCAGAAATCCACTGCAAATAACATTTCTCACAGAAAAACACATGAAACAAAAACTCATTCAGTGACGCTTGCTTGTCTTGTCTGGTGTGTTCAAGTTACATTTTCACTACATCAGACCCAGAGAAGCTGAAGTTAAAGGGCTTAGCTTATCCAGACATTACAGGAAGTGGAAGTGGAGGACTTTGGGTCAACAATCCGGAGGCCAGAGATGTCGCATGGTTAGGCAGCGATAATGAGGAAATGACAGAACTGGAGGTTGCAGAAAGCAAGTGGCTGAGATGGTTTTACATGTTGAGAGGAGAGATAATGATCATACCGCTAGAAGGATGGGGAGGTCGGAACCACAGAGCAGGAGGTCAAGAGGAAGACCAAACAGGAGCTTTATGGATGTGCTGGAAGACGACGTGAAGTTAGTTGGTGTGAGGACGGAGGATGAAGAGGACAGAACCAAATGGAGACAGATGATTGGCTGTGGCGACCCCTGAAGGGAAACACTGAAAGAGACGAAGACAGAGGGGGGAACTGGGAGTTCATCCCAGTGAAAAGGAGGGAAGGGCCATTCAGTCAGCCACCAGGAACCTGTCCAACCTCAGCCTAATTGAGATGGCTTCAATGGCAGATCATTAGGTCACCCAGCATTCTTTGTTTGGAGGTAATTCTGTGTTGTTTCCTGGCCAAACACCAGCAGAGTGGCATTAGTGTGACCACAGCCTTTCCTCCCTCCACACACACTGACCCATGATGCATTATCACACCAGGGCCATTGCTCGTGTCTGTGTGACTCAATCTAGTTGAGAAATTTAATTTGTGAGCCTGGCAGTGTGGGACAGCTGCAGTACATTTTACCTGTATCAGTTATATGTGCCCATTAAATGTTAATGTCAGTGGAAACTATTATTTAGGCCTATACTTCTGTGAGTCTGCTGTTACTGTGTACATGCGTCGTCGCTTGATGCCCTGCAGCCAAACTGACCGAAAAAACACATTTATGTTTGGGGTGAAGAGAATTTCTTCTGGTTTTCTGACATGATGAAACATGCAGCACGCTGGCTTGGTCTAATTGCAGGAATTTGTTTTCTTTAGTTCCATTAGACTGCATGCGACGGCTGCTTATCTCATACCAGGTGTTAATGCTAGAAACAAAGCTTTATAGATGCCGTACAAGTGTAATCACTCTAATCTTCTTATTGCTTATGCAAACACATTTCCATTAATTCAACATTTACCAGGCTTTCTGCAGCCGCAAAGCTAAACTTGCTAAAACTTAAATTTCACCAGCAATACAGATTTTTTTCTTCTTTGAAGTCAACCCAAAACTTCTCTCTGAAGTCATATTATTTCTGAACAAAATCATAACAGAGTGTGAAATTACCCCGAGGCCCTTACTGTCTGTGTTCTGGGACTGAGCAGGCATTTGAGGGCACTGGTGCATTCTGAAAGGCTGCATGCTGGGCCTCTGCCATCTCTGAGGATTACATGAATTAGAATAAGGTTTGCTGAAGATATCCGCCGCACTGGAGAAAATTCACACAATGAGTGTTTTCGCTCAGTGGGTGCATCTTCGCCCACATAGGACGTACGACACGTACGCAAATGGAAGACAAAATGCTTCAAAATGCTCATTAGAGGTCATATACACACATATACACACATATATAGAGACAATGTTTAATACTTGTTAGAGGTGGATTCAGCATTTTGTAACTGGGCTTTTCTTTGTGTTTCAGTATTGATGCCAAGAAAACATTTGCACCATAACGTCTCACTCATAATTGTAATGAAAGCCATTGCAATTTCATCTGTATAGCACATTTTCAGCAACAGTGAAATTCAAAGTGCTTCACACGATGAGAAGAAAAACAAAGCGTCAAGCAAAACATGCAGTGGTAAAGTCTGGAAAAACAATGTGAGACTGAAAAACAAGCCAAACATGATGATGTTTGAGTTATTAATCAGAGGCGAAGCTAAACTAATTGGTTTGGACCTGATTGAAAGGAAGTCAGTGTTTCAGCAGTTTTTCAGTTTTCTGAACATTTGTTCCACATTAGACAAGTAATAAAAATGAATGTTGTCTCTCCATGTTTGGTTCTGACTGGGACCAGAAGACCAGTGATGTGTCTTCAGTCCCAGCAGTACCTTTTGGATCACACCGGCCAGCTGGATCAGTCACATCATCACAGTTTACTTTAAATGGCTCAAATTCTCCCATTTTTCAAATACAAAATGTTAACTTTTTACAGAATTTGATCCACTGATGGTCTCTTTGTCCCAATAAACTCCCTTTATGTAAAAACCCCAACAGATTACTTTATTATATCAGTTTAATAAAAGTAAGATCATAAATGAGGAGCTGGATTGGTAAACGTTGAAACTTTAATCTCACTTAATCCTCTAGAAACCAACTGCAACCTCTGACCAATCAGTTTAAAGTCATGTAACTCTGAACTGTTGAAAACGTTACAATATGAAATACGACGGCAGCCGAATGCGTCCTGCTCTGTAGGATTCCTGATCAGGATTTAACAAGTCAAACTCTCCTTCTGTTCACTCTTTTCTGAAACAAAAGAAAATATTAAAACGGCATGAAAAGTCATGAGGAAAAAACCTTCAATTCCTGATGTTGTATCAAGCCTGACAGCCTTTGGTTGATTTAAAATAAATAAATGACATGAACGAAATGATTCAAGCATCAATGTAAACATGGGTTTAAATGGCTTGATCTTCAACCAAAGATCAAGCCATGATTTTAATTGCCAATTTAAACAGAATTGACAAAATATGGATTCTGTGACATATAGAAACATTCAATCCATGAAACAGTTTACAAGCTTCACATTTTCTTTCTAAATAAAAATCATTTCTATTTAACCACAACTCAGGTGACAGTTAGCTGAAGGAACCGCGTGGTTCCCGACTCTCGGGACCCAGATCCTGGAAGCTGTAGTTGTGCCCCTGGCCCAGAACACCTGACTCAAATAATCAGCAACTTCTCAATCCTGTGATCACTGAGTAATTATCTCCTCATCGCCTTCATGGCCCATGGATGAAACAATCCACAACAAAAACACAGAATCAATGAACTGAACAGGAAACAAGAACTGCTGATTTTCCAAACACTTTATCAGATGAAAACCAAACAGTTTCCTCTCTCATCAACACAAAAGAGCTCATTAGCTATTTAACTTTTTAGCAGCACATTTTTTACAAAGATGATTTTCTCAGCTGGTTGTGGTCATGACAGACTAAATCCTGTCGTCTGGACGCTGGATGTGCGTAAAGAGTTTGAGAATGTGAAAAATTCTTCACCTGCACCGTCTCACACTCATCTGACATGACATGTTGCCTTAAAATTAGATGGAGTCTCCTTCTGTTTGCTCACTTTCCTCAGTTTTCTGTTGCAGTTTCAGAAAATGCTGTAAAACTGAAAACAGCAGTTTAGCTACTTGAACTGCGTTTGAATCCAGTCGATATGAGCAACATCAATAAAGATTTGGACTGGAATTTTATGTAAATTGTTGCCACCAGATGATGATTTTTGCATATTTCACTGAAAATATGGACTGATGTGACAAGTACAGCGCCATGTGCTTAGCTTCTGCTATCATGCACATGCAAACTGAAAGCCTATATGTGTGAATACCCCATCATTATAGGAGAGTTATTCCTCTGAGCTCTAGATTTGAACAAAAAAGGAAAAAAGGAAGCAGAAAAAGCAGACAGAGAGCAGAAGGCCTGGGAACTGATAAGGACTGTTACTGGTGTTGTAGCCAAGCTAATTAGCCAAAAGGAAATTGGGCGGTAGTCCATATCAGTGAGCTCCAGAGAAGCCAATCTTCCGGGGACCCCTCAAGGTGAACAGCCGTGGAAGTGGCTCCTGACACCGAAGGCTACAGCAGCTGAGTGGCTTTACTGTAAATCTAATTTGGAGGCGACAGAAATCCCTGTTTGTTCCTGCAGTGAGTGTGACGGGAAGCTGGTCTCTCTTGGTTACATTCATGCACAATTTTAATCTCTAATTCAAGTATCAGCTTAGTATAGTTTAATACATTTCCCACATGTGGTTCAGGTCATTCATTTTTGCCAAGAAACATTTATTATTCTAAGAAAATTATATGATGCAGAAGTAGTAAACAAGCCAAGGCCACATAAGGAAATGAACGCTCAGCGGGAGCTCAGTGCTGATGGGCGCACTGAATGTTTCCCCCTCCTATAATGTATTTCATCCACTATATTTGCATGACAAGAAAACATATGCAAATGTTGCAACTGACACCAAAACCCAAGAGTACAATGAGAACAATTCAGAACAAAATGAAATGGAAGATAAGAGCACAAATTATGACAAGTGCGTTGTACATTAGAAACGGCGTCTTGAGGCTGAGGGAGCTTCACGGCGCTGAGAGGAAAAGACGAGATGTTGGTGAGTTTCACATTTCAGAAATCTTTGCACCAAAGCAAACAGATAATCAATACAGCCGGGTCAGACCTCGCAAGCCCCTTTAGACTTAAAATGTATTTTTGTGCCATGGGTGAGTAAATGTTGCACCTCTTTGTTTGTTGAAGAAGAAAAAGTGTGATTGCTTTTATTTTCTGGGGAAGAGCCGGTGGATCAGGCTGCAGCTGCACGTCACCGAGACGCACAGGATGAATGGAGTCAGACAGGAGGGGCCAGTTTAATGTTTTGAATATTTTTTTCTTTTATGAACTGAAATTACAAACAAATAAATGACTTTTTTTAATTAGTAGTGTGTTAAATTGTTTTAACATCTTTTATGAAGTTTATATTTTATTTCATATGGAAAACAAACTTCTTGATTGAATAAAAAATTAAACTAGATCTGTAAGGGCTGTGAGTTAATCTAAGCTTATCTGTATATATTTGGAAATTTATTCATATTCCTTGAATTTTATTTTCTATTAGGTTCATTTATAACCACAGATGTTTTGGATTTATTTTTATTATTATTTTTAATATGATTTACATAAAATATTGTAAATTGTATTTAAGTGGCAAACAAATCGTTTTTTGTTTTTACAAATGCAAATCTGGAAAGATGAATATTCAGTTCCTTTGAGGAATCAGGTCGGATCCTGCTGAGTACACCAGAAAAACCAGAGAACCTAAAAGCATCAGGAGCAGGAATCTTGGCTGAACCTGATAACAGGAGAATCGGACAAAAGGAGGAAATGAACAGAAGAGCTTTATTGTTCGGGACGTGGTCACTAGAACGCTGCACAAGTGAGACTGATTACTGGATAAGAAACAGCAGAGGGAGAGAAGAAACACACGACGACTGGGAGAAATAAACTCCACAGAAACACAGCAGTCAATATGACAAATAAAAATATATAGATAAATAATCCTGTAACAGCACAAAGGAGCACAAAACTAACCGGAATGAAGAGAATTCGCTGAAATCAACGCAACAGAAACCAAAGTCAGAGACATGAGGGAAGCTGCCCAGGTTATCAAGTTTAAATGTTCTGAAAATGTGCAATAAAATCAATTATTGTATTTTTGAATGCAATTTTTACAACAGAATAAATAAATTGTGATGTACGTTTTGTTGGTGACCACCAGGTGGGGCTGTATCATTTGGGTGACCTTCCTGTGTCATAAACTAACCCAAACAAACATTTTGCATGTGAACCAGCATAAAAACAGCACAAACACAGATTTTGTTTGACTTGGGTGATATGAAGAGTTGTAGCTGACATTTTACTGACCCGTCCTCAAACCTCCAGCACAAACCCAGCAAGAGTGTTTGAGTCCAGAAGATGCGTGTTTAGAAGAGGAGCCCGGTCAGGTTCTGGAGTTTACAGCAGCATCACATTCTCAATAAAGTCATAAGAAACCATGGATTCAAAAGCCATCCTGAACTGACCATTCTCATGATGGCACATGGTGATGGCAGCATCATGCTGTGATGTTGACTTTCTGCATCAGGGACAAGCATTTTTTACATCCAAGCTTTTTTTACATCCAAGCTTTTTCTACACCAGTTTGGCATGATGCTTATTTGACACAGAGCCTTTATATTAACGATGACATTTTTACAGAGAAATTAAAATCTTTACTGTTATGTAGTAACTTTTTGTTACTGTACAACAAATGATCTTTTATTAATATTTTTTGCTTAAATTTTAATTAACAATCTAAATGACAGAAAAGATGTTGAGTGATTTACACTCAATAGTTTTTACTCATTCATTTCTCTTGACTCAATTGAATATTCTGACACAGCAGTGATATTTCCATGAACTGTAGATATTTTATTATTATTATTATGATTATTATTGAAAGATTACTATTATTCATCAGGAATTAATTTATTATTCTCTTTCAGTTTTCATATTTCAGCCAGACTAAAGATGTATTTACATGCAGGTTACAGAACAGCAGAAATTGGTATTCAGGCTGGAAATGAATGAATTTGAACTCAGAGAGGAAGAATGGGCTTCCTCTGCAAACACAGCTACACAAAGTAATTGGATTGTGACAAGTGAGCTCCAGCAATTTCTAAAATTTCAAAGGTCTTTTCTTTTGTCTTATTTCCCAGCAGCACAGTCTAATGGGCAGAACATTATTACTGGTCATGGATGACCAATTCATGCTTTATTGCAACTTATGATCTCCAGTCAAATGTAACAAATATGGCAGAGTTTATTATTCATCGCCTCAGCAACCTGGTAATAAGGTTAGAGCAACATATGGTCTTCAATAGGTTTACACACATATCGTATTTTATAATGTCTGCCTCAGTTTTATCAAGGATTTCACTGTCCGTATTTATATAATAGATTTTATGCTGGTAAAACATCTGAAGGCATTTACTATGGAAACCAGTTCTAAGTTGCACAGATTCCCAGTAGTTCCTGTGTTCATAACAACAACCCAGTGATTTAGCAACTCTGTTCCTCTCATCTCCACCAGCCTGATAATCATTCCTTCACCTTTTATCCAAACTGCCTTTTTCTGGATGTTTCCTCTGACATAGGAGATGGAAACGTTTTAAATACCAACAAACATTCCACCTGAAAAGCTGGAATGTTTTCCCCTTTTCTTATGACCATTTAGGCATCTAGAAGAGATGAACATCTAGAAGAGATAAACATCTAGAAGAGATGAACATCTAGAAGAGATGAACATCTAGAAGAGATAAACATCTAGAAGAGATGAACATCTAGAAGAGATGAACATCTAGAAGAGATAAACATCTAGAAGAGATGAACATCTAGAAGAGATGAACATCTAGAAGAGATGAACATCTAGAAGAGATGAACATCTAGAAGAGATGAACATCTAGAAGAGATGAACATCTAGAAGAGATGAACATCACTTCTAGATGCCTAAATATATTGATTTATATCGATTAAATATATTGATTTGCCTCCATGGATTTGGCTGAATAGCTGTACCTAATAAAGTGGCCTGTCAGACTGTGTAGACGCCAGTCTCTGTTGTTTCAAACTGAAATGAAACTGACATGGTTTCCATTCGCTGCTCAGCATGCTTTGGCATAATATTTGACAACACAAGATGGCCCTGCCAAGATGGCTACCTGTAACCAACTCCGCTCATGTTTGAGTGTTTAAACTGGATTCTTGCATCTGTTTGGCTCCGTGCTGTTTTTCTTTTCTTTTGTGGTTTGGCTGCAATCAATCAATATCTCACCAGTCAACAAATTTCCAGTCCTTGCTGACGGAACATGAGGCATGAACGACAGAGTTTCTGCTGAGCTGTTCATGATCTGCGCAGGATTTTAACAATTACACTTCAATCAAGTGAAGCATCTGTTTGGTACAACAAAAATAGTCAATGATTCGGATAATTTGTTGCCACCCAAGAGTTTAAGCAATCTAACTTTGCAAGGCAACCTGCACATGGTCACATTTGGGAGAAAACTCTCTTCAAATCACTAACAGGAAACAGCAGCTCAGACTGGGTTTGAGTTATTTACATCACCATGCTGAGTTTAAACCACCTGGGTATTGTTATTCTTGGGAAGCAAACCCAGATGCTGAAGCCTGAATACTCCTCACCAAATGGTTAAAAGGAGCCAATAGAGTCAGAATACACAAAAGGCATCAACTATTCCACGTCAGTGCACAACATTTCATGGGAAATATACCTTTGGTTTCACATGAGGGACTATCCTTTCACCGTAGACTGTTTGTTTTTTCCCCTCTGGTTAAAAATTTAAACAAGCCTGACAATGCCTGAAAAGCTCAGTCTACCATGAAAAGATTGGAGATGCACAAGACAAATTTAAAAGACAAAAGCCAGAGAGAAAGAGAAACATCCCCAGCAACATCTGCTTTCTCTGCGTGGATTTTGGGGAAAAATGAAACTTATAGCAGCATATAAAAGGTTTGGGAGCCCAATCAGTGAATATTGTGCTGCAAAGCTGCACAATATTTATTTAGCTTAATATTACAAATTCTTTTGCCTTTTTCTCACTGGTTAGATTCAAGAAAGTGGAATTTAAAGGGCGATGCTGCATCTTGCTGGGTAATGTATGTTTGCTGTGTTTCAGTCTTTTTTCAGATCATTCTGAGTATAAAATATTATTGATAACTGCATTTCCTCAAAGGACCAGATATTTATTTGCTGAATTAATCCTCTGCTTGACGAGGTTGCAACTTTAGTGAAACATCTGTTTATCAGTGTTTTAAGTGAGTTTTTTTAAAAACTGGTAGATGCCTGAAGCCATTTGACTCCAGAGCTGTTCGCTTTATTTTTTCACCTTGTTGTCAGAATATAAAAAATTCTGCATTTTCTGGAAAATGTCTCTGCTTATTAAACATATAAGTTACGTAGCAGGTGACTTCATATCTGTGTTTGGATCCAACTTCATCTCAAACACAACAACTAAACAAAGAAAACTAATCTGAAATTATTAGAAGTCAGATTCTTCTATTAATTAAAAGTAGAAGTCTTGCAGAAAATGAGTGCAATTATTAAAAGGTTTTCTTTGTTCCTGCTACCTCAGTCACTTTTAAACACTGAACATGTGACTAAAAATTTACTTTTGATTCTTTTGCTTTAGTGGCTTTTGTGAGATCACAAATGTGTCATTTTTGAGATTGTAATTGTGAAGTATAGATCATTTTTTGCCTGACAAAAAGCATTGATAGGGAGGGTTTCTGACAGAAATTGCAGCAGAAAAGCAGACTACACTTATATGCACTTTAAGTAAAACCACCTTGGTTGGCATTCTATATTGATTCCAAAATGCTATTTCACAAGCTGGTAAGCACAAAGTCCAACTGAACAAATACAATATGTGCTGGGGCAGAACTTTCAGAACCGGCAAACATAGGAATGAATGCAGAATATTTTCAAAGACCATTAGCCATTCAGTCATAATGGATGAGCGCCTGGCCAGAGAGTCAATGAGAGCTTTAGAGTTTTCCTTTGTTCCTCATCCAGACGTTAGAGAGGAACTGAGGGAGTCCCGACAAGAAAAGTCCCTGATCAGCCGTGGTAAAGAAAAACTACAGCAGTTTGTTCACTCGCTGCATATTTTCATGTATTGTGAATTAAGTGACCGACCAACACAAGCTGTTTGAAAGTGTGATGTGAAATGAAAGAAGGCGTTCTGGTCAGAGGAGATCAGACTGGATTGTTTTGCCGACATTCACAACACGGTGAGGTCAAGACAGATTTTACTGTCTTTACTTCTGATCCTTGGATTAGTGACAATGACTTAGTGTGAGGCAACTCATCCTGAAACCTGTTGCAATATTGAACAGCTTGCCAGTGTCGGCCACCAGCTCCCTTCATGCTAATCAACAGGTGAAAGAAACAAACCCTCCATCCTCACCTGCATTGGCTACTTTGGGTCTTTGCCAGTTGGAGGTAAAAGGAACCTGCATGGGTTTTCTTCTGGCCTGAAGAAAAATGTTCACAGCTCAAAAAATGTGTAAAAACAAAATCTAATGTTCTGCATTTCAGATTTAGTGAAAAGAAACCAAAAGTTTGCTGTTTGGGTTTGGAGATGTAACAAAAAAGATTTGGGTAATCAAAAAAAAAAAGAGACAAAACAAAACCTTCCTGAAAAGACTAATATTCCTAAAAATATATTTATTAATTGATGTATTTGTTTAAATGCTTAATGATCTAAGAAGCCACCAGGAATTGTCCTCTTATTGATCCATATTGTCTTCACACACATACCTATATTTATATATAGCAATGCTACTGATGGAAAATCAATTTTACATTATTGATGCTTTTCATTTTTCTGAAATGATCCATCAGGAAGAACAAACGATCTGGTGGTCAGAAGAATTAAAGTTGAATTCATCCAACTCTGCTTCAGAAAGATTGAGAAATACTTGTTACTTTGTTGATATGAATAAACCTTCTATTACTTTCACCTAATTTCTTTCTAGTGTTGGTTGGTAATATGTGTGTGTGTTGAAGGAACCTCACTGACAGCTGAATCGAACAAAGAAGACATTCATACGTTCATCCCAGAGGACTGCCAGCTAAACCTCCAGTGTTTTTGCAGCCTGAGTAAATTTTATTTCCTTCCTGCTGGTGTTTCTGGATGACAGGCTGTTTTCTTGGCTTGTGGCTGGAAAAAATGTTAAACTCCACCACATGTCAGAACAAAAGCTTCTGATTAATTTGTCCTACTGAGAAAGATAGACTTTCTTTTAACTACTGCTGTCACTAGAGTTTGCTATGAAATAATCCTTATTGATGAGTTTATTACTCAGCATTGTATTTCTGTTGGTCCTTCATTGTTCAGCTACTAAATGTAATTGGCATTACCATAATGGCAGGGAGGCTGTAATGAGGTCTGATATGTGAACCCAGTTTAAAGAGAAAACAATGCAGCAGGTCAAATATTTTTATATTTATCTGAATGAAAACATGAGGAAAGAGAAAATGTGTTTTTATGCTGATTTAAAAAGTGTTTTATTTTAACACGTGATGAAAGCGCTCAGTCTTTTCCCATTTTGTCATTTTATTTCCGTTTCTTCAGGATTTTATGTGACCAACAAACACAAACTAACAACTGACTATAAAACAGAGACAAATGGATACATGCTTTTAAAAGCGCTACGTAAATAAAAACCATTTATGTGGAGTGCATTAGTATTTATCCCTCTTCACTGCAATAACCCTAAAATGACTATTTCCACTAGAGATTATTTCTCTTACAACAAAACTCTGCCAGTGGGTCCAGTGCCTTTTCTAATCAATATTAAGAAAGTATTATCCTAAAACATCTTCCTTTATCTTGCTGAAAAGTTACTCTCCAGTTATGTTTGTCTTATTTCAAGTGTACTAAGATATTTGCACAAGAAACTTGATAAAATACTTGGCAAGGCGTTGTGTTTTTCAGTGAAGCTTTTAGAGGCTTCACATGCAGCCAGAGATATTATGGGATGTCACATCCATGTCAAAGCCCAGACTTTGACTTTGCCATTACTGAGAATCTGCAAAAAGAATTGAAACCATTCCATCTGACAGAAATCTCCCAGCAGATGCAGGCAACACCAGAATGTAATAGTAAAGTTTGTGAACTTCACCGTTGCTCAGTGGTTCTCAGGGTTGAGTCAGATTTTTAAATTCTTGAAAACTCTCCAATATTTCTTTTGTGAAACCTTCTGTTATTACATCAAAATGTGATCCTGTTTTCAAGACTCTGTATTGTTAAGTTTGGGATGATTGTGTTTTAGAAAAGCATTTCATATCAACTCTCCACCAAGTTTTTAAAAAAGGTAAAATTCCTTAAAGCAAAACTCAAAAGCTTTACTCTGTTTCAATTAAGTATCTGCTGCACACAGTGACTTCTCAGGCTGCGTTTCACTTTCAGGAAAAAGGAATTAACTCAATGAAAGAATCAATGGCTCTCGCTCAACAACAGCGTCGGAGCCTTTTGACTAAACCCATCTGAGTAAGACTTCAGAACAAGTCCAATCGCTTTAACTGTGTGAAATGAGCGTTCTGCCTTTATACCCAGATTATTTTCTCTTTTCTTTACAGTCCAGTAATTATGTGCACCGCAGCAAAAAACATCCAATTTCAGTAGTAAAATGGCATCATCATGGCCTGCTGTAATTGCAAATGTTCCTGCGTATGACACAGTTTCTCCAGAACCGCTAACCTTGGACATCTGATCTGAAGAACTTCTGTTTCCACTTTGTTTTATTTTTTCTGATCAAGGTTAGTAGTTTTGCTGACCTCTACGCTTCCACACAATAAACACTTTGTTTGCTCTGACTCTGCCAGCTGTGCCAGAAGCTTCTGGAGGTTTCATTTCAAAATGGTTGATCGAGGGTTTTAATCAATCGGCTGCAGTGTTGGCAGGACTACTGCAGTTAGCCGTTAGTAAGAAGACTGTGATTAATGATTCCCAGTGTTGTTAAGCCCTCTGTGTCTGCACACTGCACACGTCTGAACCTCAACACTGGGCTGAATTATTAATCCGCAGCTTGTTTTGTGGATTCATCAGGGCAGACACTCTGCTCCGGCACTTGGTAGAAATGACCTGAAACTGTGATATTCCAGTTCAGCCCGACTCAAACATCAAGCTGTGCTGCATTATTATGCATTTCAATTTACTCCTTCCCACCTATATCAGTCGATTCCTCCAGATGCATCTTAAAATGAGATTAATCACTGAGGACTGCCATGTTCGGATGAGACGTCCACCTGCCATTGGAAATGTGCCGTATCAATCAAACCCAACACACTAATGATCCTGTAGCAGGAGCTCCAGCAGAGACATCGTCGTCCCCCCGGTGCAGTCATTTGCGTGGATCCACGACCACAAGCACATTTGGCCTCCTCCGCAGCCTTAATGGTTCTGCAGCTTTGTAGCCTGCCGATCTGCTCTTCTAAGCTGCAGAGTAATTCCTCCCATCGTTGTTAAATTCCAACAGCATGACTGTATTCTCAGAGGAGACATGCAGAGAAAGACTGCAGAGGCAGTACTCTAACAAATAGACTGAAAAAACATAAAGCCTGACCATGATTTCAATCACATTCTTTTTAAAAGAAACTAGTGGGTTTTTAGTAGTTCTTAGAACTTAGTGGTTTAATAAAACAATGAAATACCAGAAGACTTCCTCCAAAAACCATAACTACACATCCTCATCTTAACTGGAGCTCAGGGTGTGAGGAGACATTTTATTTCCTGATCAGAGAGATTTCTGTCTGTTTCAGCCACATTAGCATAAAACAATTTCCTTCCTACAACAAACTCATATGTGAAATAAACAGGTAACTAATTACCCATGCTTGAGTTATTTTATGTTTTGTGATGTTCACACTGTTTCTTTTTGTTGTGTCCCTGTGGGATTTGAAAAAAGCAGCTCCTTTGGCTTTCTTTCTCAAAATTCAGTCTTGCATAAAAACAAGATTTTTGGTTTCCACAGCAGCTGGTGGTGAAGCACACCATCCCACATGAGCCGGGGCGCCCTGCAGCTCCTCCAGTGTGACTCCTGGTTACTCCTCTTGATTGGTCTGCACATTAGGTAAATGTCCATGTCTTGGCAGGTCTTCAGTCGGTCCATTTTTCTTCATGTTCTAACTTTGGTCAGATTGTGGAAGAAAACCTGCTTTAAATTCTCCAGAACCTTCTGATCTGTCTGCAGGTTTTTGTTGGTACAAATCCATGATGCTGGTGTGTTATGATGAAAACACACACCTTGCCTTCAGACATTTACACAAACACAGTTTGGGCAATACTTTCTGTTGGTGTGGTCCTTGAAGTCCAAATGAAACACATGGAGCTTGCATTGTAAATAAAGCTAACTGCTAGCCTCAGTGGACTCACGTGTTCGCAGAAATCAGAAAGACAGGAGAGAGACAGGAAATGTTAAATCTGTCAATCTCACACAGCCTTTGGTTTCCAGGTTCTAGCTGAATTAAATTTTAAAGCTTCCGATCAATGATTCATTGAATGAGCCGTAGAAGTTTTGAACAAAGTGCCAGGTGACACACAAAAGGAAAACCTGTTTGCAGAAATTGTAAGCTGGAAGGAAATAGTGTTTTCATCAGAGGGAAAATGCTTCTGGAGACTTTTATTGTTGTAGATATAAAAGGATCAGAAAAAAAAGGCCAATAGACGAGCGGATCAGAAAATCTTCAGTCTAATTCCTCCTTTATGTTAGGAGTAAGTGGATGATGAATATGTACTCAAGTACTTTTAGTAATTTACTGCCTGCAAATGCATCCAGACACTTGAACTTTTTCCACTTTACAAACCATAAACTTGTATGTGAATTTTACTGAGTTTAAATGTCAGATTACCGAAAAGTGGTTTAATCATTCTGAAGATAAATGAAGATAAAAAAATCTGGAAAATGCAACCCCTCATATTCAGATACCTCTAAATAAAGCTAAGAATATCAGAATAAAGTGGCTGATAAACGGAGCTGTCCTGCGCAGTTTGCATCACATGAACACAGAACAAAGCTTGAACAACGTTCAGAAAGTGGGAATATTTTTGCAAACCTGTGATGTTTTCTATTATAAATTATAAAAATACTAATTTTCTAAAAGTTGGAATCTCCACTAAAGTAATTGTGATGTAGACTTTAATATCTATATCACACAGAATAAAACGGATCAATTTCTTCATCACACATTTTACTCTGCTGTGTGTTATGTGTGTGCAGAAACAAAGTGCTGCTTCATTCAGCAGATGTTTACTTTATTTCATTTTTTGTGGAATAAAAATCCTTTAAATAAATTGTACCTGCACAACTTATTTCAACGTGTTTTTCTGAAAGTGGTGGAAAATCTGAGTGTGAAATGGACTGGAGGGAAAAAGGCCTGCAGGACGAAGAGGAGGATTCAGAGAGAGGATCAAACGTTGACACACTAAACTCCAGTTTAGTCAGAAGAAATAGAAATAAAGACAAAATAAAAAAATAAAAACTTGTTTTCACATTTTCTTACTATGTGAGGATCATATTTTGAATGAGCAGTTTTAAAAACATAATAATAAAATAATACCCTGATCCCTGTTAACTGCCCCTCCAGAGGCATCAGTATCATGGTGTGCTGTCACCCTTTAACAGGAAGAGCTCAACCCAGTCTGAGGTTTGGTCCATATGTGCATGATTACTATTGTTGATAGAGCTGTTTGATTTTTCATGTTAATTCAAGGATGTTAGAAAAATCCAATTAGAGAAATAACAGTAGTGCTTGAGTCAACTCCTCCTTCCTATTAGAAATAAAAACACATAGTCGACCAATTTTCTAATCTTTTTGTAATTTGCTTCTGTGTTTTACTGTAATAAACTTTGGAACAGCTCTGCTTTAATTGCCTACAGTATTAAACACTTATGCAACAAATCTAATGCTTTTTGACTAATTTATAGCTTTTCAGAATCATTTCAGAAACTGGGCAAATGTTCCCACACACACACACACACCCACACACACACCCACACACA